>NC_064807.1:68559508-68859508 GCF_023721935.1 Panthera uncia
TGTGCAGAAGCTTTTTATCTTCATAAGGTCCCAGTAATTCACTTTTGCTTTTAATTCCCTTGCCTTTGGGGATGTGCCGAGTGAGAGATTGCTACGGCTGAGGTCAGAGAGGTCTTTTCCTGCTTTCTCCTCTAAGGTTTTGATGGTTTCCTGTCTCTATGCTTTATTTCCTATTGGGGTGCCATATTGAGAAAGCCCAAAGGATTGTTTCTGGCTTGGGCTCATTGTAAACCATTTTCTTTGCTGTCACTATATGTGATGGGTCCCTGGGGCCACACATGGGCCTCACATTGATACTCTTGGAGACTTCTGACAGTTAGATCCATATGGCACTTGCCTACTTCACATCTGCTCCAGTCAACAAGTCCCGTTACTTGCCCTGTGATCTTCCCACTGAAGATGCTCTTTCTGATTTCATCAGGTTTTATTCACATGTTTGAAATGTAGTGTTCCAGTGCTCTCTTAGCAGCACATATACTAAAGTTGGAAGGATACAGAGAAGATTAGCATAGCCCCTGCGTGAGGATGGTATGCAAATTCATGACGCTTTGAAAGTTAAGTGTTCTTAACTTTCTTTGATGAGTGAAAAATACAGGGAAATTTGTTCCCCCCACCTTGGAGTTACCCCAGTGAGGATGAGGGACTTCAGGGACTAGTAAATGAAAATGGAACGAGCTCTTCTAAAGCTAGGGTATTAATGCTAGCTCTACTGTTAACTTGCTGTGTGAATCTGGGCAAGACTCACACTCTCTCTGGTCTCAGTTTCCTCATCTTTTCAGTGAAGGGTCTTTCGGGATCTTCTAGCTCTGGTATTCTGAGAGTCTTTAATTTGGGAAGTTGGCTAGAGAGCTAGAGATCCCTTTTCTGAAGAAATATACCTATGCAGAGAAATGCTGCTGTTGTAGAAGGAAGCGGTTTAGGAGACAGGCCAGAATTGGGGAAGGAGGTTAACTTCTCAGGAGACAAAGCCCCATGTGTGAATCAGTGACTCATCACAGATGACTAATTCGTCTTATCAGCTGTCAGTTCTAAAATATGTCCCATCAAATATTGATTGAATAAACTATTGAAGTCCCGGTTGCTAACCTAGACAGGGGCATGGCAACTTTTAAAAAGAAAGTTCAAGACGCCTAGGAACTGGCCCATTTCTGCTTCTGAATTAACATTCCTGGAGTGCTTCTGTTGGTCTCTGATGGATACCAGAATTCGCTTAATTTTCCCCATTCTTAAGAGGTTCAACTCAGAAGACTAGAGACATTAGGCATAAGCATGTGTGGTTGTATGGTGGGATTTTGGCAACCAACAAGAAGACAGCCATCCACAAATAAATGTTCTAGAAAAGGCAACCACAGAAATGTTCATTGGAATCACAAAGGACACTTGCTTGGGATTCAATCTGTTCTTCATTCTGTCTATTTTTGACTCCATGATGCACTGCTCTCCAGCAGCAGAGCCTGGAGCCCTTGCATGGGCAATTCCACATCCGTGCATCCCAGCCTGTGGCCCCGCCCCACAGCCACATCTGGCACTCAGCCCTGGTCTCCTTCCCATTCTCTTTGTTTCACCATAGTAATATCATAGATACTGTAAACCACACAGTGATGTAGTGGGGTCCCTTTATCATCTATTGTTCCTTGGTCTCTTACTCTCTTCTGGGTCCCTAGCATTTTGGTTTCCACTGAATTCATCAATTTTCTTGTTTTTATCCTCATAACACTGCCACGAAGTAGTGGTAATGATGCCCATAATACAGTTGGGGGAACTGAGGCTTAGGAGGTAAAGTAACTTGTTGCCCCCAATGACCCCAAGTGACCCAAGTGAAGAAGTAAGGGGTGCCTGGCTGGCTCAGCAGGTATAGCATGTGACTCTTGATCTTGGGTCCATGAGTTCAAGCCACACATTGGGTGTAGAGATAACTTTTAAAAAAACTAAGTGAGTAAGTATTTCAACTGGCTCTAATGCCACCGCACTTTCTCAAACATCTGAACAAAAGCTTAGTTTAAGTTCAAAATTTTGAGACGTGATATTCAGTGAAATCACACTGAAGTTCACCTCAGGATGCAGTTGGGTGGGGGGGCTCTTCCCTCCTCAGCCCCCACCAGCGTCTCCTCAGGAAGCAGAATAGCAAGTGTGCCATTGTGAGTGGGCCTCGTGGCTCGGAAGCCTGCCCCCCTCAGGTTCTGTCTGGAAGTACAGGCTCCACTTTAGGCTCAGTTCCTTTTTCTCTTTCTGAAGCCCTTTGCTCGAGTGCTCTTCCTTGACTGTATACACCCCGAGTCTCTGCTGCAAACAGTATGTTGTTATATAAAAGGCTCCCAGCGCACTGATGAGGAACCTGGACCTTAGAGTCTGACTGACTGGATTTGAGCCCCAGTTCTGCATTTGCAAGTTGTTTGACCTTAGACACAGTGCTGCTGTCTGGACTTGAGTTTCCTCACCGGTACCCTGGGGATAGCAATGCCCATCTTGAAGGGTTGTTGTAATGTGTAAAGATCATATGCTCTTGTGAAGTGGCAACTACAGTAGGTTGTCAGTAACTAAGAGTGGTGCTTTTGTTGTTGTTTTCTCCTCCATCCTTCTGGAACAGGGTTTCTTAATAGCAGAACTACTGATGTTTGGGCTGGAGAGTTATTATTGTCGGGGAGGCTGTCCTGTGTATTGCAGGATCTTTAGCAGAATCCCTGGCCTCTGCCCAGGAGATGCCAGTAGCATCATCCCACCCCCAATTTGACAATCAAAAACGTCTCCAAACATTGCTGAGTGTGTCCCCTGGGCCCAGCCAAGAACCACCCCTCCAAAGGCTGAAATTACAGGTGTTGATACTAAGATTATCCCCCCATCAAGTTGCTTCAGAACACAGAACCCCGAAAAGATTTATGTGGCAAAAAAGACAAGAGGTAATACATGCTGGCATGGATGTGGAGAAAAGGGAACTCTCGTGCATTGTTGGTGGGAATGCAAATGGGTGTAGCCACTGCAGAAAATAGTGTGGAGGTTACTCAGAAAATTAAAAATAGAACTACCCTATGATCCAGTGATTCCACTTCTGGGAATCTATCCAAAGGAAATGAAAACACTAACTCAAAAAGATAGCTGCACCCTCATGTTCATAGCAGCATTATTTACAGTAGCCAAGACATGGAAACAACCTAAGAGTCCATCCGTGGATGAATGGATAAAGGCAATGTGATATACATATATGGAAGATTAGTCCACAATGGAATATTATTCAGCCATAAAAAATGAAGAAATCCTACCATTTGTGACAACACAGATAGACTTTGAAGACATTATGCTAAGAGAAATAAGTCAGAGAAAGACAAATATTGTATGATGTCATTTATGTGTGGAATCTTCAAACAAACAAAGAACAGACAAAACAGAAAAGCCCAAAACGTATTGGAAAAGAGATTAGAGTTGTGTTTACCAGAGGCAGAGGGTGGGAAGGAAGGGGAAATTGGAGGAAGGTGGTCCAAAGGTACCAACTTGCAGTTATAAGATAAATAAGTCCCAAGATGTAATGTATAGCACGATGACTGTAGCTGCCTCTGCTGTAGGATATATAGGGAAGTTTGTTAAGAGATCCTAAGAGTTCTCATCACAAGGAGAAATAGTTTTCCTTTTTTCTCCTTTCTTTTGATTGTATGAGATGACGGATGTTAGTTGAACCTATTGTGATATTCATTTCACAATATATGTAAATCAAACCATCATGCTGTATGCCATAAACTTACACAACGACATATGTCAATTATCTCTCAGTAAAACCGGGGGAAAAAGATTTATGAAGATAGCATTAATGATTTTCAGTGCAGAATGACAGATGTTTCAGTTGCTTATAGGATAAGGCTTCTCTCAAGCAGTGAACCATGAAAGTCAGTTCTGAGTTAAAAAGAAATGATTGCCTTTTTGTGTGCGTGTGTGTCCAATGCTGCACTGTTTTTGCAAAGGCAATGATTTTATGACAGCTCATAAAACCATAGAATCTTAGAGTATACATAATTGAAGGGGAATCTGGATCAACCCCTGTCTGATACTTGAGTTTGCAATGAACCCAGTGAGTGGGAGTCAGTACATAGTCTCTCTCAAAGGCTAAAAGTGACAGGGAACTCACATCCTTGCAAGGTAATACCCAAGTCCACATTGGAACAGCTCTCACTATTACACAGGATCCTTCTTTGGGATGACAGTTACGTTCCTTGCAATTTCCATTGGTTCTCTGGTCCCTGCCCTCTGGGGCCACATAGAAAAGTCCCTCTTCACAGACTCTGAGGTGTGAATGCTTATGGTTTGTGGTTAGCTCTGGAAGCTGGGACAGGTCGGGGGGAAACACTTCCCTGTTGTGCTCAGCATGTCAACACTGCCCACGTGTCTCGTAGAGGCCATAGTGGAAGAGCCTACTTCAAGAGCCTACTGTGAGATCCCAGGCATCTTGCCTTACTTGGGTTTTGTAGGCTCCATTATGATCGCCTCATTACTGGTCAGGTAAATTCTGTTCAAGGGGTCCATAATAATGGAGATAGCAGGAGAATTTTGTCCATCCACTGAGACCACGTAAGAGCCACATTTGGGGAATGCTTGTATTCCCCTTAAAACAATTGCTATAGTTGAAGAAATTGTGCAGAGCCAGCTTTTCTGATGGCTGGTCCCATACTTTCTGGTCTCCCCTGATCTATCCTCTACAGAAAGTTCTCCCTCTGAAAATCACATTTTTCTGCCCCCTAGCCAGCAATATGGTCCCTTGTGACCTCTCTATATTCTTGATGAAACTAAAATATCAGGTGTCCTGTTGATATTTCCTTCCTTGCTTTTCCCTAATTGTGCGTTGTGAAGGCAGTGCATGGTCTCTCAGATCCTTTTCAGCGAGGACAGCCTACGATCTTACGACATGGAGTCCTGACGGTGGAGTCTGGCGGCCGTGGTCCCGTGGCCATGGGGATGCAGGCGGGCTCTGACCTGGGCAGGGAGCAGACACGTGTAGGCAGGCTGGCTTGACGCTCCATCGTCGGGGCCTAGAGCCAGGTCTGTGTCCTAGCCACAGCCCCACCTTGTATCCCCTTCTTCTCTGAGGCCCCAGAGAAGAGTTCAATGGGACCTGAGGCTGCTTGAGACTTGTCACTGCAAGTCCTGCCTCCACCGGCCTTTCCAGTTTCTCCTTCCCCTCACCTCCAAGCTCGAGACCTCCACTGAGCAAGTGGGAGACGAGGTGGGCAGGTCCATGGCCATTCTAGGACCCCAGTTCCCTAGCACACTCGTGCCAGGAAGCTAGAGGAAATGATCCCCTTCTTTCTCCCACCCTAAAATCAACTTCTGCCCGTCAGGGATTCTTCGATTCTCTTACCCAAGGTGTACACGTCAGCAGTGGAAATTTCAGGCCGGCTGAGAGGGAAGAGGTGCACAGTCATAGGTGAGTTAGGCTGGGACCCGTTTATTGGGAGGGATTTGCCTACATCCTCGTGTCTGTCCCTTTCCTGAGAAACTGTTTTTAGCACACTTGGAGCACATGTGCGGTTACATTTGCAACATGAATGAGTCAGGTTTATTGTGCCCACGGATTCTTTCTTCTTTATTGAAGTATAGTTGAAGGCTCCTGTGGAGCCTCAGCTGGGAAGATGCAAATGGCTGGTTACTCAAGGGGCTGCGCTCTGTCATCACCTAGAGATTTCTTCACTCGCATGTCTAGGGCCTGAGCTGGAGTGACTCAGAGGCTGGGACTAATGTGCAAGGCCCCTCCACGTGGCCTGTCCACAGACTTGGCCTTCTCAGCACAAGGCAGCTGGGTTCTGACCGGGAGCTCCCCAAGGGAGAGTGTCCGGAGGGCAGGCATTACAAGGGACCCAGCTGGAAGCGGCAAGACTTCTTCTGTCCTGGCCACTCGGAAGCATCATAGTATCACCTGTGCTGTATTTTGCTGGTTTCACCTCAGCTATGAAAGCCAGCTCACTCATAGAGAGGGGAATTAGACTTTTATCTCTTCATGGCAGTGGGCCATCACTTGGAAACACCACTGGGTGAACTCCAACCTGCTTTGCTCCCTCATCCTTTCGCAGAAGCAAGCTGTACGAGAATGTGCAGTGGCCCTGCCCTCTTCTTGGTCTCCACACACCTCTTTCTTGTCGGTCATCCAGGTATTCCCAGTCTCCCCCATTTGTACATAATCGCAGGAAAAGCCAGACGAGATGTGAAGCTTTTAGAGGCAGCTGGGGAATCCAAAATTATACATGGGAATCATCAGTTACAAAATTGTAGGAAAGGTCTGATCATGGATGTTCAAAAAGGGTCTATAGGAGCATATAAGGGGAGGGGTACTGCACACTCAGATTAAGGAGTGCAGGGAAGACTCCCTGGAGAAGGTGATGTTTGAGGAGAAATGTTATGTGGCTGTTAGACCAGTGTTTTCCTCTTTTTTCATTCCGTTCCACTCCATCCCATCCCATCCCATCCCATCTCATTCCATTTTGTTGATTCTTAGCTAGGATGTAAATTCTGTGAGAGCAGAGGCTTTATTGGTTACCCCAATATTAGTTTTTTGAGGCTTCTGTAACAAATTATCACAAACCTAGTGGCTTAGGACACCAGAAATATATTTGCTCACGGCTCTAAAGGCCAGAAGTCCAAAATCAAGGTGTCTGCAGAGCTGTGCTCCCCCCAAAAGCTCTAGAGGAGGTCCTACCTTGCCGCTTTCGGCTTCTGGTGGCTCCAGGGGTGCCTTGGCTTGTATCTGTGTCCCTTTGGTCCCTGCCTCTGTCTTCATATGGCCTCTCTTCTCCCTGTATTTTCTTCTCTTCTGTTTCTTATAAGGACACTTGTCATTGGACTTATGGTCCATCCAGATAATCTCAGGTGAACTCATCTCAAAACCCTTAAATTCGTTGCATCTATAGTGACCCTTCTTTTCAAATAAGGTTACATTTGTAGGTTCCAGGGCTTAGGGTGTGGACATATCTTTCTGGAGGCCACCATTTAACACACCAGATCCACTGTATGTATCCCAAGCGCCTGGAATACTACGTGTTGCCTAGTAAGTTGCTTAATAAATATTTTTCAGCTTAATAGATCTGCCTCGGCCTTAGATCATCCATGGGATTGCCATGAGACTCAAAGCCAACAAGTCCATCTAGAGATGGTACAGAGATGTGGTTATGGACGTGAGCATCAGCATCACACTTGCTGGGTTCCAGTCCAGAGGCTCCACTTGCCTCCTGTGAAATCTTAGGCAAGTTCCTCTAGCTTCTCTCTACTTCAATCCACTCTTCTATGAAAAGGAGCTAATGATAATGAGACGAGCTTTCTTGGGTAGTGGTGGTAATTAAGTTAATATATGCAGAGTGCTTAGAAGGATCTAGGACTTGGTACCCAATAGATTCTAGCTTTTGTTACAAAAATAAAGTAATGATGTGACAGTAATCCCAATTGTTTGATTTTACCTGATCCCCTCTCCACTTTCAGAAACAGCAGAGAGGGATGCCACCCCCCTAAGCTTAGCACGTTGTTTCAGACATATGAGTCCGGTGGTGACTTGGAAACACCAGACCTCGCTGCTGACAGGTCCAGCGCAGTAGAGGGAAGTGGGGCTGAGAGCACAGCCCTGAAAGCGGAGTGGCTGCTCCCTGACAAGCGTGAGAAGTGGCTTCTGTCCCCAGGGCAGCTGCTGGTCTCTCAGGTTCCATCCTGCTCTGTGATCAGCTCACGGGTACCACCCTGAGGCCCTCAGCAGGAATTTTAGGGCTGCTCAGCCCGCCCAGGACCTGTCAGCTAAGGCAGAGGATGAAAAAGAACAACACCAAGGGCAGAAGAAGTAGGACAATGTGATAGATGGATTTGAGAAGAATCCAGATCAGTTGTGGGGCAGACCCGGTTGAATAGGGTGAGAGGCTGGAGTTATCTCAGCAGGTTATTATTATTATTTTTTTAAAGGTACTTTGTGCTTTCCAGTTGCTTATTAAAAAAAAAAAAAAATCATGCAGGTTATCTGAGTGACGCCCTGCTCGGGTCCTTAGGAGACCTGCTTTGTTAGAGAAAAATGGCTAAACCCGATGCTGTTCAAAGTATAGTCCATGGACTGCTTCTGGTCACACAACTGTTTATTACCAGTCTATGAGAAGATAAGGACAGAAATTGCTGGTAAGGTGTTTGGACACTTTCACAGCAATTTGACATTGCCATGGCCACCAGGAAGGTGATGAGTGGACCTGTCTCACCAAACAGACCAGTTTGGGTGTTGTCACACTCCCTTGGTGAGTTGCATGTGTTGTGAGCCAGCTGCTAGCACCGGTGTGTGATGGGTGGAGGTAAAACCCTAGCCCCTGACCACAGAGAGTCTGAGAAAGCTCCACTAGGACCCAGATGGCAGAGGGATGAAGATGTGGCCCAAATCACATTTTTTTTCCCTACATGTTTAAATATGGCCATTGCCATCTTTGTGTATCATTTATCTTTAGATTCAGAAAAGAACTTGGAAAGTCCTTAGAATAGCTCCCTCCCCACACTTTTCAGCTTAAAGGTGAAGAACCTGAGGCCAGGACAGACCACAGGACTCTCAGAATGACCCAGTCAGTCAGTGATCTTCCTGGAACTAAACCCAGGTCCCCAGTGCTCTTTCAAAACTGCTGTTCTTTTCCAGTAGCTAATGCAAAAGCAAATTTCATTCCATAACAAGGAATCACAAGTTCCAAATTAATACCCCAGAATGATAGGGTTTTCTTGGGTGCAGCCGGTTTATGAACACAACACAGGTCTTCCATACGGGGTAATCTGCTGGTGCCATGGTCTTCTCTGTTAAAGCAAAGAACAGGAATCTAAGACACTGACATTTTGATATTAGCCCCACAGATGTCTTAGTTTGTGTTCTTGAGAAAATCAGTTAATATTCCGTCTGAATCTGCAAATAGGAGCAACAATAAAATTTGCTCTCCTTGGGAACATCTAAGAATTTTTGTCAGGCTATAAAAAGAGGCCCAGAGAGATGATTTGTCTGGGAAAGCAGAAGTAAAACTTGGCTCTCCATTCTGTAAGACTCTCCATGGCTTAAATAAATCGTGTGGATCTGGGGGAGACCCTTGGCAATTGGCTTGTTCAGCCCTCTGCCTTCAGGTAGGACTATATTTACACCATTTCTGAGTGATGCACTTTTCACCTGTTTTTCAGGAAGGGAAGGGAGATTCTACAACTTTGGCGAGCACTGTCATGCCAAAGGTATGACAAAAAGGTATGACAGTGCCAAAGCACTGTCAGGAAAAGCGAGTGGCTTTTCCTTTGGCGAGCACTGTCATGGCCATGATGGTATTAATAGTCAGGGAGGAAGTATGGCTTCCTCAAGGCACAGTCCCTACTGGTTGAGAGTCAGAAGGGACATTTTCATATGTCAAGGATGGTGGCACATAGGTTCTCAGCGTGTCCTGCAGCCAGATGCAGCTCTGATAAAGAACATGATTAAGATGTCCTCAGGCTTTTCTTCAGACGTGTAATCACACCAGCTTTCAAATGTCCTGACTGGAATTTGCCCCAGCCAACTTTTGCTTCACTTAGTAATTAGCCTCGAGTTCTTCTCGCCACTCCTTAGATGTGAATCCCATGCCAATAACAGGCAATGTGGATTTTCCACAAGGTTTAAATATTCACCACTCAACCTTTTAGCACAGAGAACTGAGGCCAACCTGGCATCCTCCACAGGAGACAGAGCGGTGTGGGGACAACAGTAGACGTTCTCACTGGATTTGAATCTTCACTTCCCCACCTTTGATGGCCTCAGACTAGTTACTTAATATTTTTTATCTCAGTTTCCTCATCTGTAAAGTGGAGATATTCCTACGTATACTTTGAGAATTTTGAGGATCAAATGAGTTAGCACATTTGAAAGGCTCAAAATAGAATCTAGCCACAGTGGTAGCTGACATTATCTGTCATGACCCAAAGCCTGTGTTTGCTTCAAACAAATGGAATGATTCTCAGACCGAGTTTTTTCACTGCCCATTTATTGGGGAGGGGGGGGGACTTAATTTGATTCCCAATTATGTTCCAAATCATACTCGTTTTGTTCAACATAAAAAGTAAGTATAAGTGCACAGTTGTGGTTTCTTCTTTTGTAAGGGGAATGGGAATGATTCCATATTTCCATTTTAGAGGTGACCTTTGTGCCACAGCCTGCTCACCTCTCACCAAAATTCCACTGTATTTGCTGCCAGCTCATTCAGGAAGATGGGGGCATGTGGAGGGGCCCACTTACTGTTTAGGTGAGATGTTCTTTAATCACTGGCATATGGGAATTTGCTTTAAAATAAATTATAGGTGATCACATTCACAAACCAAAAAGATTTGTGATTTGATCAGGTAAAATATAATTTACTTACCTGTCTTAGGAAATCTATTTGTGGTTGTCTCTGATCTCTCAAGAGAATTAATATGGACACATTGAAAAAGGAATTTAAACTAGAAGTCCACATAAGCAGTGGTGCCCTACTTCCTCTGCAACAATTATACCCTCCACACCTGCCCCAGGTCTTAGCAATATCAAGGTTAAGCTCCCGATATTCCAAGTAAAAGTACAACTTCACCCATCCACACAAAGGCGCATACACACTCCTGGTCTTCAAGTTTTCTTTCCATACCATTTTAAAGATGAGGAAACACCTCTCAAAAGTCCTCTCTTTCTCAGCTACTTGAAGACGCATTTTACAGAGTGCTAAATTCATGGTTCTGCTTTTATGTATGTTAGAAATATCTTTTGCCTGGACTAGTTTACGTTCACATTCATAGAAGCCATTTAGTGTTTCCTTTATTAGGATGTACTCGACATTGCTTGTCGAATTATTGCACCTTTTAAAAGTCATTCGAGAGAATAAATTTTAGGAGTCTTGGTAAGAACAAGACAATACTGCATTAAAGCACCTAGGAGTGTGCAGCTTACTTTGGAACAGCCGTTTGGTTTTGTTGGGTTTTTTTTTTTTAATTTTTTTTAAGTTTATTTATTTTGAGAGAGACAGAGTGCAAGCAGGGGAGGGGCAGAGAGAGAGAGGGAGAATCTCAAGCAGGCTCTGCACTGTTAGCGCACGAACTCACGAACCATGAGGTCATGACCTGTGCCAAAATCAAGAGTTGGATGCCTAACTGACTGAGCCACCCCGGTGCCCCGAAGCAGCCATTTGTTATAAAATATTCTTCTCCTCTTGTCTGAGGGAATAAGTTCCCTCACACAAACTCCATTGACTCTGCACGTCCCCTGCCTTCGCTGACTATCCTGTCTCTCTTCCCCTTCAGCCACATACTTCTTGGAACAGCCATGCATGCTCGGGTTCTCCACCTCCTCACCTCCCACTCACTGTCCTACTACATGTACTCTGACCCTGCACTTGCCAAATCACCAGGACCATCTAGTGGCCAAGTGTGATGAAGACTTTAATCCTCACCTCAGTTGACTGTTGAGCATCAGGTGAGACTTCTGAGTGCCCCTATTTCTTAAAACACCCTCCCTCCTTGGTTTACTTGCCATGATAATATCCTTGATTTTCTACTTCCTCTTTCTCTGTTGGTCCTCAAAATGTTGGAAATGTTGGTTCCTTGAGGTTCTTGTCTCTTTTTTTTTTTAAGTTTACTTATTTATTTTGAGAGAGAGTGCAATCATGCATGAGAGGGGCAGAGGGAGAGAGAGAAATAATCCCAAGCAGGCTCCATGCTGTCAGCACAGAGCAGGACGAGGGGCTCAATCCCATGCACTGCGAGATTGTGACTTGAGCCAAGATCAAGAGTTGGATGCTTAACCAACTGAGCCACCCAGGCGCCCCTTTCAGGTTCTTGTCTTGATGTTCTTCTTTCTCACATTCTCTCTGAGTGATAGCATCTTCTGAAATACGTTCGTTCATCCCACTTTTGTTTTTCTCCTGAGCTATCCATACAGCCATCCACCTCCTGGCCATATCCATTTGGATTTCTTCCAACACCTAAAATTCAACAAGTCAGAAATTGAACTGTTTACTTTCTCTAATTTGTTCCCTCTCTTTGGTTCTTAATTTCATTGAAAACCACCACCGTGCACCCAGTTATCCAAGTCTAAAAGCAGGGGCAGAATCCTTAATTCCTCTCTGCTTCTTAATTCCATATCTATTCAGTAATTTTATATCACAAACATTTCTCTCTAAGTTTATTTATTTATTTTGAGAGAGAGAGCGAGCACACATGTGCATGAGCAGTTGAGGGGCAGAGAGAGAGAGAGAGGGGGGCGGGGAGAGAGAATCCCACACTATCAGGCCAAGGCCTACATTGGGCTCAAACTCACGAACAGTGAGATCATGACTTGAGCCGAAATCAAGAGTCAGACACTTAACCGACTGAGCCCCCCAGGCACCTCTATATTACAAATATTTTTAGAATCCTTCCACTCTTTTCTGTGCCCACCACTGTGACACTAGTCCAGGCCACCATTATCTTTCATGTGGATTGCTGCAAAACCCTCTCATCCAGTCTCTCTTCCTCTGGCATTGTGTCCTTTTAACCCAAACTCTACCCAGCCACCAGAAGTATTTTGCAGAAGTTATATCTCATGGTGTCACTCTCCAGTTTAAAAACCTTTACTCATTCCCCTTGGACTGTAAGATAAAGTCCAAACTCCTTAATATGGTTTAGAGGACCACTTATGATATGGCCTCTGCCCACTTCTCCAGCCTTATCTCTCATAATTGCCTCCACTTCCTTCTATTGCTGACTGCCCCAGTACTCTCTGCAGTTCTTTGGAGGTACCAAGCTCTCTCTGGGTCAAGTTCTTTGTACATGCTGTCCCTTCTGCCTGGAACACTCTTTAACTCCTCTTGACTTGGCTAGCTCCTACGGATCCTTCAGGTCTCAGTTAAGACACCACTTTCCCTGAGCTTGGACACTGGTTCAGTGTCCCCCAGGGACACTTTTAGCCCATAACTTACTGTAGCAGAGCACACATGAAGTTGTGGGGTGTTTTGCTCTATTCTCCTCCAGCTTCAGCTTCCTGGAGGCAAAGAGAATGTAGTGTTCACTTTTGTATTCACAGACCCTGGCGCGCTGCTGGGACAAAAGGGCTTTTGCTCATGTTTACTGGACGGAGGGAGAAAGGAAAGAAGGTAGCAGAGCGACATGCCCACAGTTGTTCTGAGTATCAGTGCTAGTAATACCTCTCTCTGCACACGCGTTTCCAACTGCAGGTTGTGCCTTTGTCTCTTTTACTTTGATTGACAGGTAATCGTGACATAAACTAAAGGAAGCAGACTATTTTCTTGACAAGGCTTCCATTTACCTAGAAGGATGAACAAGTACTGCTGTGAACAAACATCCACGCTCACAGCTGATTGCTCTGTAGTGGTTGACATGATATTCATTTGGAGCGAGATTATTAAATAGATATTCACTGAGCATCATACATAGCAGTGGCCAAGTGTTGGAGTTATAGAAAAGAGAACAGAGTCTTCTCCCCTGCCTTTATGAATCTAACGGTCTAGGTGCCTGACAGATGGCATATGCATGTGACAGGTGTTGGGATACATCATACCTGTTCTCAAGATGGTAGATGTTCAGAGAAAGGAATGTTCATTTGAGGGTTTTAGGGTTTGGGCTTTTACCCCAGTGGGGTTTGGCTGATATTAATCTTTCTAAGACTTATTCATTCATTCAATAAACCTTTTTTTTAATGTTTATTTTTTGAGAGAGAAAGAGAGACAGAGGGCGAGTGAGGGAGGGGCAAAGAGAGAGAGAGAGAGAGAGAGAGAGAGAGAGAGAGAGAGAGAGGAAGAGAGAGATGCAGAATCCGAAGCAGGCTCCAGGCTCTGAGCTGTTGAGTCCCGATGCGGGACTCAACTCACAAACCGTGAGATCAAGACCTGAGCTGAAGTCGGATGCTTAACCAACTGAGCCACACAGGTGCCCCTCATTCAGTAAACTTTTATTGAATGTTTATGATGGAGGCCGAGCTAAGTTAGACAAATGAAGATAGACACAACTGCTACCTTCAAGAGATTAATAATCCACTTGGTTATAATGGAAGACAACTCTTCAAAGTCTTTTAACTTTGAGTATTCAGAGATCTCCTGAAGCTTCTGGACTTAAGTTTCTTATTGGTCCTGAGTCCCATCATTTGATGTTAGAAGGTCCCCTTCCAAGAAATATTTATCACCCAGAGAGAGTTAACTTTGACTCTAGACAGTACATTATGTCCTAACCCAGAACTTTTAATACCTGAATGTTGTAAAGAAGTCATAATTTCACTTCTAAAAAATAAAAGATACTAAATCAAATTTAATATGCCTCAATTAAGCAGAAGGAAATTCCAGGTTCATAGGAAACAAGCTATAAAGGCTGTGTAGGCATGTGAGCTGAATGGCTGCCATTGACATGGAGCAAATGCTCGTGGAAATCATTAGATATAATCAGACTGGAAAACAAGGGCCCTTCCTGACCTCAGTGAGGCCTTAGCCCTTTTCAGCCTCATGTCGGGTCCCAGCTCTAGAGCTGGGCTTGAGCTACGGAATGATGCAATCATCAGAGACTGTGGCCACAGGCCTGCTGGAATGGAGCTTAACTGGCAAGATCAGCTGGTTGTCATGGACGCTCCATTTCAACCAAGCCCATTTGGCTCTTCACAGCCCAGCCACCTGTTGTAAACAGCTGAAAGGGGCCTGGTTCCATTTGGAGGTTGTCACTATCTCTGGTATGTTGTCCAAAGAGAAGGGCGTGTGGAAACAGGAAGGACAGTAAACAGTTGCTTCTCTCACAGAGTCACTCTCTTTGTCAGGAGCAGCGGTCCAGGCATGGCCTGCCCTGGGTGGTCTTTCTGCATAGGATCTGCCATCTCTTTGAAGACAGGATAGTCACAGGCCTAACTATAGAAGCAGCTCTACAGAAAAGACCTGAATAGCAGATTGGAACCAGATCACAAAGGGCTTTCAATGCTAAGCTGAGAGATTTAGAATTTATTCTAGAGGCTGTGGAGCATGATTGAAAGTTTCGGAGTAGAGGAGTTGTAATAAACCCAGCAGTGAGACTAGGATGCTGGCTCAGTGCTTCAGTTAGAGAAAGAGAGGGGTAGATGAGTCAAGGGTAGACTGGAACCAACTGGGCAGAAGGTCAGGTTAGGTTGAATTGAGCAGGATAGAAGAAGACTGTCCACCAACAGAGGATGGACTGGGACACAGGTACAAATAAAACAGTTCAGTCAACAATCCCACGATCCTCACTCACACCTGGGCCAGAGAAGGCATTGCAGAAGGCCAGGGCTCTGGAGAGTTCTCAGGGAGAGGCATTGCTGCACCATGAAGGAAAACTTCCAACCTTGGGACCAGTTCTAGACCTACTCAGTTGTGTGTTTTTTTTTTTTCTCTTTTTCTTTTTTAGTCTCAGCAATACCTTGGGCCTAAATAGAGTTCTACCATGAATTAGGAGTTCCTCTTTCTCCCGGGTTCCAAAGGGCTGAGCAGGGGTTTATTACCGATGCAGTGAAAGGAGTGTTCTTCAGCATCAACTAACCTTGGTCTGAATCTCGGCTCTGCACCTCATTAATTGTATGGGACCGTGGGCGAGCTACTTAACTCATCTGTAAAGTAGGAATCAATAACAGGTATCTCATTTGGCTGTTGTGAGGCTTGACTTAGTTAAGTATGTAAAGTATCTAATCAACGCTCATCACATGATGGGTTCCCAGCTCCTGTTGGTACCCTTTTGTCTTTCTCTTCTTACAGCACAGAGTTTGTCCTCTGAGGATCCTGTCTCTTTTGAACTAGAGGCAGGGTCTTGATGGGAGGGATGTCATCAGAACTGTAGCATCTTTCATTATGAAGTCAGTGCAGCCATACTTCATTTTACCTGGCACTGGCTGCTGGAAAGACTGTGCAATATACCATCATTTTAATGCAGTAAAGCAACTGGCTACCCCAGGTATAGTCCTGCTTCTAGTCCTTTGTGAAGTGAGATATAGCACCATTCAATTCTTAACATACATTGATTCTGCCGAGTTTAATTCATCTATGGGTAGAGTGCATCTATAAGCTGTTTTAGCTACTCAGCCACTCCTCCGCTCTCAGTCAGAGTATATCGCCTGACTTCATAGCAGAGCCTGATTGTCTCTCCCTGGGCCTTGGCTGGACTTGGAAATTCAAGATGCCTATGGCCAGTTAGCTCTGGGTGGAACTGCCTGTCCAAAAGGGAGCATAGCTGTACTCTTACCCTGGCCCAATGAGAGGAGACCATGGGGGAATAAGTGTGCACACAAGGCCCCACTCAATTCCACAGACATCCAGGGTCTACTCTTTGCAGGTCCTTTTGCTGGGTATTGGGGTTCCTGAGATGACAAAGGCCGAGCATCTGTACTGGAACCTCACAGACTTCATGAGCCCTTTCTTGTGCTTGACCTCATGGGCTAGATGTCCTTCTTGGCCCTGGTCACTGGGTTTCCAGATATAAGAGTGAAAAAGCTGCTCTTTAAGGGAAGTGTTGTGCTCCCTAAGGGAAGGACCAGGACACGCAGGTCTGGAGAAGTGTGTGAAGACAGCCTCAGAGAGGGAGCATGCCCTACAGGGCCTCACTGCTGCTTTGCAGAAGCGGGAAGAGCCATGGGCCTTGGGATCCATGTTTGCACAAATGGCTGGCCTTAAGTGGAAGGGAGGACACGTGTGTTGGGAGGGGTTGATATATGAGATTTTTATTCCCAATAACCACACAGTACAAATCTGCAGAATGACTTCAATTTCCTCCTAGAGGCTTTACCTAAATTCCCAAACATACTACCTTGGTTTGTGGAAGATGACTTTACTTGCCACTAGATGGCCCCCCATGTACACATAGAGACACACATAGAGACTTTGAAGTAGATTTTCTGTATTTTTTCAACATGTACACACACACACACACACACACACACACACACACTTTTAACTTTCACTATCTTTGCAGCCAATAACCGATTCATTAATTTTGCTTTTAGCATTCAGATGATAGAACTTACATTCTCTGGAAAGTTGGTTTAACATAAGAACCTGTGGGTATTCTTAAATCCTCTGGGCCACAAACTACGTGATTAAGAAGTTGGATTTGAATCTGTTCTATTAAATAGTATGTTTTGGTTTGTCCTGTAAGGTAATATATTCAGGGTTTGACAGAATAGTCTTTACGTTCAATTTTTAATTTTTTAATTTTTTTTATTTTAAAGAGACAGAGCACATGAGTAGGGAGAGGGGCAGAGAGAGAGAGAGAGAGAGAGAGAGAGAGAGAGAGAATCCCAAGCAGACTCCAGTCTCAGCTCAGAGACTGATGCGGGGCTCAATCTTACAGCCTTGGGATCATGACCTGAGCAGAAATCAAAGTTGGATGCTCAACCGACTCAGCCACCCAGGCGCCTCTAGCTCTATTTTTTAAAAAGCACTGGAAGAGAAAGCAAAAACAAACATTAAATAATGCTTCCTCTCTGGCAGGAAGTGTTCTGAGATATTTTAAATATTAACTTTATCTTCATAGCTTTGAAATAACTCTTCTGTATACATCATTATAAACATCTTATAGATGAGGGAACTGAGACTCAGAAAAGTAGGGAGTTTACCCAGGATTCCAAGCAGTCATTGGCAGGCTAACTGAACTCCTGATCCTGACTTGTTTGCTCTACATCCTGCTGCCCCCTACTGGCTAAAACAGTCATGAGGGGCTTAGTAGCAATCTGATTGTGGCATGCAAGATACCAGAATTCTGGTTTCCCTTTTTTCCTTCCTCTCAATTTTCTTATCTATTACGCAGGAATAAAACAATCTCTAATTGCTGAGAATGGAATTTGTGTATTACACAAATGTCTGCTACAGTTATTATCGGGATACTTCGGGTTTTGTGGGAATGTGTAACTCTCCTCTGTGCCCGGGAGGTGCGTGGTCCTTCACTCATTCACACAAGAAACATTTACTTTGAGATCTCCTACACCGGGGTGTCTGTGCTCTTTCAGCTACAAATCTGGTCCACCCTGAGCTGTTACGGTTGAGCGTTGCAATGACGTTTCCTGGCGTTTTCAGCAGGTAATTCTCCCTTAGCCTCCAGATCCAGAAATAATAGACAAGGGTAGGAAAACTTCAGGGGTAGGACTGCAGCTGAATAGGAAGATGATGGCCAGCGCCCTTTCTGCCTTAGCCAAACCACCAGAAAGAGGCAGATGGTTTTTTTTTTTTCAAATCGTCATTTTGGAACACAATGTACTATTTCTATATTCAAGAGTTTCCATTTCAAATGGCCAGTTGGATCATCTCTTTGACAGAGGGCTTCAATTAAAAGCACAAGTCTCTGGATAAGTTTTGAAGGACATTTGTCTTCTTGGAACCTGATGCAAGCTGCTTTCATGTTGCTTCTAAGAACTTCTCCAGTTTGGTTTAAGTAATGCTGTCCGACCCAGGCTTTGATTCCTACGTGTGAATCATTTTGTATCTGGACATTCTCATTGGCGGGCTGTTGGTATAAGGAAAATTCTGTTTTCCTTCTGGATGTGAAAATCCAAAATTAGTCATCACTCATTCAACAGAACTGATAAGTCTAGAGGGATAAAGTTCATCAGAGAGAATATTTGTAGCTTTATTTTTAGTTCCTTAAGTTTTTATCTCAAAACCCCATAATAACTGTGGTATGCCTGACTTTCTTTACCTTCTGTAGGATCTCCTTGGGAGACTGACCCACACAGTAACCTTGAGCCAGGTTTGTCGGGGTGGGGAGGCTCATCCACCAACACCGGTCCATCCCTACCTGTCCAGTCTGTGGGCCACCAGGGGGCATGCGTGAGCCAGAGATGGGAGGTGTCGCTGTTTCTGCCTCAAAACCATCTGTGCCATTTGTAAGAGGTCCCCATAGGGTCTTCTTGCTGGCATTTTGACAGAATGACTCTATTATATCTGTAAGATAGAAAAATGGCAGGGGGCGTGCCAAAGAGACTCCTGTGAACATGCCAAGGGAAACCAACAGTGCAGAGCCACTTTGTACCTGCAATCCGTGAGGGATGCTCAAGGAGGACAGTGTGGAGTGTTGACTCAGCCTTTTGGCTGTAATGGAGAAGGGAAGGCTCAGCATATGCCCAGACGTGAGATGACCCATTAGTATGTTACTCCACGCCCTTTCCTGCTGCAGCCATGTGGGAGCAGTGATGCAGCAAATCGGGCCAAGAGCTTGTTTTCTTGTAGGAACTCATGGGTTTGAGACAATTTCAATCTTTGGAACTTCTTAAATTAGGGCGTCCAAGTTCAATTTCATTTCCTAGACAACACATAGGCCATCAGAGGGAACAGAAATGGCTGGCTTCGGCTGTATTTCCTCCCTCTCAGAAGATACCTCTCATACCTGTAACAGTTGGGCAGTCTCAAGTAAGTGGCCAAGAGAGAGGTGGGCAGGAGGGTAAAGCCTAGAGTCTTGCTAAACTACACAGGCTCTAGGCACTGGGCTACCACAGCCTGCCTTGGCATGTAGTTTCACAATTTAATGTGCTCACTTGTTTCAGCCCAGCCTGTGAGGCCACACCAATGCCAAAATGTTTGACTTAGAATGACCTTGATGTCACTGAAATATAAAAATCAATAAATGGAGCCCTTTTTTGCTTTTCACAGTAGGCCTCCTCACCCCTTGCCTGGACAACTCCTAATTGACCTTTATGCTTCATTCTGCACCTGTCCTACATATCCACATCCATTCTCATACAGCTGCCACAGTGATCTTTCTAGAACATAGCTGAGCCAGGCACTCCCATGAAACGGACAAATAGACAAACGGACAAGTAGCTTAAACCGTCTCCTGTTGCCTTCAGGGTCAAATCTAAACCCCAGAGGTAGCATTCAAGTGCCATCTCATCCTGGACCCGACCCTCCCTGTCACCTTCTTCCCTTCATGAGCACACTTGGAATAGTCCAGTCCGACAGAGGTCCTCATTCACTTGCTTACACCCTATTGGCACATTGAGCTTCTTTGTGCATGCCATTGCCTTGGCCTGAAATGCCTTCTAAACACTTCTCTGCCTTGATACTTTTTCTCATCCCACTGAAATGGGATGAGGTCCCATTGGAATGGTCCCACTGAAATGTCCCAAGCCCCTGAAATCCTGCCCTCTCCACTCTTTAAGCAGTCAGGCTCTCTTCTCTGATTGTCTTGTGGACTTTGCAGTTTGGGCTCTGCCCAGCACGTTTTTGAAATTGTTCACACTTGCCTCCCCATCAGAAGATGAGTTTTTTCTTTTTTCTTTTTTTTAAGTTTATTTATTTATTTTGAGAGAGACAGAGACAGTGTGATTGGGAGAGGGGCAGAGAGAGAGAATCCCAAGCAGGCTCCATGATGTCAATGCAGAGTTCAACGTGGGGTTTGAACGCATGAAACCGTAAGATAATGACCTGAGCTGAAACCAAGAGTCAGACACTTAACTAACTGAGCTACCCAGGTGACCCAAGGATGAGTTTTTTAAATGTAGAGACTAGGCAACTGTCACCGTACCTAGCCCAACACATGCTTGATAAATACTGAATGAATGATCCAGAATATTTCATACCTCCCTCCCGAGGCCAGAGAGACCCAAAAACTGTGGTTTCTGCTCTAGCCAGCAAACACCCCTGTTTTCATTTCAGACCCTTTTCTTCTGGCCAGGTGCCTGATCTCAGAGTCTCACACACCTCAACCCACAGCAATGACTGCAGCCCTAGGCTCCTGAGAGGAAGGGGCAGGGCTCAGTGACTGTGTCTTTGAGAACATGCTAGAAAACAATAGCAGGAAGCGTGCAAGGGGGAAACAATCAGCCGGCTCAGCCCATGTGGAGGAGCTTCCTGATTGGCTTGATTTGTTCGGAGCAGGAACTCTTAGAATAACTTTGGAATTATCCCAGTGGGATGACAAATTTCTCCACCAAGGAGGAGCTGTCACCTGGTAATATGAAGCATGGAAAACATGGTTACCAAAAAAAACAAGAAAACATAAGAGGAAGATCCCTTTGGGAAGACAGTTTGGATTCGCCAAGTCTCCCAGCCCCTGCCACAGTTCCCCAGGCCAAATTCCTTCTGAGGGTCCACTTCAGGCACAGTTCAACTGTCACCTGTCCCTTCCAGGTGGATAGCATTCTACCCTCTAGGACCCAAAGGCCAGAGGTGTTTTCTGTCCTTTGGTGGCCAGTCAGGCAGCTCATGGAAATTCAGACGGTAGGTGGCCATAGGCAGGAATGCCCCCTTTCAGAACCACGTTCCTGTGGTAGACATTGGTTGAGTGCTGGCTGTGTACAATGCACTCTTGTATGCACTGTGGGGGCCGTAGTTATACACCAGATGCTCTTTCTGCTCTCACAGAGACATGGTTTCCAAACCATATTCTGTTCTGTGGAAAGGCCCAGCCAAGACAAGGATAGGGTAGGAGAAGCAGGAGGAGCTCCCAGTGTATTCATGCCTCAACCAGAGCATATCTATTTGATCAATATATTGGAAAAGAAAATTCTATGCCAGAAAGAGGAAATACTGAAAACCTGTGGAATAGGAATAGTTTAATTTGCTCTTGGAAGGAAGCAGCACAGGGCAGTCTAATATCCCAGCCTGCGGCAACAGGTGGACGTAGGTTTGGGTCCCAGCTCTGCCCCTTACTGGTGATGGGCCACAAGTTACTGCACCTCTCTGAACCTCCGGTTTGTCATCAGTAAGGTGTGGATTGTAATAGCTGCTATGAAGATTGCGGAAAATTGAATAATGCTTCCAAACAACTTAACATGTTGTCTGGCTCATGGTAAATGCTCCACAAATGTTAGCTATTTTTGCCACTACTACTGTTGCACGTTAAATATTTTTCTTCTGATGAATGACTCATTAAAATGCTACCTTGAGTATCTTGAAAGCTCCACTGGGGGCGCCTGGGTGGCGCAGTCGGTTAAGCGTCCGACTTCAGCCAGGTCACGATCTCACGGTCCGTGAGTTCGAGCCCCACGTCAGGCTCTGGGCTGATGGCTCGGAGCCTGGAGCCTGTTTCCGATTCTGTGTCTCCCTCTCTCTCTGCCCCTCCCCCGTTCATGCTATGTCTCTCTCTGTCCCAAAAAAAAAAAAAAAAAAAAAAAAAAAAAAGAAAGCTCCACTGATCTTCCAAGAGTAACCTTCAATACAGACAAGAGGCAAAAATGTGTTGATTATTCCCAGTTTGGGCATTTATAAAGTCTGTGGCTGAAGCCATGTGGATACACATGTGCACACGCGCGCACACACACACACACACACACACACTCGGAGGCTAATGGAGAATTCTGACTCAGCAGGAAAGCTACCACAGTGCTGGATTTAGGCACAAACAATGAGTAAACAGGGATTTGGATGAGAGGAATGTGCCACATAAACAATTTTCACAATCAGATATGAACGCCCAGATGCTTCCTGCATGAAGGGCAAGCCCAAAGAGAATCACAGGGGGAAGCAAAGTAAGTGCTGAGACTCTCCAGCCCAGTTCCTGCAGAGCTGCGTGTCCTCTACCTGTGGTTTTGTATAGGTGAGCCCCAGAGGAAGTAAGAACAGTGTATTACATGTGCACACATGTACACACACAAATACACACTTGGGGTCAGGTGAAATTATACATTTGAGATATTTGGAGAAATGAATGAAAAGTCTAGAAAGCACAGTGGTTACCTTCTATATTTTCTTATGTCAGAGAAAACTAATAAGACAAGTTGCTTTTCAATCAGTTCTTTTTTCTGGAGTTGCCGCTAACTTAAATTTGCTCTTTCGAGACTCACGTTTGGCTGAAGGCCTTGAGCCGAAGGGTCTGCCTTGAGGCTGCTTCCAGTTGAGAAGCAACTGACACATTCAGTGAAACACATATTTCCTAAGCCAGCATTTCTTGAGAACTTTCTCTGAGCCAGGTTCCTTGCTAGGTGTAAACTAGCTAGATGCTAGAAGCCACATTCAAAGAAAGATAAAGAAGAGCTCATTATTATCTTCAAGAGGTTTGCAAAAGGGAGTTGGGAAGGGAGCCTCAAATCCATAAACACGTGATTAATACACAATCGGATAAAATTGGTGATAGAAATATGTTCACTGGATAAGGTAGCAAGGAGGAAAGCCACCGTCATGGTAAAGGCATCAGGGAAGACCTTCAGAAGAGATGATACCTGAGCAGATTCTTAATGAGCACTAATTACCCAGGAGAATGGGAAGGGAGAGAATAAGGGCAATTCAAGCAGAGGCAGTGATATGAGCAAAAGCGTTGAGGCAAGAAAGAGCACCCTGTGTGCAGGGATCTTTAAGAAAGTCATTGTTCCTGGAGATGAATGGGAGGCTGGGTGTATGTAGACTAAAGAACTTCTAGCAGAGAGCCTGTGAGGGTTTTCTATCAGGGGAACGCAACCGTGGTGTGTCCATGCCCATTCCAGATTTGAGGGTAATAAGGCTGGATAGAAGAAAAGGGATTGGATAGAAGGTTGCTGTAGGCATTTAGGACAAAGAAGGAGAGCGCTCTTAACTGGGCTGAAGAGGAAGAGATATGAAAGATATTTGTGGGGCAAGTTGGCAGGATTTAGGTGGCTAATATACATGTGTGGTGATTACCAGAGAGGGACAAGTCACAGGGCAAGGTAACATCCAGGTTTCCATCTTAAGTAGAATGGATTGATGGTGGTACCAGGATCTGAGGTAAAGAATGCCGGAGGGAGGAACAGCTTTTTGGAGAAAGATGAGTTTGGTCACGCATATGTTGGCTTTGAGGTACCTGTGGACTATCCACATGGAGACTCGGGAAGTGCAACTGTATGCAGTGGCTGAAATCTAGGAGAAAGGCTAAAGGTATAGGTTAGATAGATGTCAGCATGTTGTGGGAATTATACCACGAGACTGGACATGATTAGCCAAGGATAAAATGTCTAGCAAGGACAGTGAGCCAAATGAACTTTTAATGAAGGAGTAGCAGAGGTGCCCATATTGGGAATTTGGTGTCATGGCCTCTGAAGGAGATGAAGAGTGGTCCACAGTGTTTTAACAAATGGAGAAGTCAATAGATTCACCTTGAAGAATATTTCTTAGACTCAGCAGTCAGGAGGTCATGGACTTGAACAAGACCAGATACAACAAAGTGGTGGGGGCAGAAAGTAGAGTGGAGCCTGTCGGAGGGAGATTGGGATACAAGAATGTTGAAGCCACCAGAGGGGAGTGCTGTTGGGGGAATCTGGGAGAGAGATTCAGCAGTAACTCAAATGGGCTGTGGGGTCATAAGAAGTTCACCTGTTTTTAATGTGAGAGAATTTATTCTTGTTTACGGACGAAAGCAAAAGAGGTATCTGGGGAGAGGTTGAAGCTACAAGAGGAGGGGATAATTGATGGAGTGCCTTCCCAGAGGAATCTGCAAGGTCAGGTGCACAGGTGGAGGCACTGGCCCTGAGGAGGAGAGTCTCTGAGTCAGAGTCGGGAGGTACAAAGGCTGGATGAGACTTTTTTCTCTTCTACAAAAAGAGACGCTTCTTGGGGAGAAAAGGGTTTAAGCCATTGAGAAATGTGTTGCTTTGAAAGGAGATTCATCTCACTGTCGTGTAATCAAAACTCTTTATTTCTGATGAAGCAGGCTCAAACAAGAATTATACCCAAGAAATCAATGCTCAGCACAAGCTTGGAAATGATTTCCTGTAGCAGAAACCAACTTGCACAGATCCTGGTGGTGTGAGCCATTTGATTCCAGATGGAATAAACACACGAGACAAGGAGCGATAGACTGATCTTGTGGGCTAAGGAAAACTTATGGAGAGAGAAATTTGAATTCATATTTACTTGGTATTAAATTTGGTTGCACCAACATCAGTGACGAAGTGTGTTACTATGTCCCAGCTGTATACTTAGACCAAGACATAAATAAATCCAATATTAATTTTTTTCTCAATGGATATACAAATTAGTATATCAGTTTGAAGGGGGAAGTAGCAAAACCAAGCCAAGATGTAAAAAATTATATTGAATAGCATCAAGTTAGTTTCACTATAGAATCTTTTAAAATGTTTATTTATCCTTGAGAGAGAGACACACAGAGCACGAGCGGGGAAGGGGCAGAGAGAAAGAGGGAGACACAGAATCCAGAGCAGGCTCCAGGCTCCGAATTGTCAGCACAGAGCCTGACGCGTGGCTCAAACCCACAAACCATGAGATCATGACCTGAGCCAAAGTCGGACGCTTAACCGATTGAGCCTCCCAGGCGCCCCTCACTATAGAATCTTTTAAAAGTGTGTTTTTGCTTTGCCTTGCTTTTCATTCATTCAACACATATGTACAGGGAACAAAATAACATATCGTCTTATCTCCCAATAAGCCTATGCTCAGAAGAGGGCTGGTACAGCTAGGGTTGGGGAGGGTAAATACATTTTTAACAACCACATCGTATACCTAACAGGGCTAGAAATGCTCTGGGGATTTGGAAGGAGTGGACACATCAGGTGGAAATGATTTAAGGAAAACATGACTAAAAAGACAGAATTTGGTTTGGGCTTTGATTTTTAGGTGTGTTAGATGGGGATGAGAGTGGGGACTCATTCCTGGCTCTTTCCCAGGGCAGCATACTCTGTTCTGGCTGGAACATAGGGAACAGCATAAGGCTGGGAAGGGGCTAGAGCAGACCACGCGAGAGTGAACTTCCAGCCTAAGAAGTTGAGATTCGGGAAGGAGGTGATGGAGAGCCACCAGGAGCTTTTCAACAAGGGAAAGGATATGAGCTGTACTTTAGGAATTCCTGAAGGGACATTCTCTTCTCTGCCATGTTTCTGCCTCAGTGATGACATGGGGGAAAAATGAAATGGGCTTGAGTTTCCACTGACACCTTGCACTCAAGAAAGGTCCTATTCTATTATGAGGAGAAGTGGAAATCCTCTGTTTATTTAAGGGCTGTTAACCTTTTTTCACAGTAAAATACCAAACAATCTGTGGTGATTCCAGATACTCTCATCTAAGTAAAAGGAAGCCGTTTCCCTGCAAATTGAGTCACAAATGAAAAATATTTGGAGAGTGCCATAGAAACTAATGCACTGTCTTCCCGAAATATGCGAAGTGAATTTTGTAGCATCTATTTGTGTGAAAACAAACAATATTCTTCCCAATGTTCTCTACCTAGACTATAGAAACAGAGAAATTGAGATGAGAGTGAGTGACAGAGAGAGAGAGAGAGAGAGAGAGAGAGAGAGAGAGAGAGAGGGTCGCTAAATATTCAAAGAATGGAGGAGGGGTAATGGATGTTGTTCCCAAAAGGAAAGTGGCGGGGGATCAGGGCAGGCACAATTAACAGCTGCCAGGCCCCATAGCCTCTCGCCATGCGCACTTCTGAATGGCGTACAATGTGTCTTCTGCTTCCGTCCTTGTCACTGCAACTTTAGTGTCACTGGTGAGCTCCATATTGTTAAGTCTTATGCGTCCAGGTGGTTAGCTCAGCCGCAGAGGCGTTTCGAGTGCACAGACAGCACAACTTGCCCCTTTCTCCTGTTAATCCAGCTGGCGAAAGCACTGGGAGTCAGACTGACGTAAACATCCCAGCACACCAAAGAGATGCTAAGACGTGGGTGGTTATCACTGAGCAAAACTCAGGGAACTTACCTTTGGAGACTTTGGATGGGGAGGGGATTTGAGGTCGGGGGTCTGTGACTCACAGCTTCAGCCAAGCCCCATTGACAAGAGTTGATTCGTCATCGTGAATTCCAAACTTGGCGATTGCTCATTTTTTTTCCTTCTGCTGCTGAGTCATTAATGAGGCTCTGGGCTGTGATTAGCTATGGTGCCACATCCTCAGCATACTCCTAAGAGCATCCATTCAAATTCAGCCGTATGTGCTAAATGTCTTGTATTAATCAGGATTAAATGTGGATGCAGGTGAAGAGACCCACGAGAACGGTGGCTTGAGCAAGATGTTTATTTCTCCCTCCAGTAAAAATCCACAGGTAGGCAGTCCAGAACAGTCTAGTGGCCCTCTCTGAATTCCTTGGGGACCCAGGGCTTCTTTCATTCTTTCAGTTTATCCCTCTCCTATCCTCATCCTCAGAGTTCAAGTGAGAGTTCCACCTCAGCACATGTGCATTTCAAAATTTTTTTTAAGTTTATTCATTTCTGAGAGAGAGAGAGAGAGCGAGAGCGCGCACATGAGCAGGAGAGGGGCAGAGAGAGAAAGAGAGAGGGAGACACAGAATCAGAAGCAGACTCCTCCAGGCTCTGAGCTGTCAGCACAGAGCCCGATGGCAGGGCTTGACCTCACAAACCACGAGATCATGACCTGAGCCGAAGTTGGACGCTTAACCGACTGAGCCACCCAGGCGCCCAGCACATATGCATTTCAGACAGAAGGATGAAAGAAGGGCCAAAGAAAAAAGGGCTAAAGACGGTTCTAGAAGCTGCCCTACAGGGCTTTCACTTACATCCCTTTGGCCAGAATATGCTGTATATGGCTATAAAACCGGCTGAGAAATGTCATTTTTCTGTGTGGCCATAGTCCTAGCTAAACGTCAGGGATTGTAAGAAAGGAGGGTGGAAATTGGTGAACAACTAACAGTTCTGGTTGTGTGTGTGTGTGTGTATGTGTGTGTGTGTGTGTTAGATACACAAAGATGTGGGCAGCTCTCCTCTCCTCTGAGTACAAATATTCTTCCTGAGGTTCTTGTTTTGGCAAGTTGGCCAGACAGGCACCCCACTTGACTGCTCAGCTGTGAACTTGCAGTTCAGGAGAAGAGAACAGGTCTAAATTCAGCAGCTCGGCCATCTGCCAGAGTCTCCTGTTATTCTGGGAGAATTTACTGAGACTCAAACACATGGCAACTGAGCTGCTGTGGTTGGCCTTTCACGTTTCTTGTATGTAACCCTATCTCAGGTCCCTCAATGGAGAGGAAAGTTGTAAAGACTCACTCCATTGTCAGGAACAGACTGATCTGGCTCAGAGCTTGTTCAGGAATACACTTGTGAACATTTCTTTACTGCATTTCTTGCCTCAGCTGACTCAGTGCTGAGTTCCTCCATGGGGAAGCCCAGAAGTCCCCCTGCCTCTTCCTACCTTACCTTTCTACTCTTCCCATCACTCCCCTCCGCACTCCTAGGTCCCAGTTCATATCACCAATGTCCCCCATTGGGCGGCAAGTTCCATTTGCCTGGGTTTTCCCGTTTCCCAGAATGGAGCCCCTACAAGTCATGGGGATTGCTAAACTTGACCTCTGCACTTCCAAAGGATAGAGCTCAGACAGTGAAAGCCACAGGGAAATTAACTTCGCTTCAGTCTGAGCAATCTGATCTGAAGGTCAGCACTATTCTAAGAGGGCATGGGCTGCCTTTAGAGGTGGTGAGCTCCCCGTGTGTGGAGGATTTCAAGCAGAGGTACGATGACCATTGAGTGGAACACAGCTCAGGGGCTTCATGTTTCTGAAAAGTAATTAGATTAAATAGCCTCTACTCCTAGCCTGACCTTCTTTGGTTCTATGAGCATGAAAAATACATTATGTTGCATTATGCATTCAGGAAATGAGGGAAAAAGACTAAGTGGTCATAGGGAGGCAGTTGAAAGAAGTGACAGAGAGTACTGGTCCTCCAGCCACACCAGCAAGGTCCAAATCCTGGCCCCACATTATCTTTGCAACCCCAGGCAAGTTAGTGACCTTTCTGTACCTTATTTCCTTAATCTGTGGAATGGAGTTCAAAACTTTCTACTTCAGAGGCTCTTGTGAAGCATAAGTATCGTAATGCTTGTAAAACACTTAGAAACAGTGCCTGGCACACAGTAAGCACGCAGAAATCCTAATCATTACCTGTTGTTGTTGCTTACAAGCCATATATACATCACAAAAACAATATTAGAATTTTTAGTATTATAATTATTATCCACATCACCACCGATGGGGAGAGAAAAACGAAACACACCTGTGTTTACAGGCAAAGTCCTCTCTAAGCAGTAAGACTACTGGGAACAGGTTTGTATTAGTCTGTACTCTTTTGGATTCACCTGACAGACACCCACACAAAGGAAACATTTATTGGCTCCTGTAAGTAAGAAGGTTAAAAGTGTAGCAGAGGATCTCGGGAAACAGGAGCCAGAGGGTCCCTCTCAGTCAGCCTCTTCTTTGTTTGAGCCTTGTTTCTTCCTACTGTGGAGGAGGGAAGGTAGGTTCTCAGCAGAGCCCTTAGGGCCAGGTAGCTGTTTCCGGGCCAGACAAGGCAGAGCAGGATGCAAGCACAGAGAGCCATGGGGATGAGGATGGGAAGCTGAGGGCCTCTCTGAGGCCATCGTGCTGAGCTGTTTCAACTAGAGGGTAGATCTTGCCGTGCCTGAAAAGGCCATACAGAGCCCATGCCCCTGGGTAAGAGCAGGGACATATGATATCCTGGGCCGTGGCCTGTGCGGTCTCCTCTTTCTGGCGCATTTTCTTCTCTTATCCACCTGGTGAATGCATCTTTCAAGGCCCAGCTAACATATCACCTCCTCAGTCAAGTTTTCCTTACCACCTTATGTAGCAGTTGGAAATTGCATTCAGCTGTGACCTCAACAGGGCCTTAAACTTGTAGAAATCTGTCACCGACAGTCCAGATGCTTTGTGAGCTGTAACTTATGTGTTTACTTGGCTGTTTTCATCACTTGACCAGGAGCTCTGATGAGCAGACACTGTGCCTGATGCAGCTCTGTCCCTGACGCTCAGCGCAGTGCCTGATGGAATGAAGGTGTTTGCAGAAAGTTGGATGGATGAATGCATAAATGGATTTTGAAAGGAGAGTGATCGATGCACTTCACAGAGCCATAGGTCTTTCGTATTTTCCCGTGAGGGAGGTCTGTTGAGGTTAGGTAGATTTTAGAAGACCAGTTGGCCATGATTGCACCTTTATCACCAGTAAATTAAACCCGCACGTCTGCAGTGTGTCTGTTACCTCTGCTTACCACCTATTACAGTTTGCTTTTTGCTCAGAAGAAACCGAGCAAACCAGTCAGAGGCGGTTACATGCACCTGTCTCAGCCTCAGGAGCCTCGATTAACCTTGCGTATAAATTACACTTCCTGCCCATTCTTTATTTTTAGTTCAGCAGTATCTACTTGGCTCTTCCAGGAAAGCCTGCATTAGATTTCAGTCACGAAACTACAAAACAGTGGCATCTCTAGCCTGGCTGAGATGACTCTTATGAACCCCACGAGGCTCTGTTCCCTGGGACGCTCTTGGCTCCGGGACTCAGGTTTTCCACAGAATGATAGTGGCCTGGGCTGTTTGGCGCCCTCAAGACCGGGCCCAAGCCCACTTGTGCATTTGTAGAGGAATCTGCTCCTTGGATCTGACTTGCCTAGACTGTCGATTCCCCTCATTCGTCCCCTTTGGGTGAAACTCATTTGTTGCTATTGCAAAAGTTTAGTTTCATTGCTTTCTCTCTCCCTCTCCCTCTCTCTCTCTCTCTCTCTCTCTCTCTCTCCCCCTTCTCAGTTACACAGTATCATGACCCAAATCTTTAGTGCTTGAGCTATATAGCTGAGAGCTCTGAAACCCATAGGGCCAGGGGCAGGCCGGGGAGACAGTTGGGCCAGCCAGTGGGCATCAGGCCACAGAGAGGCTGCTTCACTGGGAGAGGTGAGCTACTTTAGAGTTGCCTTTCTTCCCCCCTTTTTCAGTCAGCCATTCTTAACACGATTTTATTTATTTTAGAATCCCTTGCAGTGCCTAGTTCTGAGTCCAGCCAAACAAGTTCAGTAAATGTGGGTCGAGTTGAATGTAAATGGATGTTGGCGTGGGTCCATTTAACCCTTCACGGACACATGAGAAGCTGGCTCCTTTCCCATGCCACAGCCTGTGAAATGCTGCCTTCTCAGCACTCGGTCAAAGGAGGACTTTTTCAAAAGCCATTTGTTGGTTTTATTCTGGTTAGACAAGGAATACGTGAGTTTTTTTTTTAAAAAGGGAAAATAATTGAAAATTATAAAGAACAAAATTAAAATGACCCAATATCCCATTACCCAGAGGCAACTATTACTGATATTTTCTTATTATCTTTTTAAAATTTTATTAAGTTTATTTATTTTTGAGGTGGGGAGGAGCAGAGAGAGAAGGGGAGAGAGAGAGAGAGAGAGAGAGAGAGAGAGATTGAGAATCCCAAGCAGGCTTTGCACTGTCAGCACAGAGTCCAATGCGGGGCTTGAACTCATGAACCATGAGATCATGATCTGAGCCGAGACCAAGAGTCAGATGCTTAACCGACTGAGCCACCCAGTGCCCTGATATTTTCTTTTTTTCTCCATCTTAATCCTCATGAGAGTGTGCCCTGTATCCCTCCAGATTTCTCTGAGGATTGGGAGAAGTGGGGCAGGGGTAGTTTATATTCTTTCTAATCTTATATACACACACACACATTACAAATGTATATATATTATTGTATGTTTTATTAGGGTATATATCCACATGTATATATCATATAATATATATATATATATATATATATATATATATATATATATAATATGTACCCATATAATATATAAATATTTGAGCTGCATCACTTAGCTCTTGTCACAATAGTACTATATGACTACTGTCAAGCTCGGTGGTTTAAGATGAATGCCATTTATTATTGCTCATACTTTAGTGACTGTACTGGGTATTTGCTGATCTAGGCTCGGCCCAGTTAAGCAGCTCTAATTTCAGGTATAGATCCAACTAGGCATGGCTTCTGACTCTGGATTGGGCTCCACTCTACTCCCGTTATGTTTTTTCTGGGGCCAAGGCTGAAAGGACAGCCATTGGCCAGACACACTCTTCTCTTGGTGCTGGTAAGGCGCACAGGGACAAACCCAACTGGGCAAGCACATTCCGAGCCTCTCCTGTGTTGTGTCTGCAATATCCCATTGGCTAAAGCAGATGACATGGCTAAGCCAATAGTCAAGGGACAGGAAAGTACAAACCACCCACCATGAGACCAAAGCAAATCAAGTGGCCGAGACCAACATCAGTACGTCAGGGATGTATCTACTTTCCATGGAGGTGAAGAGGGGAGGGAGGGAATATGGTTGAGAATAATAGACTCTACCCACATCCTACATATCTTCCGAGGAACTCTGTCCCTTGAGATTCAATCTGCTCAGAACCCACCTGGCAAGTACTATCATCAGTCTTCCCAGGAAACTTCTAGCCCAGAGCTCCTCTACCCATTGAACTAATTCAGTTTCTGGATCATTTGCCCCATGTGTGTTGCTCCTATTCCCTTTCCTTGATCCTCTCCCCCACCCACACACACAACAATTTACACAGAGGTGGGTGAAAGATTTTACTGCTGATATGGAACAGCAAAAAAGAGTTGTATATCTTTTGGTTTATATATCTATGTCACTTGGCTCCCTCTCCTGTAGACTCCTGTAGACTCAAATCAAGGCTTGCTGAAGAATTCACCCTGGTCTCAGATATCCTGAAGGTCTCGGGGTGCCTGGATGGCTCAGTTGGTTAAGTGTCCCAACTTTGGCCTAGGTCACGATCTCACCGTTCCTGAGTTCGAGTTCCGCATCAGGCTCTGTGCTGACAGCTCAGAGCCTTGAGCCTGTTTCAGAGTCTGTGTCTCCCTCTCTCTCTTTGCCCCTCCCTACTCATGCTCTGTCTCTATGTCTCAAAAATCAATAAACATTAAGGAAAAAGAAAAGAAATCCTGAAGGTCTCATGTGGCTGAGTCGTGTCTTTTGGCAGTTGGTTTAGTTTCTTTTTCTTTCACATATATATATTGAACACCTGTGCCCTCCACTCCATGATGAATTTATAATCTAGTGGGGGAAATTAATGATTTAGGGTTGCTAAACCTCAGCACTATTGAATTTGGGGGCAGATAATTCCTTGCTGTGCGGGCTGTCCAAGGCATTGCAGGGTGTTTAGCAGCATCCCTGACCGCCACCCACCAGGTACCAGGAGCACCACTTCCACTCTCCTTGAGTTATGGGCAACCAAAATATCTCCAGACATTGCTACATATCCCCTGGGGGGCAAATCACCTCTGTTGAGAACCACTGCTCTAACATTTAACCTCTGATAAATAAGAAGAAGAATGACCAAAATAATGTGCTAATAAATGTTCAGAGGAGGACAATGTTTTTCCTGGTAGTGAATCTGTGAAAGCCTCGTGGGGTGAGTGGTGTCTCAGCTGAGGCAAGAATGGTTAGGGTTTTGAGATGAGTTTCTTGGAGGAGGGGGAAACACAGGGCACAAATGGGCAAATAAGGAGTTGCCCTCATTGTCAAGAGTGGATGCCATGTAGGTACTAGGAGGCTAGCTACTATAGGGTCATCTAAATCATTATAAGGACCTCTGCTCTTACTGTGAGTGAAATGATAAGTACATCTATGTTCATTTGGAGGCACTATGATTGTACACAGAGTTTGTCTTCATAACCCAGAGTAATTGCTGCAAAGTCTCATCCATCCAGAGGTCATTTTTCTGATGCCCAGGAAGGAAATCTCTGAGAGGCACAGTGCACCCCTAAATAAATCCATGCCTGTGGCTTGGTGTCCTTACCCCTCTCAAGATCTCACTCTGAACTCTTTCTAGTTGAACAAACTTGTTTAGCTAGTTCTCAACAGCAGATTAGAAGATGGAAGAAGGGAAGGGGCAGAGAAAGGCAGACACAGACCCTGCAGCAAAGATTCTAGCACAACAGAGAAGAAAGAACCCAAAAGCAGAATTGAATGAGCAAACAAATACACTCAGACCAAATAATTTTTTAGGCAGGGGAACATCCATCCCTTCATGACCCTAAGGATATTGCTGCATAACAGCGGCACCCTAGATGCCTACATACACAATGTCTAGTGAGGCAGGAAATAATGTGACACACCGTAGAACCCATGTGGTAAGAGTTCAGCACCATGGTCAGGAGTAGTGTCCGGACTTCTGGCTTGAATCCTTGGTTCAAGGCTCTGCAGCAATAAACTAGTTCCTTAACCTTGCCAGGCCTTAATGGTTTCATCTGTAAAATGGGGATTCCCGATTCCAAAGGTCATTGGAAAGGTTAAATAAATTAAACTACGTGAATTCTTAGCTTGGTTCTTGGCAGAGATTTGGTGCTCAATATAAGTTAACAGTTAATACTATCATTTCATTGAAAGAATAAGCTACTGAGACATCTCCCAGATCATGGCTGTTCTGGAATATTCCTAGAGTCTCCTGGCAGTGACAAAATTTCCCTTTCCGAAAATAGGATGGCTGTGAAAGTTGAGAAAGTTCCAGAAGAGAAGGGCAGCTGTATCAGTTCCCCCTCCCTTTTCCCTTCTTTTGGGCAGTAGAGGATGTGCCAGTAAGAGATGACAGACAGCAGGCTCCCAAGGATATTGGCCACCAGCCATTTTGTAGCAGCATATTTCCCTTGAATGAGACTAGTTCTTCACCCTTTAGGAGAACTGATAGAAGAACAGTTATTCTGAGATAGCTAGGGGAATATGAAGCTATTTTCCTTCAGCCATTATGTCCTATGCTATGTAAAAATATCTACCCCCAAATTAAGAATGTGCACATCAATAGAGTTAGAGAGGAGACACCAAAGCACATTTTAAAGTGGTGGCGGTGAACCAGTGGCAGTCGCTCAGGGTGGTTTTCCTTTGGTCAATGTGTGCTGAGTGGCAAAGCTGAAAACACAGGATGCCCTGTGATGTGAAATCTGGCACCTCAGACGGCCAGGAAGTCGCCCCACAGGAAGGAGCTGCTCTCTGTCCCCAGGATGGCAGGACAGTAAAGTAACCTGTTCTCTGTTTGTGTGTTTTCCAGGCTGGAGCAGGAAATACAAGCACTAGAAAGTGAAGAGTCCCAGATATCTGCCAAAGAGCAAATCATCTTAGAGAAACTGAAGGAGACGGAAAAATCCTTCAAGGACTTTCAGAAGGTACAGAAAACAAGTGGGATTTCTCTGAATTTGATCCACAGGGAAGTAAGCACTAGTGAGTTAGTCCCTGGAGACAGGGCCAGTTAATATCGATGAGAAGTCTGAGCCACACGTCCTGTGAAATGAGGTGCGGATTGTGTGAAGACCAGTGTCGTCCCTGACACTGAGAGCAGCCTGTCTTCAGGTGTGGGACCACCTGGTCTGCGGGGAAGCACAGAAGAGAGTCATTAAATTAACCCCGTCTACCTATTGTCCAAACCCTTCATGCACCTCATGCCTAAAAAGTCATCTCCCCTTGGACGTTAGAATTCTAAAGCGAATTCTTATTAAGCAGGCTAGCCCTCCTCCTTACAGCTTTAATTTAAGTCTTTCATTTATAAAAAAGCCAGAGGCAAAACCGTATCAAATGGATATGAATTGCAAATACACAGAGTGTAAATACTCTTAAAACAGATTGGCATCTGTAGCGCAGAGGAGAGAACTCATAAAGCCAAGAGTTTCTGAATGTCTCAGAACCTTCCTTCCATTTTATAACCCAGGTACCCAGACCGAAGAAACAATCTAATCACATTAATTTTAAGATGGGGTTTTCTGATATCACTTCTCCAACATGGCTAAGGGTATTCTCTGGATAATCAACATGAATCCCTACTGGGAGAAATTCAGTATAAAGTGGGAATGATAAAACTTTTCGTTAAATTTCAGGATCCCAAACATATTTCCCAGAAGAAAAGAAAGCATTGGGTTTACCCACCACAGTCAAATTCTGGACCCGGGGGAGAAAGACGGGTTAGGTGGATGAGGGATTGTTTCCCCACATGTGTGGTGATGCTCTGCCCTGCTTTTGTTTCCACAGAGCTTCTCCAATGCGGATGGAGGTAAGTGTAAGTGCTCTCTGCCCCCACTCTGTAGAAGTATTTTATCCCACTCAGCTTAGTGGGTTTCATGGACACGGGCTCACTGGGAGATGCGATGTGTTGGCGTGTAAAGACACCAGAGGGAAGGAACAGCACTCTGTACAGGACACTGAGCAGGTGCACGTCCTGAGACTCGTCTGCCTCTCTTCTTCAAGGACTGTTTCTCGACTCAGTGTTTCTAGTTTTATACAGTTCGCCTGGCTCTTTCTCTTTCCCATTTTGTCCTCAAGGTTCGCTGCTTGGACCTTTCTGAAAAGGTGCTCAGCAAAGAGTGCTAATATTGGGACCAGATCCCAGGCAGGGAAGATCCCATTTGTGGCTAGGTCTCCAGGTCACAACACACATCAGAAGGCCATCATCTGGTGTTTAGGAAACCTTTCTAAGGCCTGTGGTTTTGCTTTGAATCGGAAAACTTGGCATTCCTCCAGGCTTTCAGGGCAACAAGGCTGGGCAGAACATCCCTCCCTTTGTGGCCTAAGCTGGCCTTGAGCACATGAAGGGTGGGAGCAGGGCCCTGGCTTCCTGACCCCATCCTGGCAGGAGCAGGCTTTCCTTCTGTCCTCCCTTCCCATCCTTGTCCCTGCCCTCCGCTCTCCTTACCTGCGGCCTTGGGGATGAACGTGAGGTTGTATGCTTGACCTTGTGTGAAGGTTGAATGTTGTTGCTTCATTCTTCACCTTGCTCCCCTAACTTTAGCTACAAGCTCATGAAAACCACTCCATTACCACTTTCACTATGGCCCTCAGCTAGACCTGCTTTAATGGGCCAGGACTCTTCAGAAGGATCGGATGCCATCTGCTCACCTGGTTCTGATAAAGCCAACCTCTAAACTATGAAGATGATCAGGAGCCAGAATAAGAGTTGGCATCAGTGTTTTCCCCATGTCATTTGCAAATATAAGGGACGATATTTTAAAAATGCAGATATGGGTAATGTATTTTTCTAGATTAGCAAAGATATTTACACTAAGGATAGTTCTGACGTTAGACAAAAAAAAAAAAAAGGTATTGTGTTATTTTATTTGATTCAGGGAGGGTACTGGTTTCTAGCAAATAAAAGACAGGAAATCTGGATGTTTGGCCCCTGGATGATCTTTGGGAAGGTAGTAAATTAAACCTCATGTTCCTGGGTCAAACCGGCAGGGACTCCAGGAGGAAGACCTATGACATTCTAGAGCCTTCTCTAGGGTGTAGCCAAATTGGAGTTCTTGTTCTATGCTTTGGGGATAGAGCATGGACTGAAGAGGTGACCATGTCTCTCTGGGGGAATTGAGGGTGGCTTCATGGGAAGCATAGTGAGCTTCCCTAGTGCTAGGAGAGACCTGAGGCAGCATGCATAATCAGAATAATGCAGTAAATGTCAGGCTGGAATGGGGCTGTGGGGCATTGACCCACAGACACCTACATACTGGAAGGTACGCATTGACCTTTCATGCTTTTACTTCTTTTTTTTTTTTCTCTTCCTTCTCAAACTGAGACCTTTCCTAGACTTATCTCTATAATTAGGGAAGGGAAAGAGCCTGAATGTCTTGTCTCTGGGAAGGCTGTGTGGCCTTGACTTGGAGCCCCTCATAGCCTATGACTTGATAACAAGCAAAACTGAAGCCATGTTAGAAACCCTTGCCACTGTGTCTTTCATTTTCACCCTGAGTTTCTTTCATTTCCTCCTCCATTACTTCCCACTATTTGCATCCATTCCCCTAAGTGGTTCATGGAGGTGGGAGGAAACTTGATCATGACTAAAAAGAGCCTCTAGAGAAAATTGCCATTATTACTCTGTCCTCACTTTTTGGCAGGGGTACCTCAGGCTCAAGGATGGAAAAATCTTAGGGATCCTAAGAAATGGCCAGGAAAAGGTTTCTGTGGTCTTAACCTGTCATTCTGGATTATGATTCCTGCCATCTCTGGTTATAACTAAGTCTGGGGGGACCTTTCCGTTGTACCACATCTACTGGCAAAGAAGGAAGTTTGAAGGAGGGAACACATCCTTCCAAGAATGCGGTCAATGTTTAACTCACATTGTGGGCTGAGAGTAAAAACTGAAGCATGTCGAGTTGAGGGACTCTGGAGTGTCTGATTATTTTATCATTCTTTGGTTTCAAAGGCCCTTTGATTTCAAAATTGCCAAGACCACTCTTAGAATTAACCACCTGTCGCTACTAAGAACTAACACAAAATTATTAAGAATAATAATGCCTTAAGAAAAGCACCCTACTTCTGAAATGCCGATTATGGAATCCAAGGCCAACTAGGATTATATAACTGTACAACATGCTGCAGATAATCAGCAAAAGCATTCCTAGTTTAATGAGATGCCAAGAAGATGGCTGCTGGTGTGTGCATGTGTCATGATCCCCTTCAGGTCACCTGAGCATGTCACCCTAAGCATGTCAGAGGAAATAAAGGTACGGAACTGGTGGATCACCAATGGCTTCGGATTGTGTGGTAGTCCTAGCAATCTAGAGACATGTATTCCAATCTTGAGTAGAATTCCCTGGCCACATACATTCTGACCCCCACCTCACTTCCTCCCCACCCCGTATGCACACTTAGTATATAGCAGAGTCTTCATCAGTTGGGTGGGTTTGTTGTTACCACCTTAAATAGGCATAATGTCTTCTATAACTATAATTTGTGTATAGTACGTATCCTGTGCTAGCCATTATTTACCCACTGAGGAGCTGGGCCAGAACTGGCAAAGGAAAATGTGTATCCTGGGCCTATTTCCGCCCTTGCTGTATGATACTGATCTTCTTAGGTTTTCATCTTGTCCAAGTCTGTGGTGGCCGGAAGCCATCCCCCTATCAACACCTTTATACCAATTGCTGGGAAATCTCAGTGTGTCCTCAGGTGCCCATAAATCATGTTTTCAGGAGAGTGTTCATCAGTTTTCTCTAGCTTTGGCTATTGATATTCTTCATAGCTAGAGTAATATTTCAGTAGTGCCAGAACTAATAAGAAGCACTCATCTTACATTTCTACTGTGGTAATGGCCATTCTCTACCTTCTCGGATGATGGACCACATTGACCTTGGCAGGAAGAGGGCAGTTTACAGATTGAGGCTATGTGAAGAAATTCTTCCCATGGAGGCTTTGGAGGCCCTGTTAATTATTCCTTGTGTTGGTCTATCAGGCATCTCCTGGATACATAGCTTCAGGTTTATGACTTAATGATGTATTGAGCAGGCTGCCCTGTTCTCCTTCTCATGCCCCACTCCTCTTCACTCCCTCATCTCAGCAGGAGTGTGTGGCCCCAGCCCTCCAAGAGCTGTAGATCTCAAGCTTGTAGCCAAGGAACAATGGGCAAAGGTGACTCCACCCCCACTCACTTCGGGGCTAGGAGCTGCCTCCAGTGGAGGCTAAGACACAAGCCCTGGAATCCTGTGCTCTTTCTGATACAGGTGCCCTGCCTGCAAGTGCCTTTAGTTTCTGGATGCTAAAACTTTCAGTATCAGAGATGCCCCAGAAACTCTGTATTTAGCATAGAATGTATAGACACACACGTGACCAGTATGTGGGTCCTCACCTGGTCTTAATGGCTTGACCCTTCATCTCATTTGACTACAGAAAGTCCAATTTACTGAGATCTCAATCCACAGATTTCTGGAAATCCTCAGGGAAAACTCACAAACTCCGCAAATCTTCTCTGGTCATCTCTTGTCCCCTAAACTGCCCCTCTAGCCACACACTGCTGTTCTAATCTTTCCCTGGGCTACTGTCAGAAGTCTACCCCTACACCCTCAAGATCAGCTTATCTGAAGCTTCTGCTCTCTTCTGGTCCTGCCTCATGCTGGTTTGGGGCCCATACTCTTCCCACAGCTCCCCATGATGAGGGTAACCTAAGTTCAGGAATAATAGAGAACCATGTGCAACCTCAGACATGTGGCCACACTCAGAACCTTTGACTCAAACCAGGCCCATCTTCAGGGGATGCCCGCAGGCTGCCTCATGTCTGTCTCCCAGTCCCCTCCATCACCCCAAAGGCCTAGTTTCCTTCCTTGCAGCAGAGGACCCTCAACCATGTCTGCCCAACCTAGGGCCCACTCTCCAGTACACATAAGGCCCCGGAGAGATAGTCACTTGAACCTCACCATGATGAAAGGCTTGCCCACCTACTCCTGATGTCCTATTCCTTCTCCCCAAATGGTTGATATGGAAAAACCCATTCCCTCAGTGAAACTCCACCCCACCTCTACCCACAGAGTGTGTTCCTCAAAATATAATGGTCCAATATCAGCACATTCTGGATTGTTGATACTCACATGCGAGTCAGCAAATGGTCTAGCTGGTGCAGAACTGAACTAATCCTAATCCTCATCCTAATCTAGTGTCTGTCCATGGTCCTCTCCAGCATGCAATTTAAAAAGGAAAAATGAAACCTGACAGAACAAAGGCAGTATCAATGGGGATACAGAGGATGGGACGGATGTAAGAGATGTGAAGGAGGTAGAGGCTAGGGGGCTGAATGGGCACTGAGAGGGAGCATTCAGGGCACTGCCCAGGATCCTGGCTGAATTGTGGTGCCAGTAAGCTGAGACACAGAGTACAGGAAAAGCAGCAGATGAGCACAGATGGGAGTTCTGTTTGGGACATGTTGAGTCTGAGGTGATTGGGAGAGATTCAGTGAAGATGTGCAGTAAGCAGCCAGAGGGACCCCTGAGGAGCAATTGGCATTCCAGGATTCTGGGACATGGTCCTGACATAAGGAAGGAATCACATCATATAGAGCCCAGTGCTCTAGAACGTTCCTGCCTTCCCTTTCCCACTTCTCTCTGGGAGATACACAAATTCTCCTTCACCCCCAGTGGTTTCCTGCTTTCCTCTGATTTGACACACCTGCTAAGGTTCATACTCCGCAGAGTCTCACCTCCCCAAATGGCCTTATCTAGCTATTTTCCCAACTGGAGCTGGTCTCCCTGCTTTTCTTGGCCATGTTTCCTACAACTGGGCTAATGGTGAATTCACTGGCTGTTGTTATTTGGAATCTCAGGGTTTCCTGGCTGAAACAATAACCTGAAGTATTGAAATTGTAGGATAAATTCTAGAGTTTTGGGGTTTTGTTTGTTTGTTTGTTTTTTATGTCTATAAAATAGGTCTTCTGAATGATTCAGGCACCGGAAACTACATTTGCAGTTTAGGGATTGAGCCCCAAGTCTATTTTTCAGTACTGTTTAAGGCATATTTCTAGTTTGATGTCTCATGTTTGGTCAATTCTACCAAGTCAATAATGGCTCTCACTAGCCAAACCCCTTTTCCCTCCTGAACTCATTGTACTCTTAGAATCTAGAGCTTTCTGATGAATCTTTTAATACATAGAGCAGTCCTGGGGCTTGAGCTCTCTGGCCAGGATCCCTCCTACCTCAGCTACTCTGCTGAATACCAGTCACTGAGCAAATGCTTGTCTTTGTTTACCCTGATCCTCTCGTTCAGTGGCCGCCTCCGCGGTCCATTATGTAGGGCAGACAAGCTGCTGTCTCGGCAGTGAACCCATTGGGCCTCCCGACACTGTGCCTAATTGTATTCCCTGTTCTCTGCTACCAGATGCAGTAAATTACATTTCCTCCCAGCTCCCCGACCTGCCAATCCTCTGTTCACGAACAGCAGAACCATCACCTGGGCAGGACGGGACTAGCAGAGCAGCTGGTAAGTCCTGGGGAGCTATTTGGTTTTGATGCCAGGACTGGACATGGGGCTTGGCATTTCTCTGAGCTTTAATAATAAGGGACGTCCAGATATCCTCCCATAGGGGACCTTGCCCTCAGCCCAGCCTCAGACATAGAGTTTACAGTAGCCACAAAATGCAGGAACTAGGCCCTAATACGTAATTAGGGACTGAATAGGAGGGAATATTGAGAAAATAATAGAGCATTTTCCCCCTAACTTTAGTGTGGTCTGTCTCTCATGGTCTTTGTATCTCTCCTTATTCTCAAAGTTGATCTGGACTCTGCCTGCAGGGGGTTTTATTTTCCATATCAGAAACATACAAGATCAAAGGAGCTATGATGGAAACTGGGTGAAATTATCTTCAAAGTATATGAGTGTGTTGCCAAATCCTTTGGGAATAGAGCTGCTTGCATATTATAAACATATACTTCCAAATCCCCCATTTCTGCAATGATTTCTTAGCTACTGTGGTATACTTAGGGGAAAAGTAGCAATTTAAAGAACATATGTTTCTTGCTAATGTTTTTCACAATGATGAATTTAAAAAAATAATACATTTATGAGTACAAAGTATATAGAGAGCTATGTTTTGCCTTATCCAATGTGAATGTGCCTCAGAAATCAGAACTGATGGACATGAAAAATAAATCTATACCAATCTTTTCACTCTACACAGAAATGCAATGAGGGCCAGCGGGCTAAATGAAAAAATGGCCAAGGTCAGTGACAATGTGGATGAGTTCAAATATGAATGTGAAATTATGCTTTACATAATCTAGGTGAATTAATGTCTAAAATAAATCTTATAATGACACTTTCCATGAAACAAAATAATCATGGACTTCTAAGCCAGAGAAATCTTTTATATGGGCCAATCTGAATATTTTGTGAAGCAAATATTCCCTCTTTATTTTAATGTAAAAATAAAATAAAAGGGCAAGTAAGTGTTGACGCAGTTGTGCACTGATTAAATATCTGTGGGATGTCTCCATAAACATCTTAGCATATCAGTTTTACATACTGACTTATGGAGTTGTAGAGTTGGGTGGGACTTTAAATGGTGTGTGGTCAAACCCTGGCCAGGTCCAGATGTCCCTGGACTGGTAAACTGGATCTTGCGCTTACAGGCATGCTGTAAAGGAATCACTGGCAGTAGTTTAAGCCACAGACTCTCAAATGCTCCAAGGAGCACTTATGAGATCAGATAAGGTAATAACTGTTCAACAGTCACATACCTTCTGCTTGTTACTGGAGCCTTGGTTGTTGAGAGTTCCCAATAAGTGTGGGTAAACAGCTTCCCAGCCCCTTTCCACAACATGTTCCCGGACCTCACAGGACAGGTGATATGATCCAACTAATGGATCAGCTCAGGGAGAGGGTAGAGACGGTGTGTGAGAACTAATTTTTAAGGGGGATAAGAGTAGCACTGATAGTCGAACAGTGTAATATGCAAGAGTAAAATGTTAATGTGATTGTAGTGCTGGGTCTGTGGGGCTACGTGCACTATCACAACCTAACGTCCTTCATAGTTGAAGATGCTGCAGAAATATAGCGATCCGATGGCAAATGCACTTCCCAAAAAAAGTATTATGTGATGAGAATCTTCAAAAACAAGTTTATGTGTACTTTTGTTTATTACTGAAGAACAAATTTGCATAGACATATCTAACTGTGGAAATATATACGAGCAGAATTGTGGCTGGAATCGCATTTGATGTGGTTAACTCCTTTGTCTAGACTGCTTTTGGAATGGAGTGTCCAGATTCATGATCATTTATGGCCAATAGTGACAATACAGAGCATGGATAGCATACCAAATAATGGCACTCACCACTAGAATTCTTTTTCCTAGATATGATCCATCTTGCTTTATGAACATCCTTTTGGAAACTTTGCATAATCTTGGGGCCATTTTAATATATGTCACTTGTCATTACTCAATATTCTGGTTGTTTGGATTTGGGAAGTTCAGGATTGTGTATAAACGGGGATTTATTTAGCATCATTGCTTTTAGAATTAGGTGGTGTCTATTCCAGTCAAACATGGAAGCCAGGGTATAGCCGCCCTCCAAAGAGGTCCTCAGACACAGTCACACACCTCTGTTATTGGGGCTTAGTGTCCCTCCAGGCAGCTCATTCTAATTGGTTCTGACCCTGGGGAAGTCCTTCCTCTGATGGAGCTATCATTCGTCTGCCTCCATCTCCCCCCGTTGGTCCTTATCCTGCCACCTGGAGCCACTCAGAACAAACCCAAGTTGATTTCCCTTTATTTGAAAATGACTGTCGTTTTCTGGTCTTTCCCAGATCCCCACTCTACATGCCCTTGACACCCTCCGCCATCCTTGTCCCTCCCCTCTGAACACTCCTCACTTTGTCTCTAATCTTCCTGAGTTGCAGTGCTCAGAGCTGCTCCATGCACTCTTGGGTGGGCTGATCTCCCCCCAGCCCAGAGCGTGAAGCCACAGACCATATGACTCACTTCGCTGGTGCCATAGCCTTTCAGGTTCAGGTTCTAAAGTAAAGCCTCAGAGTCGTTTGACATGTGCCACTGCTCATCCTCATTCCCTTTATCCTGTGTAGCCGTAGTTCCAGAATCATTGCCGTTGAAACACGTAGTCTGTTTCCCTAATTGTGCACATATGGCTTCACCTGCTCAGAGAACCTACAAAGTTCTTTATTTCATTATCTCAAAAGGCAAAAGTAAGGATGAGCTATCTGCCCTTTGTAGATTTGATGTGATTGTTAAATTTCTTCATGTTAGATTGCCCCATGTAAGTGTCAGGAGCCCCTTGGGGGGTCACTGAGGAGCCTTCTTGAAAAGTAGAGGAGGGAATGGTGTAAGGGGATTTGAGAGTCAGGGCTCAGGTGTTCTCTCCCATTTCAGACACAGCAGCTCCTCTGTCCTTGGGTTTATATTGTATTTCTATATCAGATTTCCATCTGAATAAAGGGTTTAACAGTTTTAAAAATAGATCTTCTCTGTTGTTGGGGTCTTCACAGCTATTGATTTTAGCACCTCACAACCTTGCTTTTCTTCTCTATTTGGTGTCATCTCAGATCTGAAAAGTAAGCTTCCATTATTTTTCATCATCGCGTTGATGAAAACATTGCACAATTGGATCCAAAGTCAGAGGCCTGTGACATACTGTTGGGGTCTCCTGACCCTTGAGAACCCTAAGTAGACATGTGTGGGGCATGATCATTTAATGAGTAACAAGTTCTGGCAATTGTCTTGACACCCAAAGGCACATATTTCTGTCTTATTCACAGGAATATAAGGGACTTGATGATGATCCAGATGTGCTGTGTCTCTGGCTTTGCCTAAATTGTCTAAAGAACTGGAACAAAAGGAAAACGAGATTAATCTGTATACCTTCTGCCTGATGAATCCTCCCTGGTTCTTGGTGGTCTCTGCTCTTTGAAAATGAACTTCAGAATTTAGCCAGCCATGATCTCAAGCTACTGCTACATAGTTTATGTAATTCCTTCCTTCTATTTTTTAAAATCAGAACTTTGGATGTCTGCCTCCACACCTTTCCCAGTGTATAAGATTCTTTTTTTTTTAAGTTTATTTAATTTTTAGAGAGCGACAGAGAGAGCAAGCGGGGATGGGGGGGGGGCGGGCAGGCAGGAGCAGAGAGAGAGAGGGAGAGAGAGAATCCCAAGCAGGCTCTGTACTGTCAGCACAGAGCCTAATGTGGGACTTGAATTTAGAAACCATGAGATCATGACCTGAGCCTAAACCAAGAGTCGGATGTTTAACCCACTGAGCCACCCAGGCCCGCCCCCACCATCCCCCCGCCCCAGTGTGTAAGATTCTTAAGACACATTTATCGGTAAGGGAACTGATCCCTGGGTCTGAAGCACTGAACGCATTTATATCCCTGGGTGCTTTATTTTTTCCAATCTTCTCCACTCATCTGGGCTTCATTTCTCTCTTAGTGATATTCTTTCTGGCACTTTTTGGACTGAAAATCGTCCTTCTTGACCAAGAAGGTAGGAGCAAAATCAGATATAGGAAATTGGCTTTTGCTCTTGTTATCCATGATATCACAACTTTGCTGACTTACTTTTGTTGATACTAAGGGATCCTGGGAAAACAATTGTTCCAAGAAATTTTTGATTACTGGTTTTTGAAGTTAGAGATTGCCTAAGTGTTGGGATGAGAGGGAAAATCCACTCTGAATCAGTTTCCTCACTTTCACTGTTATTTTTCCATTATGATAGCCAGTTTTGTATTTCCATCCTCAAGAGAAGGTACGAGCATATATGTATATGCGTACTCATAGGCCAGCAGGAAAAGATTGCATGTATGTGCATTCACTCAATAAGCCAAGCATGTGCACCATTTCTCTTCTACATTCCCAGTGCGATGTCAGCTACTGGATGTTCACTTCTGGGTAACAGTCACGATCTGGCTGTCTGTTGCCCTCCTAACATACTTTATACGTCATTGGGTCACAAGGCACACAGGCTGTTTACAGCGCCACAGGATATCAAAGCTGGATATCCTTCATTGTACAAATGGGAAAAGTGAGGTCCAAAGACAGGGTGTCACCTCAATAGGAGTTCAGACCAAGTGTCTTCCTCCCTTTCCCCAATACCTCCCATCTTACTGACTAATGACAGTGGGCGGTGTCATTTTATACTTTACACGTGGACCTTCGGCCTTCTACCTCCTCCCACTGATTACAGTGGATCAAAACAAGTGAGCTGGGAGAACCCTGATGAGTCAAGGGATGTGACATGATTGAGTTTTCCGTCCTCATGGAACACACTGTCTTGTTTGGTATGCTCTTGGCTTGTTTCTGAAATGGAATCATGTGATTGGTCAGCCACACGTCACTTGTGTTGGGTGTTCTTGTTTCCTTTTCCCTAGGCTCCTTATAGTCTTTAGAGCTGCCTTCTCTTTACCAAAGCTAATGGTAACTAGGAACAAAAGAGTACATAGAGCCATGGGAATAAGTTTGAACTGGAATCAAGCATTCTCTGCTTCCAAGACCCATGTCTTTGGGCTCCACAGCATGCCAGACCAGAACAGCTTCACAGCCCACCCTCACCCTGGTTTTTCGGCAAGTATCTTACCCAGGGGCCTCCCTTCTAGTCCACACCTGGCTGTTTTCAGCACCTGGAGTCTAGTATTATCAACCCCCATTAGACCGCCTCTGCCTCTTCAAGATTCTCCTTATTGACCAGAGGGCCATGCGGGAGCAAGAACCTAGTAAAGCCAACATCAAAGTGCCATTCCATCATTCACTTGTATCCCTTTGCAGAAAGTCACTGCTTTGGTTCTTATTCTTCACTGACAAAATGAGTATCTACTCACTCCCCTGTCTAGGTTCTTGGAAAGAATCGCACAAATGCTTTAAACCCTCCAACCTTATTGTCATCAGTATGTCATGTTGGGAAATCACCAATTAAATCTATCATTTTGTAAAAACATACTTCCAGATTTCAGTCCTCTTATCACTGGAACTACCATCAGACTGTCTCCTTTCTTTTTTCTCTCCAGAACCCGCCTCCAGGAAATTTCAGAGAGCTTTTCTTCACATACTTTCTTGTATGTCTGTGGGGCTCTCTCAAAATCTCTTTCAGGGGCTTCCCAGAAAGCCTCCGCCCCTCAGCAGCACCCCTTCCTTTTTTTTTTTTTTTCAATAAGCTGAGCACTGGGCCCTCGTCACTACACAGATTGTCCTGTTACCCCTGTGGCATGGGGAAGCTTGAGGGAAGAGGAGGGAAGAGGAGGGAAGAGCAGGAGGTATTTTTTGTGTTTAGACATGAAAGCATGATGTAATTGAGAGACCTCTGGTAAACACGACTCGGCAGTAACAAGTGGGAGAGTTGTTTAAATTGTGTGCATGGCATCGAAAATAAAATGTCAAATTTAACATGTAAGTCTCATTTTCCTACTGGTTCATATCCACCCTGGTTCACATTTGAAATATTATTGGCTGAGAACTAGAGCAAAATAACAATGCTTGCTCATCAACAACACGTTTAAGATAAATGTTCATGCCTCCTGTGTGGTTTTCTGAATGTCTGATAATATTCTCATATGGGTATCCATGAAGTCAAAGCCTTTGTGTGAAGCAAGAGCTTCTCAAAGTGCTCACCTAAGTATCCCATCCTAAGAGGAGAGAGATGGAATCAAAGCATGTGAGGCTGGACCCTGACAAAACCTGCTAAAAATCTGTTTCTTTTGAAGTCTTGTTTTATCTGAGGGAGGAAATATGGATGGATATTGTATTTTATGGCATAACATACTTAGGTTTATTTTATGAGCAAAATGTCTTCAGATGTTCTACCCCCATATTCTAGAGATATTGCAAGAACAGTGTACAACATGAAAATGTAGATATGAATATGTAACCCTAATGAAACCATGCCACACGTGGTTCAGTCCCAGGGCCACAGCACATTTAACAAAATACAGTTTAAAATCACACACAAGAACAAGAACAAGAACAAAACAAAACTAGAACAAAACTAAAGAGAAACTCTGTTCTTTACCTGTTTTTCCTGAAGGATATGAAAAGGAATCCAATTCATATCCCCACCGGAAGCATTTCTTACGTTTCCTTTCCTTTCCTCTGCATATCCCCTCCACTGCCACAAAAATGTTCCCTCTCCATCCATATTGCACACAGCTTTTATGAGCTCTCCTTCTGAATTCCTTCTTTCTCAACTCTATTGTGTGTGTGTCTACTTAGCTGTTCGGGCACAGAACTTCTCCTCATCGTCTTTTCTGTCCAGTCTTTGAATCCAGGAGCAGGCAAAGACAAAATGAGGGTTGGGGGTTAAGATGACGGAGAGAGGAAGATTGGACCAACAATGACAGCATTCTCATTGGTGGGCAAAAGAAGAAAGACATCTCTAAAGATTCCCATGTTAATAATTTGTATCCGATCACATATGGATATGAAAATGTTTTGTTCCATATTCTGTACTGATTACAGATCAAGGTGTCGTTTTGTTCACATATTGCTGGATGGATAATTAGATATTGTACCTATAACTGGCGATCATTAGTACCATCCTTATTTACAAATATGTCCCGTGAGTGTTTTAATAGTAATAGGACATAATAACCCAAAATGGTGCTTTTTAAATTATAAGTGTAATATTTAAAGAAGAGGCTTTGGAGTCCGTGCAGAATTTTAAATGCCTATTCTGTTTCTCTGGTGACACACTTTGTGGAAAATCAGGAAATAACTGAGACAAATATTTCTTTTGACATCACCATCATTGTGTGAGCCCATGTGCTTCTGAAATGACAAAGATCGGTTGGCCTCTCACTGTGTCACTGAAGGAAACTCAAGATCTTTGTGCTGAATAAGTGAAACTTTCAAAATGGACATGATGAAAATCAAGCATTGGATCTGACTTCACAATCTTTTTAGTTAAGTGTGAACGGTGAACAGACTGTATCTTATTACCCAAGCAGATGGAACAGTATTGTTGCTGTTTTCTTAACCAGTTCAAACATTAATTACTGTGTGTACCTTTTCATGGGTGTCGTGTTATACAAAGTATTTGTGACTAGATTAAGGCAACCAAAGTAGACTTTTCAATTAGTAGTGTTTGTTTCACAGGTGTGTATATCGGGTACCTTCTATATAAAAGACTTCAAGGTAGGTGCTGGTGGGGAGGGGGGAATCATAGAAAGATGTCAGGCAAAACACTAGCCTTTAGTGATCCTAAAAATCTATGGAGCTAATAAAACATTCCCACAAATAATTATACTACTGAGTGGAAAGTGTGAAGCACCTTCAGAGAGGTTTAGAAATGTTCAGAGACTCTTAAGAAGAGCGAGAGGGGGCAGTGGCTGACTCAGTTGCAAGAGTGTGAGACTCTTGATCTGGGGATTGTGAGTTCGTACTCCATGTTGGGGGTAGAGATTACTGAAAAAAAACTAAGTTAAAAAAAGAGAGAGGGATGCCTTAGAGATGGAAGAGTCAAAGAAACCTTCTGGAAGAGGAGGCAGCTGACTGGGCATTGATGGATGGGTCGTATTTGGATGTACAGAAACTTAAAAGAAGGACGTTTCAAAAGAAGGGAATCTTAAAAGCAGGAAGAGTTGAGGTGTGGGATGGTAACACCAATTACTAGATTATGCTAGAGGAAAAGGGAGCCATTGAACATGTGGTTGAAAAGATCATTTGGATCTTCTTAACATAGTTGGGGAGCTTATAGTTATTCTGAAAGAGGTAAGGACTCATAAGCAGAGATGCCACATGGGAAAGGCAGGCTGGGCAGGGAGACAGCAGGCAGGGAAGGATGTTAAATTCTGGGAATAGTGAGTTTGCTGTGGCCGGGGTGTACATGGAATGAGAGGGGCTGTGAGGCAAGCCCTGAAAGGAAGTTGCAGACAAATTCCAAAGGGAATTATATGCCAAGCTAAAGCATTTGGCATTTATCCTATAAAGACACAAGGAACCAACACAGGGTTTGCGGAGAAGGTGCTATGGGCAGAATGGAGTATAGGCTAGCAGGGTCGGCAGACTTTTTCTATAAGTGGGCTGATTATAAATATTTTAGACGTTGTGGAGCACATATTCTTCTTTTTTTTCCTTTATTTTTTTTCCTTTTCTCTTTCTTAAATTCTTTTTTTCTTTACATTCTTTTCTTTCTTTACCTTTCTTTCTTTTTTACTTTCCTTCCTTCCTTCCTTCCTTCCTTCCTTCCTTCCTTCCTTTCTTTTCTTTTAATAATATTTTAAAAATATAAAACCATTCTTTGCTCCTCTGGACATACAGAAACAAACCTTGGGCCCCTTCTGCCCCCTGCTATGAGAAGTGGCAGGTGAACTTGGGCACAGCTGTCATGCAGAGAGCAGAAGGGGGACTGATCTGAGGCAGTGGTAATAGAGGCAGTGGTGAGGAGGTACAAGGGGAGAAGTATGAAGTGCAATTAATTTCTCACAACAATTGTTTGGCTATGGAAGAAATTAGGAAGAAAAGGACAAATCAGGTGTGATTCTGAGGCTTCTCGCTTGAGATACTGTATGGTGCTGGTGTTATGTAAAACCAAGGCTATGGAGGAGTTTTCAGAGAAGGTGGATTCAGTTTTGAAGCTGTGGAGGCTGAGGTATCCATGGGTCATCCAGGGAAAGGGTGCCTGGGGACAGTTGGCCTTATGGGAACAATGGTCGGTTCCCTGGCATCCAGAATGTGTGCCTCTGGCCACAGAATGTGTGCCTCTGTGTAACAGATTTGAAAATATGGAGTGTCACACAAGACTAGAACAGGGAAGAGCATGTCCTTAGGAGCCCCAGATAGGCAGCAGGATTTGGGATGAGCTGCAGAGGGCTAGTGTGATTGGGAAGAGCCGGTAGCATGCCCTTCCAGTAATCTAGGGAAGCAGAAGTGGTGTCTCAGATTGAGTAGTGGCAGTAAAAGAGAAAGAAGTTGATGGATGGGGCAGAATCACGAGGACCTGGCTCGTGTGCTGTGCACACGGCAGAAGAAGGGGCCTTCTGTAGTCATTGTCCCCAAGTTCCAGTGTCACAGGATGATACTACCTCTGTCTTGTTCTTTTTCTGGTTCTTGTTTCAGAAACCTAGCTAAGCGGTTGAAATACTCAGAGCATGTAATCTGACTGCTTTTGTCACTTCAGTTCCTGCACACACCCTGTTTTACTGAACAGTGGAGGATAGCCAGGTCCCACCTGCAAAATCCTTTGCATATTCTTATTCTCCATTAACAGTAAGAGCAAATGCAGAAAAAAAAAAAAAAAAAAAAAAACAACAACAGTAGAGTGCTTGGGGGAAGAATTTGAAAAAGATTCAAGGTTTTGGAATTATGGTATTTCATAACCAGGGCCTATAAAATTGCCTATAAGATAAGGGTAAGGTCTCAATCAAGGTAAACTTGCATGTCACCAGCCTCCCTGTAATTCATTACGTTGGATCCAAACAGTCGCTTGTGGTCTTATTTTAGCAGGTCTTCCTTAAAAGTGTAAGTGCCACTGAGATATAGTAACTCTGTACACCTGGCTTCCCAGTGTATTAAGCTTCTGTGTTCAAAAACATATATAACCACCTCTGTCCACAATGTGCACTCAACTCTAACACTCAAGATGCTTGGCAGTTAGACTAGAAAGGGCACAAAACCTTTTTTTTTTGTCTGTTTGGCAATTAACCATTCACTGGCTTTTTTTGTTGTAACATGCACTTCCTTTCTCTTGTTTTCATTCAAGCTGTGTACGCCATGGAAATTAATGTGGAGAAAGACAAACAAACAGGAGAGACCAAGATTCTCTCTACATCCACCATTGGCCCAGAGGGGGTCCATCAGAGAGGAGTCAAAGTCTATGATGACGGTACCAAAGTAGTGTATGAGGTGCACTCAGGAGGCACTGTAGTAGAAAATGGAGTGCACAGATTAAGCTCAAAGGATGTAGAAGAGCTTATTCAGAAGGCGGGACAATCAAGCTTCAGAGGAGGGCACGTGTCAGAAAGAACTGTGATTGCGGACGGGAGCCTCAGCCACCCTAAGGAACACATGCTCTGCAAAGAAGCCAAGTTAGAAATGGTACATAAGTCTAGGAAAGATCATTCTTCCGGGACCCCAGGGCAGCAGGCCCCAGCTCCCAGCACGGAAGGGCCGGAGGCAAACTTGGATCAGCCAGTCACCATGATTTTCATGGGCTACCAAAATATTGAGGATGAAGAGGAGACTAAGAAGGTACTAGGCTATGATGAAACCATCAAGGCTGAATTGGTCCTCATTGATGAAGACGATGAGAAGTCATTGAGGGAGAAGACTGTGACGGACGTGTCCACTATCGATGGGAATGCGGCAGAGCTTGTGTCCGGGAGGCCAATCTCAGACACCACAGAGCCCTCATCCCCAGAAGGGAAGGAAGAGAGCCTGGCCACAGAGCCAGCCCCAGGTACCCAAAAGAAAAAGCGCTGTCAATGCTGTGTTGTCATGTGACCACTTCTTTCTTCCCTTTTCTTCTGGGCAGCCTCTGTGCTCTCCACCACTTACGTAGACCTCACTGTACCACTAACTGCAATACTGTGAACTGGAAGCAAACACCTGCCTTGCCTTGCAGTTGGATTGCTTTGATCTTTCTTATTTATCCCCTCTCATTTTTCTCCAGTTTCCTCACCTGAGAGACAGCGTGCATGTGTTTGCTTCATTCTTTCCAAGAACTTGCTTTTCCTCTAAACCTTTCCTTGTGTCTTCGAGAGTGAATCGATTTCTTACTGCTCGATTGGAATGGACTCTTCACATCAGCCAGTTATCTAGTAGCCTTAATTCACTTGACTGGAATTGAACCCAGTGGTACCGGGGGTTTCATTTTGTAGCGTGTTCCTATAATGTAGTCACACGTCACCACGTCGCTGACTTCTCCCTTGCCTCCCTTGCTGTGGATCTTTGCTTTTATATCTCGTGTGGCAAAATGCTGTTGGCTCTAGCTGGTAGCTAGTGTGGCCAAAAGTGGACCTGACTTAGTCTGTTCAATCTAGGGTGATGCTTTTTGCTGCCTTACATAAGCTTCCAGATTACAGTATTGTGCATCTATGGCTTTCCTTCTGTTAAAACTGAAATGAAGTTGATGGAAAAGAAAAGAACCCAATGCTTTGTCACGGCTGAAATGTAGGGACTGATTCCGTAACCTGCCCATCGGCAGCTGCCTCTTTCTGCGGCTTAACTGATGGACCCTTTATATATGAAGCACCATTTTTAATTTTCTAAGGACATGAAACAGACATTGTTTTGAGCATTAGTAGTGATCTCTAAACTTAGGCATATCCATGAGCCTTGCTTCTATTGTCTCAAAAAAAAAAGTCAATTTTTATATTGTTTTCTTTTTCACGGATATTTTCTGATCATGTTAATGTATTTTCGACGAAGGGATCATTTTGAGGAGTATCTCTGCAGTGACCCTATTTCTAAACCAGTCTTTCTGACCTACAGTGGTCACTGCCATGTTTCCACTTCATTGTGGACGGACGGTGCTGGAACTGAATTTACCTGTTCATCTCACCCGCCCGCTTGATTACAGAGCCTTACTTCTGGACTCTTTTCTTTCTGTCCCCATGAGAAAGAGAATGTTTCCCGTGATGTCACCATGGAGGTCTAGCCAGCCCTCAAAACAAACTTGAGAATGTAAAAAAATGTTTAACAAAGACCTGTCTTCTCCACGTGAAGCACTTAAACTCATTCTGCAAGTACCAATTGAGTGGCACATAGCTGAGCTGCCTATTAAGGCATGTTTCTTAAACTTTTGGGGATTTTGGAACATCAAAGATGAGGGGGTTTTTTTTGTTTCTTTTTTTCTAGAACACAATGAACAGTTCTATAAATAAATTCTTAGCATTCTCCCAAAGCAAACAACCACATGGGTTAGTAAAACCAAAGGGAAGCAATTTAGTAAAATAATAATACAGTAATAAAACAAAGATGTAAAATTTTAAATGATTTTAATAACAGAGATATCGCAACTTGAAGATATTTGCCCAAATGTTCATGGCATTGCTGTGAATCGTTCACAAAATTTATCTATGTTCCGTAGAACATAGTTTTTAAAAACATACAGTAAGTCATACGACATCAAGGCTAACTTCTGTGGAAAGTCGATGAGAAAAAAATAAGGTCGTCTTGAGAGAATTTCTTAATAGAACCAGCTAAATTTGTTCTAAATAGCTTTCTCAGTGCTAACTCTATTATTATTTTAAATTTCTGGGCTTAAAATTCTATTTATTCCAATGGACAGGGGAAAAAAATGACACTTTAGTTAAAAGTTAATTTTTATCAAATAGTTATATTTTAATTAGCACAAAGTGAGTCACTTTATCACCACTATGTAAACAAGCAAACAAAAGAGTTCAAGAAGGGACAACTGAAGGAGCTAAATTCTGCTTTCTAAGATGATTCCATCAATGGCTTGCTTTTGAATAGTTGAGGGGGTTCCCTCTAAATAATCTCAGGTTCACTGAAGCAGCTGCAGTGGTATAAAGCTGCTGTCTTACCTAGGAATACATCTGGTTTTACTGCCTAGAAATCTCCCCACTCAGCTTCACGCTCCTCAGTCAGTGGTCACGTACACGTTATTTAGATGTTAAAGAAAATGACCTGCCAGATAAACCTATTGACATAGAAAAAGAAAACAGTCTGAATGTTTGGACAATCTATTATTTTAATAATTTATTTAATAAAGAAACAGCCTAAAAGTTGACCATAGCTTATCTTTTTTTACTCACTTAGGGATTAAAGCTATTCTATAGAAGTTTTTAAAAGCACAGTTAGTGAGTACAATGGTAGAATTTAGAACCCGTGAGCTTGCTGTTTGAGAAACAGTCCTTCTTTGAGGACAGAGAATTCCCAGAAATGAAGTACCCATCCTTCCATAGTGAGCTGGTTCCTGGTGAAGGAAATGATCTGCCCCTCTCACCACAACCCTACACATGAGATCTAAAAGACCAGTGATAATCTGCACTTTCATTCATCAATTATTATTATAGGGATTAGCAAATTATATGAATTAGAGGTCTGTCTATACTTTTACTATTAAAGCCTATCATTTAATCATTTAAAGTAAGACATGTCACTTTTATTAAAATGATATGTGGCCATAGTAAATGGTTTGTTTGAATATGGCATATGTTTGCATATTTTGTATCATTTTCCTATAAAAACGGAGGACTCAGGCTCAGCCAGTGCTTTTATGGGATGAGACCTATAATCTCACCTACAGTAACAAGTAACTACCCTTCATAATGAAAATATCCTCAGTGTTGTGATTGAGAACATTTTGTCTTCCTTGCTATCATTCTCTGTAAAAACTTTATTATGTATGGCATCACACCCTCCAAAAATATGTAAGTGTTGACTTACATAGCAAGACTAATTAGAGAATCAGTAATGAAGCTGCCAAACTATGATCTTTTTGAGCTAATGGTTAGTTGGATTTTCTTCTAAAATTTTATAATCAGTTCCCCTTGAAATGGAAAGAGGAGAAAGTGGGGAAGGAGGGGTATTTCATTTGTTATAAATAGATTTTCAATGCATTGAATTCAAGATCTTTTAATGGTTAAAATGGTAAAGTTTAACCTTACATATCCCAAAAAAATCTTGATGACATATATCCTTGACTCCGTTTTCTTTGATGTACAATAGGACAAACTAAGGGGAATTTTTTTTTTTACCTTGTACCTCTTTTACCCATAATTCTACTAATTCTTTCCATAAACAAAATTAATTGCCTCTAACAGTGATTGGCCAGTGTCCAGTGATATAACTTGATACTGGGAGGAGGAAGGATGAGGGGATTCCTGTCTGGCCAAATCCAAAGCATGGTTTCCTTAAGCCTTCTGAGCAACCTAAAAATATTCAAAGCCTTTCAGGAAACTCAAACAAATTCTAGAGTTCATTTGATTTGACTCCTTTTTGAACTGTTACTACACAGGTATCTGCTTTAAATTCCCACCAACTCCATTTTACTTCCTGGTGGTAAAGGTATTTTTCCTACATACAAGTAGAATGTCTTACTGTTAGGGTCAAGTTTTCATAAAAGGGGAAAACACAGAGATGCAGTATCATCTCCGGAGCAAAATGTGGAGGCCAAGCATGAAAACAGTTTATTTCTCTTTGCTTCTTGCAGAATTTCATTTCAAGGGAGCATGCAACACCTTTGAAATGACCATTCATTTAATGCTGGTAACTAATGCTTAGCAAAAGAGGAGGAAGGGAATATGGTGACAGAGGCAAGATTGAACCACTAAACAAGTTCCTCCCTTTTAAAGGCATTAACCCTGTGAATTTAAAACACAGATAAACAGGGACAAAATTCTCACGGGGGACTTTCTGTTGTTCAGCCATCTCTCTTGTCACTGGAGTTTAACTCACCGAAGGGCCCATTCCTGGTGGGAATAGTCTCATCTCCCAAAATGTGATTTGTTTACAACAAAAAGCATTCCAAGGCAAGCAGTTTTAAGTTCTATTTTTGCAACATGCACATCCAGTTATGCAAACCACAAGTAAGTTTTGAAACGCTGTGAATATGCAACCTTTTAGCAGCTCCTCAATTTACTGTGTGTCAAGGTGTATGGAATTCCACTAATTAGGGTAGAACCCGAGAGTTTCCTTTGTCCTATTGGATAGTACAACCCGGCAGGTAAACACAGCTATGGTATCTATCACAAGCAGCTCCAGGAAATGAGCCAGATGAGATCTTTGATCCTTGCTGCCAACTTACTCATCGTATAGCCTTCTTCTGGTCTTACCAGGAAAACTTGCCTACATTCTCTAGGGAAAAAGAAGTCAGTCTCATTTGAGGAGCACAGTGTGGTTATGTGTCTGTCTTTTCATAGCTTCAGCAAACTCCATGATAAAATTCCCATTTTAACAAAACCCAAAATACTTATTATTTGAATGTAGAAAAAAATTAAGACAAAGATTACATCCTGAAAGTTTCAAAGGGCAATTTCCCTGGGGATCCTTAGACCACCTTGCCCACCCCCCTTAATTTTTATATGACTTAACTAGGCCTCTGCTTCTCCTCCCCGCTCCATCAGAACCATAGCACGAACCCCTGCTTTCAACTGGAAAATAGAAGATGTGATTTGGGGGACCTTAAACGTTCTGCATCAAAGATCTGGACAGCCTTAACTTTTGTAAAAATAAAAAACAAAAAACAATTTTTCAATGCTCTCTTTTACTAAGCAGGAAACCAAAATGTTTCCTGAAAATTAATGACTTTTTTATATTTTGTGACTGTTTTCTAAGTTTCTACAAGTTGGGGGGTGAGTGGTCATCTTCTCCCCATAATGCCTCTTCCTAGTCAACTGGGGCTCTTCTTCGCAAGTCACTGCATTTTTATCAAAAGAAACGCATATTTCATGAACCGTCAAATTCTCCCTAGACTTCAGGCAGTCCTTCTGGAGTAAAAGAACAGAAATACAGAAAGAAAAGAATTACAGGGTGGCTTTCTTTTTATTTTCCTATGGTTAATGTACTGTATGGTATGTATGTTTACAGAATGTATCTGCCTTGTGAACAAAACAAATGACAAAAACAGAGTTCTGATGTGCCATTTGAAAGTTTGCCTTAGCATTGCTGTTCATGTTCTTCTTTTCTGTCCTTTAAAACAAACAAACAAACAAACAAAAAATGCAGGTTGTATTCCAAAGCTGTATTAACACAACATTCTCTTCCCCGCCCCTGCCCAGCCCTCTTCAGGGCTGTAAATTTCGTCACAGGAGCCTTGAGGCAGAACCTTGCAGGTCAGGCGCAGGGGGAATCAAGTGGACATAGCTTGGACATTGTCTATGCCCGTCTGTCAGCCAAGCGTGTCCCTGTGTTCTCACCTGAGTCTGATTATCACACCCTGACATTCCTGGGCAGGCCACGTGGAGCATGTGACCTCCCGCAGTCCTTCCCACAGTGAGAGGGTGAACTTGTGGGCCTCCTCTCTGGGTCTGGGAGCATATTTTTAAGCACAAGTGGCATAGCTCGAAAAGGCAAGAGACATGGACTCAACTGGTGTGACTGAGCCATAACTGAATGGTGTGCCCATTTGTTATGGTTTAAGATGATTACCCTCTGGGCGGGAGTAAGGAGTGGCTATAGAAATTGAATATTTTACATTTGTGTATTTTTTTAAGGAAAGCTATTTTTATAATGAAATCTATATGCATTATGAAGCTTGAGTTTGAAAACACCCTTGATTGAGTTATTTCTCCATTCCACAAAGGTAACTTTCTGGTGAGTTCTGTAGCATGAACCCAGACCTTGGGGGTCGTGATCAGAGGTCCCGTGACCTGCCCTTTTGCCCCCACTGTGTGAAATCCAGTGTTTCCAAACAGATCTAGGTTGTAAGATCAAGCTTTCTATACCTATCATCAGATAAACCATCTTACATGGCCAGATAGCTCTCTGGGCTATGCCTTTAATAACATATAATGATCTTTTGGAAGGGGATAGCCATTTTATTTTATTTTATTTTATTTTATTTTATTTTATTTTATTTTATTTATTTTTAAATATGAAATTTATTGTCAAGTTGGTTTCCATACAACACCCAGTGCTCATCCCAATAGGTGCCCTCCTCAATACCCATCACCCAACCTCCCCTCCCTCCCACCCCCCATCAACCCTCAGTTTTTCTCTGTTTTATTTTAAATGTAAGCTCACGACAGCAATGATGGAAGTTCAACTGTTTCACATATTTAAGGACTAATTACTACATTTGAGGGGAAGGGACCACTCACTATGGTACATTTGAATGAGATGGGTAGTCAGAAGCCTCTGGCCATCTACAGTTTATACATAAGCGTGTAAAATGTATAAACCAAACAGTATCAAATTAGGAGTTATTATTGTCCTTGTAAATATCAGTGGGGCCACACCATATTTTCCAAGTTAAGTAGAGACAAAAAAGAATTGTCTTTATCCACTAATGAGATTCTGAATTTTTAGAGTTGTTGGATTTCCGCACCCCACCCCCCACCCAGTTTTCCCCCAAGCTCCCAAGTTCCCATTACAATCAAACTCAGTTTTGTAAAGACGTTCATCCACACTTGTTCCTCTGTCTGAGAGACAGAGCAGCTTAAGTCTCAGAGTCTGCTCACCACCCCTGTTAGACTCTCTTCCCAGGCAGCGTCCTTGCCCCAAAAGGGGCCTTTTTTCTATGGCCTTAAAAGACCAAATCCTTTTCCAACAAGGCAAGGTCACAAACACTGAAGAAAAATAACCCCTCTGGTTCCCATGCAAATCAATTCCTTTATCCCTAGAATCCCTCCAACTGGCCCAATTCAAACTCAGCGTCATGGAGACAGCTGCAAAAATGAAAGAGCTATACAACTGCCCGAAGGTGTGAAGGGAGAGCCGGTATGCTCTCATCTCTTATCACCCAGGAGCCTCACAGTGTTGACATGGGGTGGCAGGGAGACCTCCAGCTCCTTGGTTTTGCAACTAGTGTTTACATGTAGGGAGGCCACTAGGCAAGGCCTGATCTGAACTGTTCTGTGTGCAGCTCCAACCCCAATTCTGTGATAATCCAATTCTGGCAAGCAGAAGGAGTTCTAATCTTTGCAGGGTTCTGGAACACTCTTACTTCCTCTCAAGCTCCTGACTTAGCAGAGTTAAAATCATACAGGGGTTCCAGAAAATGTTGTGTCTGATGCAGCTTTTCAGTGAATGTAGGTTGTTGATGGAATTTTCAGCTTTAGTAGCTCACTCGGGGCGAGTGACCTCTCTGTAAATATTTCCATTTTTGTGGTTGGTTGGGGGGTGGGGTGGGAGCCTGTCGTGCTGACTCTGAATTAGACTTGCTGGGCTAGCTGCTGTACTTTGTAACCTGAAGTGTACTTTGACTGTTCTATTTCCTTCAGATGAAAAACAACACAAAAACTGACTTCCGAAATAACACTGCCAGCGACAGCCAATGCTGTACTTGTAGCTTCTCTCTGTTTCTCTGTACAGTATTAATAGACAATAAACTGCCTTTTCACTGCATCTACCTCTGTGTGTCTGTGCCCCGATTCTTTCCCCTTCTCACCTGCCACGAGTGGATTTCAGGCCAGACCGCGTTGGGAGCGCCTTCGACCGCTCACGAAAACTAAACGCTAGTCCAGTGCCTTTCAAACTTGAGCGTGCTTCAGAATCACGTGGGGGTGCCAGCTAAGAATGTGGAAGCTCAGACACACCTCTGGAACTCAGATCCAGGTTCCTGGGTGGGGCCTGCTAACCTGCATTTTTAATCATGTCTCCAGGTGATTCTGATACATGTGGTCCCTGGCCCATCCGTGGGTTTGGGTGTCCCTCTGGGGGAATCCCTGTGGCCTGCCTGTTCCAGCTGGTTTCCACACTAACTAATCCACTTTCCCAACACTTCCTCTCTCGCACCTGCTCTTGCACATCTGTCCACACCTGTCGTCCTTATTCTCATTCTTGCACACCCCTAGAAGTGGCATTGACTATGATCCTGTGGGTCGAACTTGGTCAGCCCCTTTAGGCAGTAAGCAGTCATCCACTGCAGTCCTAGAAACAGGAACATCTGAAGACCCACGGGGACTTTGTTATTGTTCTTTACCACTGTATCCTCTTTATCTAGAGTAGGCTCATCAAACTTTTTTCTGTGAATGGCCAGATAGTAAGTATTTTGGCTCGTGGGCCAGATGATTTCTGTCACAACTATGCAGCTTTGCCAGAACTCAGCCATGCAATTCACATACATGAATGAGTGTGACTGTGTTCCAATAAACCTTATTTACAAAACCAGACAGTAGACTGGGTTTGGCCCTCTGGCTTGTAGTTTCCTAATCCCTGGCCTCACGTGGGGCCTGGCACATAGTAGGCACTCAATAAAAAGTTTAAAAGTTATTGTATGAAAGGATGAACAAAGGGCAGATGTGATACCATCTGTAGAACTGTCAGAGAAATTTGTTTTCTTTGAGGATGTGGGTAAAAGAAATCAGTGGGGCGTTCTCATCTGTTGGGTTCCATAGTGGATTTTGTTTTTTATGTCTTTACGTATGAAAGTTAACTGGAAAGATGACAGTATGAATGGTGTCTTGTAGACAGCTCAAACCACTAAGCTGAAACTCACAAGAGTTTCAACCCCTAGATGAAAAAGTGCAAGGACATCTTGTCCTTGTCAGAACTGCTGGCAATATCGGAACCGGGTGGCCCCTAGGCATCTAAGCATTTGACCCAAATGTCTGTGGAACTACATTTTGTCTGATCCATCCTTCACAGTGAGCGGCAGGGCTTTCCTTATATCATTCTCTCTGTTGATTGAAATACTCTCCAGTGTGTGGACATGGGGGCCAGAAGCACAGTGGCACATGACACACCCCATCACCTCGGGCATACTAACAGTGATACATCAGGAGCATGTGAAAAGCTGTGTGTTTACACCCACCGCCATTGTTGTTGTGGAGTTAAAGGAAATTCTATTTTTGCAAAGCAGTTTGTGAACGGGAAGTGGATACCAAATGGTAGTTTACATGTGACGAGAAAGTGTCTGTCCCTCTACCAAAGGGTTTACCTTTCCCAAATGTAAAGATTATAGGCTATTCAGGTGTGTTCTAAAACCAGCATAAAAATGGAAGCTGCTTTTCCCTCCTCTGGGTTTGTGACTGCTTTTGTATTACATTGAACCATATGAAATTTTGGAGAGCGATAGTGTTGAATGTCAACAGTTTCATATAGTTCAAAACGAGTAATTCTATTCTAGGGATCATTTTCCATCATAGAGGGCAAAAGATGACCAGATGAACTCCAAATATAGCAGGACAAACTTAGATACAAAAATAAGAACTTTGAAAGGGAACACAGTTCAGTACCACCAACGCAGAACTAGGCATTTCCCTAGGGTGTGTAGGATTTCCTATAATCTTAACATCGACCCCGTGAGGGAGACATTGCTATTGTTTTCCTTTATACACGAGGAAACTGAGTTACTAAGAGAGTAAGCACTTCACCCAATATGGCAGAGCTATAAGTGGGGGTGGGGTGGCCGTGGGGGGACAGGTTTCAAGCCCAGCCATAACTTCCTTCCACACAGAAGGCTGTGTGTCATGAACGTGGTGTGAGGTTGCAGCTGAGGCTGGACACAGATCTGGATAACGGAGCCATCTATGCAAAAACAGACAACAACAACAACAACAACAACAACAACAACCCCCCCACCCCCCACAAAATGGCACCAGTTCTTATTTTGAACCTTTATGTACTCAAGCAAACGCGCTGTAATATTAGCGCCCTCTGGAGGACAGGAGGTGTCTCTGCAGACTTCCATCCCAAAAGAGAAGCAGAGGGTAAAATCACCCCCTGTTCTCTTTTCATTACTGCTTGATAGTTTTTCCTTCCCCATGTAGAAAAAGAATTAACAAAATTGCCCAAACAACTCTGTAAACTCTAGGAGTGGCATGTCCATCTCGGAATGAGCTAGGGTGATTTTGTTGTTGTTGTTGTTGACAGTAGTATTGCTATTGTCACAACAGCTAAGAGGAACAGTGCTGGCAATGAGGCCCTGCCTTTTGACCTAGGCTGTGTCACCCTTCTGCAGCACCACTGCCTCCCCAGCAGCCCCACTCCTCTCCTGCTTGTCTCATACACTGTCAAATCCTCCACTTCATGGACAATGCACAAAAGGAGTTAAATGCTCCTTTCAGAGTTCAGGCTACCAGATCTCAAAGAGATCGTCAAGTGCCGAATCACAAGATGGCTATCCACAGGCTGAATCTAGCCTACCTTGTAAATTTTGCCTGCATAGTGCTTTCAGATAGTTTTTAATTCATTGCTAAAAATAATAAGAGAATTCTCACTTTAAAAATATGGATTTCCAGTTTCTCTAGATATTTTAGAGGCTCTGTCTTTTTTTTTTTAATGTCTCAAAGCTATTATTTATTTTGTACAAGTTTCCACTGTACATTAGATGGTCTCCTCTTGCTTACACAGTAAACAAGTATACATCAGCCATTTGGCTCAGACTCACAAGTCTTCCCTGGAGAAGGGTGTCAGGCCATTTACATTCTGGGTGTCTTTCTCTGATGCCTCCTCCTGGGGGCACTGGAAGGCACCAGGATCCAGCCTGTGTGGGTGTGCAAAGAGCTTCACACACAGAACCCCATGTGTTGGGGTGAACAGCTTTACTCTCCGGGAGAGCACAAAGTTGTATCCAACTACATAGAGCAAACTCAAACCTGTAGGAAAGAATCACACAACTGAGGCAAGATGTCCCAGAATACCCAAGCTCCAGCTCCCAGGCTAGGACTGAAGACCGATGCCAAGAGGAGCCGAGGGTGGCATGGGCATCCCTGAGAAACTTGGTCCAGAGGGCTTAAGTCCAGGAGACTCCGAGAAGGTTGGGGGTAGGGAGTGGCAGGGAGATCCGGAAGAAAAAGCATGTTAAGAGGGAATAAATTAGGGGCACCTTGATGGCTCAGTCAGTTACGCATCTGACTCTTGACTTCAGCTCAGGTCATGATCTCATAGTTTGTGATCTCACAGTTTGTGAGGTTGAGCCCCGCATTCAGCTCTGTGCTGACAGTGCAGAGCCTGCTTGGGATTCTCTCTCTCCCATTCTCTTTGCCCCACTCCTGTGTGTGTGGGCTCTCTCTCTCTCTCTCTCTCTCTCTCAATAAACAAATCAACTTAAAAAGTTTTAAGGGAATAAATTAAAGGTGTGAGAGGCACCAGGGATAAGGGGCTTGTGCTATCCTTCAATTGTTTTTCTAGCTAACCATTGCCTGGAGCTGATAGCAGCTGTCTCCTTTAGAGGAGCCACACTTTCCCTCACCATCACCACCACTACATCCTATGATCTTACTCTCGGCCAACTTCCTTTGTTCATGTCACCTGCCTTGCCCCTTCTGACATCTGAGTGCATTACCCCTAATCTACCATAATCCACCCATTTTATGGCTGGGTCAGATGAGTCCCAGGTGGAGATGAGACTTACCCATAGCAAGATAATAGCTGAGACAGAGCTAGAGATTAAGTCTCCTGAACTCTTTTGGGAGCATGAGGCTTCATACTATGTTTGGATTTGGATCTGATAGAAGCATTTAAAATTTTGAACAGGCTACGGGCAGAAAACCAGTCTCAGAATCTGGTGCTTTTGCTTTTTGATGGGAAAACCCACCTACTTGTATGGTGATGGAGCTCATTTACTACTCAAGAGAAAAAAATTCCTTTCCCTACAATGTATAGTGCATGTAAAGTATACATATGTATGTAAAGTATACATATAGAGTGTGTGTGTGTGTATATATGTATTATACCATATAGGTATATAAAGTATATATATATATATATATATGTACACTATATAGGTATATAAATTGTAAATCATATATATATGCTACTCTGTCTACCTTTGGTTAAATGAAAATGAAATGTTTTAAGAGCTTTGTGGTATCGTATGCTTTTTGGTAAAAAGGTTCATTCCTGGAAAGATAAACAAAAACCTTGTGGTCGACAGTTGAATACTTCTGGGGGCTTCATAGCTCTTTTTAGAGAAAATACGAGGCAGATCTCCCGTGTACTTAAATTTAAATGTGGTCTTGTCTCCTCTAATTCTTGGTCTTTTGTTGTGCTCCTGAGGCTATATTGTCACAGAATAGAAATGTTCTCTAAGGTTTACTCCCTTACCTTATTAAGAAAAGCAATCAGCCAGAAGTTTGACAATTCAGAGAGCAAATGAAAAGGGACTCTTTCCTCCCATGGCTTGTCCTCAAACACCAGTGTGATCTAGTGTTTTCTTGTAACTTTTAACTACAGGCTAATGAAACTTAAGATGCTAATTGTATTTTCCCCACTTTCTTTCCATTTCTAAGTCATGAGAATTAAAAATATGAGCAGTGGACCTAGGTAAGGGTTCTTTTCAGGTAAGGGTTCTTAGGTCAGCCCAAGGGCAACTTGAAGGCATGATAAAGTCTGGGGTCCGTGTGAATCATCCTGTCCACACTATTAGTTTATGCAGCCTCAAATTCCATTTTGTAAAGAGAGGTTTCAAACCAGAGTTCACAAACGGGTTCAGTCATTTCTTCTGTCCCTGAATTCCAACCAAACCCTAAGTATACTCAGAGACTCAGTGTGAGATTCTGTCATCTACCTTAACTTGGTTTCTCCTAAACTTTGACTTTTGGGCATCAGTTTAATTATTTCTATCCTGTGTGAATATCACCTGTGGACCATTATTTGGTTTTTTAGCCACTTCTTTGACTTAAATTTACTTAAAAGATAGTTTTGTAGCCCTACCTACGTGTCATAAAAAAGGTAACTCTCAAGGGTACCTGGCTGGCTCAATCAGAAGAGCATGGGACTCTTGATCTTGGGGTTGTGAGTTCAAGCCCCACGTTGGGTGTAGAAATTACTTATATAAATAAACAAACAAACAAGTCAACAAACTTTGAAAAAAAGTAACTGTCAAAATAAAGGCAAATCAACATCATTAATTCCCAGCTGCATACTGTTGCCTAATTGTACAGTTACCTGTGACCAGCTCTCATTGTCAAAGGAGGGAATAGCCAGGTTGGAGAACTCTCAAAAATACATCTCCAGCCCTTTCATATTACCAGGTAGAATGAAAGAGAATCAAATGATAATAACTCTCTCTCTCTATGTGGTTCAGTGTTATTTAGTACCATGTTCATTTATCCCTGAAATGTGGGAAACACTGTCTTCCCACATTGGATTCTCTTAAAAATCCCAGTCCCTCACTTTGAAAATTAGAATGAGAAATACAAAGCGACTCGCCAAAGCAACAGGAAGGAAAAGCAGAGACATGGAGCTGGTATTCAAGCCCAGGGTGGGGGGAGGGGGTGGCGGTTGGGAGGGGACTTCAAACTCTCTGCCACACCAGGTGTCAGTCACACTGCGCCTTGCATAAGGAATGAATTGAATACATCCACGACAAACTTAAAGTCTCCATAAAGCTCTCCATCATTTAAACAAAAGTAACATCCGTTCCATCTGGAGCTGTCCCCGGCGTAAGCAGTTTTTCACTGATGGAGACCAGATCTGATTGGGATCCCTAAGTCAGGGATTTAGTCCATGCAAGCTGTAAAACTCTCAGTACTAGAGATTAAGCAGACCTTAATGGAAAAAGAACCAGTCAGGGACGTCTCAACTTCTCCTTTTCTCTTCTCTTCCCTTTTCTTCTCTCTTCACTCTTTCCTTCTTTTCCTCCCTCTTCTCTTCTTTTCTATTGTGTGAGCCTATAGTCCATGTGAGATGCAGTCAGTCCCACCTGTAGGGTGAGTGGACTTCTCAAAGAGCTGTGAGTTCTCCCACGGAGCGTCATGCTGTAGCTCTCTGGTTCTCCTTTCCTGCTTGCTTAGAATCTGGGACATTTCCTTAAAAATAGAATTATACTAGCGCCCCACCTCAGAGATCCTGATTTAATTGGTGTAGGTGAGGCCTGGGGCATTCATTAAATGGCTGCAAGTGATTCCAATGGGCCACTGGGTTGGAAACAATGGCACAGGGGAGCCTGGGGTGGGCAAGAATGGTCCAGAAGAGAGATAGATCCAGGCTGGAATCCTTGTCTCAACTTGCAAAACCAAGAACAAAGGGAAGTTTTGGAGTCAGGACTAAAATCAAATCCTGGGTCTGTCATTGGCCAGCTGGCTAATCTGGGCAATTGAGTTCAATTCACCACACCTCGGTTTCCTCTTCTGTAAAATGAGAATACTACTTTGTAAAGTTTCTATTAGAAATATCCTAAAGACTTTTCTTTCTGCTTCGCCTTTCTCCTATCTTTCCCCTTCCAAAAGGAAAGTGTTTGAGGCAGTTTATAGAAAAAGACACAGCAGATATGAATATAGAGGGAAATCAGGTCAAGAGAAAAATAAGACAAAACTAGAGGACTCAATCTAGCATAGATTTCTGAGTGTGTGTTTCTCTTTTGTTTGAATAATTCAGTTTGTAAAATGTGGGACGTGATACTTTTTTATTAAATAAACCACTGAATTCTAAGTTCTTGTGTCTGCTTTGAAAACAAAGAAAACATCAAATTATAGAATCAGCATTTTTGAGTGTGAAGGGGTCCACGGCCTGGACTTTGTCCTAGATCTGCCATTGATTGTGTGACTTTTTACTCTCCTGGCCCCAACCTTCTCGTCTATAAAATGAGTAATTTTACTAGATCATTCTTAAGGCAGTTCTGTGTGACATTCTAGATAGATATTAATATCAAGAGTATTTCTCTATAATAAAGAAGGAAAGATGGAAGGGAAGGAGGGAGGGAAGGAGGAAGGAAGGCACAAGAAAAAAGAAAAGAAAAAAAAGTACATTAAGCTGAGGGAGGGGTTTCCTAAAAGGTCCAGAAATCTCTAGCCTTTCAAAGCCAGCACATAGGTAATCTGCTGTGGCTCTGGCCTGACTCTGAGGAGCCCCTGGGCAAATCCCTTATCACTACCTTCCTTCTGGGTCTCACCAACCCAGGGTCTTTCCGAGCCCAATGGAAAACTGGTGCCCATTTTTCTGTGTATAAAATTTAGTGGGGCAACACCTGATTTACCAAAACACCTGGTCCTCCATGGTTGAAAATAGGAGTTTGGATTCCCTTTTTAAAATATAAACCAGGATGTCTGGGTGGCTCAGTCATTTAAGCATCTGATTTCGGCTTAGGTCGTGATCTCACAGTCCGTGAGTTTGAGCCCTGCATGGGGCTCTGTGCTGACAGCTCAGAGCCTGGAGCCTGCCTCAGATTCTGTGTCTCCCTCTCTCTCTCTGCTCCTCCCCCACTCGTGCTTTCTCTCTCTCTCAAAAACAAATAAACATTTAACTAACTAACTAAATAAATAAATAAATAAATAAAATCTAAACCAACTGACCTTTTAGGAGCTAAAGCCTAACATCTTTGTGCCCCACTCTCTCCTGAACCTGAGAATCTTGGAGAGTGGGTAAATACCCGCCTAGAGGCTCATGGGAGGTGAGTGCAGCAGGCATACACCAGTACTCATTTATTCTAAATGTTTCTCCAAAAGAACTTTAAATATTTGAGCCGCATAAGGACAGTGCTTCTCTCCCCTAGACAATGGATGTTCTGGGTAAGACACAGGCCCCATCTCATGTGTCCCACAGCTTAATGTCCAGTGCAACTGGATCTGAAATCAAAACTTCAGTTCTGCTCCTTCGTAGCTCTGTGTCTTTGGGCCACTTAGTCTGTATGCTCTGCAGTACACCACAGAGAGTTTACGAAGCCTAAGTGTGTTTGTATTGACGCAAAAAGCTTTAGAAGCAGTAGATAAAAAGCCAGTCACAGAAGTTCCCAGTTGGATGGGGTTAGTTGGCCGAAGTTCAGCTGGGGCTAGTTTGGTTTCAGGTCCTTTCATCTCTCAGGAGAAAATTCCCCTTGCTGAATGTTGGGAGGAGAAGTGGGAATTCTCAGGTCATTTCCCGAGGCCATGGCAGGGTACCAAACCCTTTGCTGCAAAGTGCAGAAGAATCCATCAACTCATCGCCATGGCACTGCCCAATATCATAAAGACAGAGAATTGCTGCTTTATTCGTTCCTTCCAGAACTGAGATCAGACTCTTCTCTCTGACAGTCAGAATTTGCTAAAATGTAATACCTTCTCCTCTATCTCCCCTTTTCTCCACATGAGTTCCCACTGGTTCCTAATGTAAACTTTCCTTTTCAATGAAGGAGCCCAGCCCCGCCCCTCACTGGCCACATACACCCTATGCTGTCCTGTACACATCTAACATAGCCCCTTTCCTGTCTACATTTTGTGAAGTTGTCATCGCCAGGCTTGGCCAAGCTCAAGTGCCTTCAGCTCCATTATTCACAGCCTCTGTCCTCTGTCCTCCTGGTCCCCTCATTCATGGCTGAGACTTTATGTGGGCTCTCTGTTCCTATGATGAAAGTCTCATTTTCTAGTTCCAGAAATGCGTCAGAAGCAGCATCTTTTCTCTCTAAATTAGTTGACTTCACCCAGAGACACAGACTTACAGCTATGGGTCAAAAACCATAATGAAGATTTAATGCCACCTTTTGGCTCCCAAGACTCAGTGGGAAGAGTGGGACAAGAGTCCTTGTCCCCCCCCTCCCCAACCTTAAAAAGGAATTATGGTTTTAGTTTCTCCCTCCATGTCAGAAAAGAAGGGATTGGTGTTGTGCTGACAGCCATGACTCTTCCCTTGTCAGGCCAGAGGAGAGACTGAATTCTGCCATCAGGTTCCAGGAAAGTTTAACAGCAGAGCACAGACAAAATCATTTTTTCTGTGCCTCATAGGACAAGGGTATGGGTGGGTGGGTGCTTACTACTCTTTGGAAGTGAGTAAGCAAGCAGACAACAGACTGAGGGTGACCAGCTATTTAAGGATTAGACCGCTGAAGTATACCAGTTCTGGCTGGTAGGGAATGGGACTGGAGTTTCCTAGCAAGGCTACCATGTATGATTGTTCAGGTTGCACACTACGGAATCCTAGAGGCATGTACATGCTGAGGCAGTATGTAAGTTCTTTGGAACATGTAGCTAAAAGTCAACCAGAAACTTGCATTAGAAACATAGCAGTACACCTATATTAAACTTGCCATAGTATGTCAGTTTGCAAGAGCCAGTTTTAACTCTAATGACTATCGACTTTAACTCCTCAGAACCAGTAACCAAGGCACACTCCCAAGGATCAGACCTATTCTTCCTTGATTGTCTCCAGTGAAGTCTAGCATGGTACTAAACACATGGTATAGGATGAACGTGGCTGGTGTTTAGCTGGGATCATGCACCGGAATGAAAAGGGACAGTTGCTCTTCTCTCTAAGGCAGAGCAGTATCGCCCAGGCATGCGAGGCTCCCCAGTGGCTGTTAGTAAGGTTTCTCTGACCCGGGTGACTGTATGTCTTGGTTTGCCCATGTTTTCCCAGCCTAACTCTCAACGGTGTTCCAGTTTGCATGATAGAGGGCATGGTCACACTACTTTCAGCATACAGATGGTCGTCTCTACTTTGTCAGCCATCCCCATACATGAGAACAGCCTTTCCTTTTAATGATCCTTTGCAGATCCCCATGACACAGAGCAGGGCTCAAGGCACAGCAAGGGCTCTTTACCCAAACTGACCATTATGAAGGATCAGACAGAGTGCCATGGGACAGTCAGCTATCACATGAAATCATTTCTTTTTTCTTTGCCATTTATGATTGGTTTCATATTCCTATGGACATGTGATGAAGAGGAAGAGTTAAAGAAAAGAAGCAGAACACTATCAAACTCAGTACTTACTATCCAGATAGAAACTCAGCAGAGGACATGGCTCTTGGCCTGTGTCATTTGCCTGCTGTCCACAGTTATTGACAGAGGAGATTCATTGATGTGGGTACTCAGTAGTTATAATTGCCACCAATACATCAGAGGGAGGGTGGAGGGTGACAGAGTCCTTTACAAATTCACATTCATCCAACAACAACCAAGAAATACCCACAACACTGTACATGTGCTGCCCAAAGCCTGAACTCATGTGCACAACGGCTCAGAGTTCTGATTCTTGAGTCTAATGGCCACTTTGTGCCTCAGTTTCTTCATGTATGAAGTGGTGATGAGGGCTAACTCTCTTGGAAAGTGTTTTGGACACTGCCAGGTGAATATGGACAGAATTAAAGTATTAGTTATTAGTAGGAGTAGTAACAGCAGCTTTGAGAGCCACAGAACAAGCTCTAAGGACGGTATGAAGCTGGAGTCAATAGCTATCATTCTTGGACCAAATCTGGCTGTCTGCCTGTTTTTGTAAAGAAAGTTTTATTGGGACACAGTTGTGTCTGCTTGTTTACATATAGTCTACAGATGCTCTGTTGAGTAGTCAGGAAAGCAACAACACGGCACATGAAGCCTCAAATATGTATTGTCTGATACTTTACAAAAAAAGTTTGCTAGCATAAGCCAGAAACACAAATTCACTTTCCCATTATACTAGCATTTACTGAGTAATGATTAAATGCCCCGACCTATACCAGATGTATTAACAAATATTATCTTATTTAATGTTCACAAGAAGTAGCTCCTCAAGGTCAATGGAAATATCATCCCATTTTACCTTTGAGGTTCAGAGCCCTTATGACTTGTGTAAAATTGTAGAGACAATATTAATAACTCTGGTCTCCTGACCCTAGGTCCAAAATTTCAGGAGTCATGAGAGCAGGCATCTTGAAGAAGGTGGGTTTGCACTTGCTCTTGAAGCATGAGTGTGGTTGTCAGTAAGCAAGGATGAGACCTGGGGCGAGGGCATTCCAGACAGAAGGAGCTCATTGATCAAAGGGCCTGAATTGGGAAGCTCAGGCTGTGTCTGCTCATCTGATTTATAGAACAGGAGGAAACTGAAGGCAGTGAGGTCATGAAGTACAAGAAGTGGCTTGAGGCCAGGATGTACAGGGTGTTCCTTAAGGAAGAAGTTGCAAACTGAAAGTTCAAGGACAGGCTGATGAATGTACTCTGGCATTTACTGTATTGACTCACATGGGGAATTTGGTTTGGTTTGGTTTGGTTTTAATTTGGATTTATGAAATATTCCAGAATTTTATCTTCTCTTGAAAAAGCAAAATAGTTAGTCACATTTGGACCCACATTTCCAGGAAGCAGACACTAGCTGCCATTGAGTTCAGCTGCTTCCTTTAGATGGAACACCTACTTTCCCATGGGCCTCATCAGTATCATCTTTAGACCCAAGCAAGAGGAGCCCCTCTCCTGGGCCCCGGGCTTTAGTAAGGCCTTGCTCACACCCTTTTCCATAGGATGAGGAGTCTTTGGGCCAAGGGGACTTGACCTCTCAGAGCCTGCACACCTCTCCTGCTCCAAATGTGCTTCAGATGCCAGGACCCAGAATTGTCTGCCTGAATGGCCCAAGCTCACTTCGAGGGATTATATGGGTGTCTTCCTACGTCTGTCTTTCCAAGAGTGGGACACACTGAAGGATGTACCAAGGGGAAACAGATTATGATGGGGGTAGGGGACGTGCCGATGGAGCTCTGAAGTGCAGGCTAGAGTGTCCACTATGGGCTGCAAGGCCCCTGGAGATGCAGGAGAGAGCTGGAAGCAAGAAGAGAAGGAATGTGGGTAACAGGCCAGAGGACCTTGCTCTGTACCAGCATTTCACAAGCTGGGACTCCTAGGAATGCAGGAATACAATTTGAACTTGGCCGCCTTCTGAGTCAGTATGAAGTAGATTTGCCAAATCAGGAGGAGATAATATAGTTTATTTAATAATTTAGAGCTTGATTTTCAACTTTGAAATATTGAGACCTATATGTGGCTTCCATTTGTGCACTTGCTCTAAGCCTCAAACCCCATCTCAAATCCTGCTCCTTGACTACTGGTAGTTTGAAGTATGAACTGGCTCCAGTCCCCATCAGTTCCTATTACTTTACACTGGGGCTGTGTCCCTCATCGACATAAACTGTCTGGTCCTTAAAGGCATAGGAGTGTCCCTTGCTGTGAGCAATTAGTATAGAAGATTGAAGGCTTTTAATAATGGCACAGTGTGCCAGAGGGACTTCTGTAGACAGAGAATGACACAGGAGGGCCAGTTGAAGGGGTGGGAGTGCTCACAGGTCTAAACAAGTAGGAATAAGAAAGGAAAGGACAGATACAAGGGTAAACTTTTTTTTTTCTTGCACAATGATCTTTAGGTTAAGGTGGCCAACTTATCCTGGTTTGCTTGGGACTTTCTTGGTTTTATTTCCGAAAGCTCGCATCCCAGGAAACCCCTCAGTCCTGCTGACCCTGGGAAGGTTGGCCCCTCATCTACCATGCACACATCAGGCCCCATCATATTAAGGTCTTACTGTACATCAGCTGGATCAGAACCAGGGACACTGGACCTGAGTACAACTTTGCTTCTGGAAGGAAACTGTCCAACTATTTCCATTTCTCAACCCTAAATCAAAAACTCCTTCAGACTAGGGAAAATAACTAAGACCACAGAGGTTTCCCCCAGGTGCTACAGGCTCAGTTCTCTTGACAAGGGTGTGTTCAGGACCTAATTGGCTTATCAAAAGGGTTAGATTCCAGATTCATGCTGGAAGAGAAGGTGTTTCCACATTTGCTGGACACATGATGTCATTTTCCCACCTGTTTCTGGCCTTTGTCATTACCCTCAGAATTAACAGAGATCACGCATAGCACCTTGAATTATGGAATCCTTGTTAAATTAGATTCTCATCTGTTCTAGAACCAGCATTTATTGGTAAAATTAGAATCCTCAGGAAAACAATATATAAGTCCCACACATGTGGCCTTGGACAAATGATTTAACTTCTCTAAACCTTAATTTTCTTCATCTTTCAAGTAGAACCAACAACCCCTACCACAGATTTTCTTTGAGAATAGATTTTTTTTTTTTTTGAGAACAGATTCTTATCTATTTTTAAATGTATATCCACTTGGGGCACCTGGGTGTCTCAGTTGGTTGAGCATCTGACCCTTGTTTTCAGCTGAGGTCATGATCTCCTGGTTCCTGAGTTTGGGCCCCGTGCCGGGGTCTATGCTGACAGCGTGAAGCCTGCTTGGGATTCCCTCTTTCCCTCTCTCAATGCCACTCTGCTTTTGCTCTCTCTCTCTCAAAATTAAATAACCATTAAAAAAATAAATAATTTTTATTTTTTAATAATGCAATGCCTTCACTAAGAGTGGGGCCTGCTTAGGATTCTCTCTCTCCCCGTGCCCCTCTCCTCCATTTGTGTGCTCTCTCCCTCTATAATAATAATAATTAAAAAAAGAAGTATTAAAATGTTTGAGTGAGAGAGAGAGTGTGAGTGGGGAAGGATGAAGAGAAAAAGAGAGAGAATCCCAAGCAGATTCTGTGCTGTCAGCACAGAGCCCAACACAGGGCTCAATCTCATGAACCATGAGATCATGACCTGAGCCGAAATCAAGAGCCAGATGCTCAACCAACTGAGCCACTCAGGCACCCTGAGAATATTTTTTTAAATGCTTCATGCCTAAAATAATTGGAAGCAGGGAATTGACCAATACATCAGTGTTCTCCGTAGCATTATTCCCAATAACCAGATGTGTCCATCAACAGATGAATGGATAAACAAAATGTGGTCTATCTATATAATGGAGTGTTATTCAGCCTTAAAAGGGAATGAAATTCTGATACATGCTACAACATAGATGGACTTTGAAAAATTAGGCTCAGTTATACAAGGCAGACAGAGAAGGACAAAAATTGTATGATTCACTAGATGAGGCACTGAGAGTAGTTAAATTCATAGAGACAGAAAGTGGAATAGAGGTTACCAGGGGCTGAGGGCAAGGGAGGAATAGGGAGCGAGTGGTTTTGTTTGTTTGTTTGTTTTTTTTTTTTGGCACATCTTTTTTTTTTTCTTTTCTTTTTATTTTTTTTTCAATATATGAAATTTATTGTCAAATTGGTTTCCATACAACACCCAGTGCTCATCCCAAAAGGTGCCCTCCTCAATACCCATCACCCACCCTCCTCTCCCTCCCACCCCCCATCAACCCTCAGTTTGTTCTCAGTTTTTAAGAGTCTCTTATGCTTTGGCTCTCTCCCACTCTAACCTCTTTTTTTTTTTTTCTTCCCCTCCCCCATGGGTTTCTGTTAAGTTTCTCAGGATCCACATAAGAGTGAAACCATATGGTATCTGTCTTTCTCTGTATGGCTTATTTCACTTAGCATCACACTCTCCAGTTCCATCCACGTTGCTACAAAAGGCCATATTTCATTCTTTCTCATTGCCACGTAGTATTCCATTGTGTATATAAACCACAATTTCTTTATCCATTCATCAGTTGATGGACATTTAGGCTCTTTCCATAATTTGGCTATTGTTGAGAGTGCTGCTGTAAACATTGGGGTACAGGTGCCCCTATGCATCAGTACTCCTGTATCCCTTGGATAAATTCCTAGCAGTGCTATTGCTGGGTCATAGGGTAGATCTATTTTTAATTTTCTGAGGAACCTCCACACTGCTTTCCAGAGCAGCTGCACCAATTTGCATTCCCAGCAACAGTGCAAGAGGGTTCCTGTTTCTCCACATCCTCTCCAGCATCTATAGTCTCCTGATTTGTTCATTTTGGCCACTCTGACTGGTGTGAGGTGATATCTGAGGGTGGTTTTGATTTGTATTAGGGAGTAAGTGTTTAATGGGCACAGAGTTTCAGTTTGGGATGATAAAAAAGTTCTGGAAGTGGAGAGTGGTGATGGTTTTACACCATTGCAAATGTGCTTAATGTCCCTAAAACTGTACACTTAAAATAGTGTATATGTTACTGTATATGTACACAAAATAGTGTATATGTTAACTGTACACTTAAAATAGTTTTATGTTACATATATAGTAGCCCAATAAAAAGTAAATGCCTCCTGTAGTACCTGGCCATTGAAGAAGAAGAGAAAAGAGCTAAAAGAATTAAGATGCTACTAAGTGTTCGGGATGGGAGTCCATACTTTGAACTACTGGTAGCCAAGGAGCAGGATTTGAGATGGGGTTTGGTAGGAGGAGGAGACCAGGCTAGGAAGGAGGCAAATCCTTCCTAGGAGCAGGAAGGAGCAGAAGGAGCAGGAAGTGCCTAAGCAAACAGGAAGTGCCTAAGCAAACCGGAAGTATGCAGTGATGGAGGCTGCCTGGTGATGTGTGCTCTGTTCTGTTTCCTGTTGAAGACTGGAGGCAAGACCAGGTTGCTAGAGACCTGGAGTCCAGGTCAACCAGGCCGGACACCAGGCAGAGCAAAGGCGCCCAGGATGTTTGGGCAGGGAAGACGGTGGGCATGCTGTTTGCAGGCAGATTCACATGGGTGCTGCATCAGACAGATGGGCTGGTGCGTCAGAGAGGTGCAAGTCAGTTAAGTGCTGCCTTGGGGCCCCGGGATGGCGGCGGGCCATGGGGCAGAGGGGAAGGGAGGGACTGGAGGCCGATTTCAAGGGAGACTTGATAAACACGATTCAGGGGGAAGGGGAGGAGGTGACAGAGTATTAAGCGGCCAGAACAAGAATAGTTTAGCCCCAGAGCCAGGCCTCCTGCATTCAGATACCAGCTCTGTTTCTTGGGAGTTGTGTGACCTTGAGTAGATTGCTTAATCTTTCTGTCCTTGTCTCTAACACAGGGGCGAAGGCTATAGGGGTGGCTCTCTCACAAGGCTGTCATGAAGTGAAGTGAGGTGGCATTGGTCAAGTAACTAAAACAGTGTCTGCTACAGAATATATACTTGCTGTGATTATCTATTACATCTGGGTGGTAAAGGTATGTTGGGGTCTGTTACATTATTTTTTTATTTGGATCTTTTTAGGCATCGCATTAAAATAGTGTGCTTTAAAAAAGATACTGTGAGCCATGCTTCTTAAAGCTCATGTTTGACACATTTGGCGTCTTGTGAAAGTGCAGGTTTGCGTTAAGCGGGTCTGAGGTGGGGCCCAGGACTCTACATTTCTAACAAGCTCTTGGGCGGTCCGATGCTGCTGGTCTGCTGGCTGCTCTGTGAGTAGCAAGGCTGTAGAGGAACGAAGGCCCACCAATGTTTCTAGAAGAGGGGACTGTCCTGGTTATCTTTGGCTGCATTACAGATCCCCTAAACCTAGTAGCTTAAACCAAAAACGTTTATCATTGTCATTGTTATATTATCATCTCTCGCAGTTCGGGTGTGCAGTTCTTGCTCAAGATCTCTCATGGGGTGGTCGTCAGGGGGTGGCTGGGGCTGGGGTCGCCTCAAAGGCTTCCTCACTCCCGTGTCTGGAAGGCACTGCTGCTGTCTGCTGGGACCTCAGCTGAGGCTGTCAGCCAGGACACCTACCCATGGCCTCTCCATGAGGCAAGGGACTCTTCACAGCCCAACACCTGGGTTCCAAGAACAAGTGTCCCCAGAGAGAGATCCAGGCAGAAGCTGTGTCCCGCTTTGTAGCCTCACCGCCAGAGTCACACAACATCCCTTCTGCCACATTCTGCGTTAGAAGCAAGTCGAGATTGAAGGCACAGCGTTGTGATTATACTTAACAATACTGCAATAAATACTTGAAAGTTGTTAAGAAGACTAGATCTTAAATGTCCTCACCACAAACAAAGAAATGAAAAGGAAGACGTGGCCAGTAGGTACCTTTGAATGAAAAGAAACGGTGTCGCTGGCGGCTGCACGAGCCTTAGATTTCCAACACCCGTGTTGCCATCCCAACTCTGTCACTTCCGGGCCAAGGAATGCCCGTGCGTATCATTTGACTTTGAACCTCAGCTTCCGCATTTGTCAAACTGTTTTCTTCTTTGGAGATCTGAAACTTTGACGAGGCCACGTACTTGAACGAGCCCAGCAAAGTGGCCGCTGCTCAGTAATTGTCGCTTGTTGCTGAATAAGAGCTACGGAGAAGAGGTTGGCATATTTTCACGTCGGATAGAGGAGTGTGTAGGTCATCACTGATAGCTAACCTGATGCAGGAGACTGGGAACTATTTTGAGTGATTAGGCCAAGTAACTATGTATCCATACATTAAAGTGTGATAGATAACAAGGATTAAAAAACAAACAAACAAAAAGGAGCGCTTCACTAAGGCCAGGGAATGTGCAAGGGGAGGGAGGTTAGACTCTGTCTTCAAGGGAGAAGTGTCAAAAAGTTTGCGGACATGTCTTAAATCCACCAAGGGCTTGCTTCAGGACGTCTAGCAAGAACAGAAAGCTGAGAACAAGTGCACCAGGGACAGCTGACTTGGTTGTGTTCAGATTTGTGGGCTTGAGGTTGCGGTGGGCCAAGTGGCGCTCTTTCTCCAGCAGGCAGGAGGGCGTGTGAGTAGCTGGGAGTCTATTTCTACCACCAGACTGACTTCATGAAAGCAGGGACTGGGCCCTTTTCTCTCCAGCAGTCCCAGCACGATAGTCCCACACAGTGCTCGGTGCTCAAAAAGGACCCTGTAAATAGTTGTTGGATAAATGAAGGGGTGAGTGAGTGAATGGGGGAGGGGCTAGGGTGGAGGCTCAGAAATTCTGGAAACCACTCCCAGCATTGGCCTCTCTGGCATCGCTCCCATAGAAAGGGACTCCTTTGTTCTCTCTGAGGCCATGGGGGGCCCAGAGGTCTGGTCTGAGCAGCAGCTTCGGGCTTCCCCCCCACCCCCCACCTCCTGCACAACCATGGGCTGGGAAACCTCCCTCTTGACTTCCACTAAATGGAAACTGAAACTGGAATTTCAGGAGAAAATAAAAATCAACAGTGGCTCTTTTGATTATGATGCTATCTCATTTCTAAGCAGCTCACCCTATTTCCTGTTTATTGCCTCTACCAAGAGCAAAAGTGACCAAATCTCTGAGCGGAAGGCTTTCTCCGGGGACCTCGAGCCAGATCAGGAACAGGAAGCCGCCAGGACTCTTCTGGCCGGCCTGGCAGTTTTGATCATGCCTCGGGTGGGGGTGGGAAGTGTGGGTTTCTGAAAGAGCCTTCGGTCTGTGGCCGGCCTTCATCTCCCACGCGTGCCAGCTCCCAGTGCCCAAGTCCTGGGGACCTCCTGTGAAGGCAGAGAGAGGGACCTGGGGAGGGAGGCCCCCGAGGAGAGCAGAGTGATGTTCAGGGCTGCCCGGGCAGCTGTGTGTCACTTTGGGAACGCCCAGCAGGAAAGGCGGTCCGTGGCAGGCCTTTGGTCTTCGTGCAAATAATCTGAGGATCTCCTCCAGCAATAGAACAGGGTCCCCGGATTTTGGGGGAGTGACTGTAGACTCAAGTCCTGTCCTGGCTACAAAACTGTGGAGCTTGCCACAGACAGGGGGACACATGGGGAGTTAGGGGCTAAGAGAAAACACGATCGGAAAGCAAACGAACAGCTGCAGGGTTGCAAACCGCAAGGCCCTCTGATCCACAGTTCTTCCCTGCCCCTCCCCCTCACACACATGTAACACATGCACACCACATGCATGTACACACACAGCACATGGAGACACTTGCCCACACGTGCACACGCGTGTACATGCTGCACACGTACACAACACATGCATATACATGGGCACATGCCACACATTTACGCCCACTACGTACACCACACATATATGCATACACGTATAGCATGGGTGAGCACAAACATGCACAAACACACACACACACACACACATACATGTGCGTGTACACAGCATGCCACGCACACGCATCCCTCCCAGAAAGGATCTGTGAAGATGGGACATTTCAGCTGACACCTGAAAAATCAGAGCAGGTGCCAAGAGCATCCAGGCACAGGGCGATTGCAAAGCCTCCGCAGCTCCCCAGCTGTCGTCAAAGAGGACAGTGTGTGGGGCTCCCTCCACATGCCGGGGGCTTTCTCCAGGGCTTTCTCACCTCCAGGACTGTTCTCTCTGAAAAGTCCCTCCCACTCTGTCCTAACCTTCCAGCGCCTTTCTCATTCACTGTAACCCCATTCACTCCTTTCACTGTAAATTCACTCACAGAGTTAGTGGGTATAAATATTGACCCACGAACCCACGTGCAAGAAGCAACTCTTTATTGTCTTTAAATCAGATTCTATTGGACGCCGAGCTCCAGGGCTGCTGGCCTGGCTGGCAATTCAGTCTCAGTCTTTCCTGGGACCCCCTGCGATGCAGGCTTGTGCAAAGATGCCATGCTCACCTAGGGGCGGGCCCACCATCACCACCCCCAGTGATTTGTCCTGGGACACCTGTGTTCCAGCCCTCACAGCCCCTTTAGGAAGTCTGTATGGCTCCTGAGCCGTGCTGGGGGATGAGCACCTTGGCAGAGGCTGGCAGCCGGCTTCCCTACACAAACCACATTATTGCCCTGGACAGCTCTCCTCCACCCTCAGCCCAGAGGCAGCCTCTGCAGCTCCCCTCTGCAGCCCCTGCTCTCTGCCCACCCATCCTCCAGGAGGCCCAGCTTGATTTCCTTAATGAACTTTGGCTTTTGCAAAAGACCTGAAAGCCCACTGACCGAAAGCAGCTTCTGGCACAATCCCTCCTCCACCCAAGCAAGAGAGCACAAAACCCACCCACCTGCTAGAAATGGAAAGGAGGGTGACACATAGGAAGCACCCACACAGATGTTTCCTGGACCTTGCCGTTCGGGTCTCTCTGTTCTCAGGGATGCAATCCACCCAGCCCCTGAACTTGAACTCCCCAAGAACAATGCTTCTCTAACTATCTGTGGTGAAGCATCAGATTTTATTTTCTTCTTTTTAAGTTTTCCAATTCATCCCAGAATGATAATTTTGTAAAGTACAATGACAGAAATTTTTTAGAGAGACAAACAAAACCCCCGCAGAATGCAGGTACCGTTTTGTTTTTGTTATTATTATTATTAGGTTCAATAAATTGCTATGTAAGTTTCTAAGTATTTAAATCCATTTGTAGCCTCACCTCATCACTGCCGGGTATGGGCCTCACACTTTGAGGAACACTGCTTTTGGAGCACCCAGGAAGACAGTGTCTCCTCACCTCTAAAAAGGAAGAGCTTACGGGTGCCTGGGTGGTGCAGTCGGTTAAGCGTCTGACCCTTGATCTCTGCTCAGGCGGTGATCCCGCGGCTTGTGAGTTCCAACCCTGCATTTGGCTGTGTGATGCCACAGAGCCTGCTTGGGATTCTGTCTCTCCTTCTCTCTGCCCCTCCCCCGCTTGTGCTCTTTCTCTCAAAATAAATAAATAAACTTAAAAGAAATTTAAATGGGGAGATTAGTGAAGTATAGACTCTTCAAGAGGTTGAGGTAGAAGGCAGAAGCAGGGACAGCCTTGCCCGGTGAGCTGAGAAACGAAAATTCAGCCTCCTTTACAACTCCTTCCAGTGCAGAGAGAGGCAGGACGGGCCGGGGCTGGAGCCCGCCTCTGGAGCACACTGCCTGGCAGTGCTTGCTGGCCCTGCCACTCACTGCCTTGACTCAGGATGAGTTAACAACTCTGAGCTTACCCACCTGCACGATTAAGATAGTAGCATTATCTCATAGGGTTGTTGTCAAGACCAGATGCATTAGTAAGTGGATGATCACACAGAGGGGTGCTTGCTATTACTAAAAAGTTTTCTTAGAATGAAAGCTTCAGGAGGGCAGGGATTTTTATTCCCTGATGTTTCCCAAATGACTGGAACCATGCCTGGCACACAGTAGGTGCCCAATAAGTATCTGTTCAGTGAATGAGTCAATCTTGTAACCCAGGCTGAGCTTCAGACAGCCATGTTTATCCTATTCTTCGTTCTGTTGGAGAAGGGGAGGTCTGTTTGCCCTCTGTGCTGATACCCTACTTGATGTCCGGTGTGTGTTTTCTAAGCCTCAGGCCACTGGAGGCTTTTGTCTCCAAAGCCCCACACGTTCAAGAAAGACTTGGATTGCCTGTCAGGTCTGAGCCCTTCCCGGGCAAGGTGTTTAGGGCTGGAGTCAAGATCTGTTTTCACAAATAGATCTTCTTAGGCTGGGATTTAGAATCATCAAAACCTGGTTCCAACCTGTGTTTCTAGGCATTCTGACCCGCCTCGTGGTACACTGCTCCGGTAGGGATCCCGTGCCCTGCTCTGGGCATGCTCTTCCTCCAAGAGGTCCTTCTCGGCTCCCCCAGGGTGAGAGATGACTCATTCTACCAAGCCAGGTGTTAATGCCACCTGCTCCCTGGAGCTGGCCCCAGTGTTCGACCAGAGTTCATCTCTCTCCCTCACATGTACTCATCCCCCCTTCTACTCTCCCTCTTTCGAGGGCTCTGTCATCTAATTAATTATTTGCACATTTGTCTCTTTACTAAGGTGGAACTCCTTAAGGACCAGGGGCCACATCTTGAACCTCTGTGAAGAGCATTGGTTGTTAACTCAGAGACTGGCTTATAAATAAAAGTTCACAGCGTCCACGTTTTTGGTGGGTTCCTACATGCAGGTGTAAGGTCAACAGGCTTCTCTTCAGCCACATACAGGCGTCGATCAGAAGGAAACAAAAGCCCCATGCCAACTGCCCCAATACCACTTTTCTCCTTAGTCTGGGGTATTTTCTGGACAGTCTGATGGCATAGGCTGAACAGTGGCTCCAGTCTGAAGGGCTGTGCTGGTTAGGGTGAGTATTCCTCAGTCTGAAGCCAGAGGCAGAAGGGACCATGGTTTGTGGGTGAACTTAAGAGACAGAGGGCTTAGGGCTCTGAAGTGAGGCGTCTGGCTTCCAATCCAGGCCCTGCTGCTGACTGGCTGGATGCCCTTGGCCATGTTTTGTTTTTTTTTCTGAAAGCTTCCGTTTCCTCATCTGTATAATGTGGATAATGTTAGAACCCCACTGGCGGTCTACAAGGAGTACCACAAAGATGCTAATCTTTGCAGGTTCTGGCATGGTGTGGTGGGGAGAGGAGGCTCACAACCTTACATCACTCCAGGCCCCATGTGCCCGTACTGTATCACTGTATTTCACAGCACAATCATGAGGGTTCAACAAGATAACATGTATAGGGGGCTTAGCACACTGCTCTCCAATGATAGCTTGATAAACATAAGCAAAAAGACTCAGTAAATACAAAATACTATTAGTTAGAATGACTAATCCGTGAAGAAACTATGGATGAAGTTTCTAGGCTAGGCCCTGCTCTACTGTCAGCCTTGCATCCCATTAAAAAAAAAAAAAATCCACTTCATTTTTATGCTGCAAAATGCCACCTTGAATTTATTTATTCTAGTGATTAAATGTCACAACCAAACAAACCAAAAGCATTCCATAGAGATCTGCTAACCCCTACTATGGGACAGGCAGTGTGTATCGGTCAGCTTTCTCTCTAAATTAGGCTGCTTAACAAGCAGCCCCAGCAAAGGTTTCCTTCTCACTCATATTTGATATTAGATGCAGTGTGGTGGCCACTCTGCTTTCAGTGTGTTCATTCCAGGACCCAGGGAGAAGGAGCAGCCTCTCTGTGGGACGTACCATTCTCATGGCATTTTCCTGCCACAGGGAAAGCACCTAGAATCATTAATGGCTCTAGAAGTTCATATTCGGATGTGGCACATGTAGTTTGTATTCCATTAACCAAAGCGAATCATATGGCCAAGCCTCGTGTCAATGGGGTCGGGAAGCAAACCCATGGGGCAGCCGTGCAAGTCTCTTGGCAGTGGGTGGGGATATATAGTCCTCTTATAGGGATGGCAGAAAATAATTGGCAATAATAATATAGTCTGCCACATGTTTTCATGAGTGCTATCTAATTTTAGTCTCTTGATAACCCTATGAAGTAGGTATTATTATCCCCATTTTATGGAGTACAAAATTAAGGGTTGGTGCTATATCCTGCTATATCCAGGATGTAGCCAGTAATTAACAAGGTTGCCTGACTTGAAGCTGGTTCCAGTGGTGTGTGGCCAGCCCTGGCCCAGGCAGCCACTTCTTGAAGATTCATTTTCATACGGGTGTTGTCTTTCAGGAAACATTTACTAAGTACCTGCCATGTGCCTGGCACTGTGCTAGCACTGGGAACAGGGTGATGTGCAAGACAGGCGCTGGCCCTACCCTCATGGAGCCTAGAGTCCAGTGGGGGAGGAAGGCAAACAAGAAGCTTGTACGTATGTGTGGTGCTTCCCCAGGAAGATCAGGTGCAGTGGGAGCCATGATGGGAGCACCTCTTGATGACGGTTTGCAAGCTGAGAGCTGCAGACAAGGCATGTGGCTCCCATCTACCTGGCAGCGTGAGTGCCAAGAGCAGTTTGGGGTTCAGAAGTCTAACGGGCACTCACGGGAGCTCAGTGCAGATGGGCACGTGCCCAGCTGGTTGCTCGTGAGCCTTGCTGAGGCAGCGGTTGTATGGCAGGGTCCTATGATCATGTCTGATCCACAGTCCTTATCAGCCTCTCCTGGGGCTTCATCCACAGTGGACACAGGGAACAGCCTCACATGCCACAGAGAACAAAGGTCCGGAGACTTCAGTTTAACCCTGAGAAAGAAAGGGAAACCTAGGTTTGATCTGACTTTGAGTCAGCACGGCGACACATGTTGCTGACTTGCCAGAGCACCCCACTCTCACTTCCCTGAATGGTTTCCATTTTAAAGCCATGGTAATTAAAAAGAAGAAGGAAAGAAATCCCCTTTCATGGTTTGCAAAATGTACTGTAAGAGTAAGAAAACCCTTTTTCTTATCACAGCTGCCCGTGTCTTAGAGCAGGGGACCCAGCATGTGGCTTGTCTGCAAGCACAACTGATTATGTCGTGAAAAATTGCCCCTCAAACAAAGATGGCATGTGTGCTGCAAAACAGGCCGCCTTGTAATGAAGCAGAACCCCAGCAAAAAGCTGGCACAGCCGCGGACTGTCCCTCTGGGGATGAGGAAGCCATCTGAAATGTGAGCACATCTGTTCTGCGGCAGAACATTCTGGCTGAACATCACCTCTCCAGGGAAATGTTTTGGAAAGAGGGGACTCTATTCTTTGGGGTTTTTTATATTTATTTATCTATTTTGAGAGAGGGGGGAGAGAGAGACAGAGAGTGTATGAACATGAGCCGGGGAGGGGCAGGGAGAGAGGGAGAGAGAGAATCCAAGTCCAACTGGGGACTTGATCTCATGAGCCATGAGATTATGACCTGAGCCGAAATCAAGAGTCAGATGCTAAACCAACTGAGCCACCCAGGCACCACTGAGGGGACTCTATTTTTAGTTCAGTTATGGACACACACATCCTTGAAAATTTCAGAAATACCACAAAGCTAAACATATCTATACATATGTATGTATGTATGTATGTATGTATGTATGTATCTATCTATCTATGAAGACGTACACGCTTCTTTGATTTTATCTGAAAATTGCAGGTGGACACATCAATGTGCTTTGAATTTATACTCCCTTTAAAAATTCAGTCTTAGAGTTTAGAAAGGAGCCTGTTCTGAGCTGACAGACTCAGCCCCAGGCCATGGTCAGGACCTCTTTGCTGAGTGTGAGACCCTAGGGGAGCAAGGAAGAACTCTCCATTGCTGGGGAACCATGGGGCCTGGGTTTGCAGGGTCAGCCAGAGGGGGAAGAGAAGATTAAGCAATCATGTCCCATGCCCCATGCCTCAGTAATCAAGACAAGTAATACTTAAATGCAATATTTTAAACAATCAAATTAGCAAACTATGGCCATGAGCCAACTGCCTATGTGTATAAAGTATTATTGAAACCCCTTTTTAATCGGAATGATTCTGTGTCTTATTGAAACTAAGTTCATTGCACCCCTAAGTTTTATGCCCAAGGCAAGCTCGAACTCACCTCCCTGCAGACATAACCCTGCCCCAAATCCACTCACTCATTCCCTCGTCTGTCCTATCCCTACAGAGTGGTAGGCTCCAGGAGTTAGAACTAACAGTTATTGAGCATTTATTATGTGCCAGCCCCTTATGTAAGCCTTTACACTTATTGGCTCATTTAATCCCCCCCCAAATCCCATAGGTAAGTACAGTTATTCATCCCATTTTACAGATGAGGAAACAGGCATTGAAAGGTGATGAAGCTTTCCCAAGATCAAACAGCTAGGAAGAGGCAGGGCCGGGGTTTATATCCAGGCAGTCTGAGGGCTTAGAATGGTGGATGGTTAGCGGGAGGAAGGATGACTCAGCTCTGGGAAGCCATCATAGAGGACATAAGGTGTTGAAGGATAAGTAGAAGTTTGCTAGACAGAAAAAATAAGGACAGGCTGCAGTGAGTGTTTTAGAGGAGCAAGTCCCTCAGGAGAGGTCCTTCCTGGCTTCTCCAGGCCCAGGTCCTCCTATGGCATCAGAACAAGAGCAAAATAACCAGCATTTATTGAGTGCTTACCCTGTATGCTGGGTATTCAACTAAATACGTTATCTGTAATATTTCATTAAATCCTCAAATCAACAATGAATGGCTACTCTTAATTCTGTTTTATAGAGGAAGAGTCTAAGGCTCAAAGAGGTTAAGTAACTTGCTCACGGTTGCACAGATAGTAAGTGGCTGAGCCGGCATGCAGACCCAGTGGGCACTGTTCACATTGTGGTCCGGACAAAAACCCAAGAACCTTGCACCAGAGCTGCAAACTGAGCCAAAACACTGCGCCAGATGTTCTCAAACTCCATCATGCATCAGTATCCCCTGGAGGGTTTATTAAAACAGATTTCTGGATCCCACCCCTAGAGATTCTGATTCAGGAGATCTGGAGCTGAGCTAAGAATCTGCGTTTCGAACAAATTCCCAGGTGATGCTGATGCTGCTGGTCCAGGAACCAGACTCTGAGAACCTGTATTGACTCTATACGATACAGCAACCGCACGGTGCTGCTCTCCTTAGCTGCACCAGGAAACACGAGCACAGGAGTAATGGAAAGAAAATGCTTCCTACTTAGTACATAGATCAGAATCAACCCACTGCTGAGTTTTCGACCTTCCTGTTTATTCCAGTGGCTTTCTTTTCTCTGATACTTGCATTGAGCTTCTTGATTATCCAGGCTTTTAATATTGCTTTCTGCTCATGTGGACTTTAGTGATTTCCCCACATACTGGTACTTCTGCAGAATTAGGCAACCTCATGTCCCACCACGTCTGTTCCAAGCCTGATGTGCTTCCTGGATTGACGTGGACTCCAAGCATCTAGAGTGTGAGGGAGGAGGAGCACGATGGTCATGTGTTTCCTGGTGGTTCTTGAGGCTCCACAAGAATTTAATTATACCAACTAGTAATTCATTCTGTGTATTCGTCAGGAGTCTTGAGATTACCAAGATTTGAACTGGACTGGGAAAATAGGGCACTTACTGACTCACAGAGCCTGGTCACAGGAAGGGCAGGGTGACAACTGGGATGCAAGTGTGACTGACCAGGGCTTCAAATGCCACTGGCCTCTGCTCTTCAACCCCTGCCTCTGCCTCTTTCTGAGTGTCAGCATCATCCTTTTGGGCAGGCTCTCTCCTCACAGCTAGAGACATGCCTGCCATCGACTGTCAAGCCCTGCATTTTCAGCCCCACCTTGAAATAGGAGCAAGGAGACAGGGTTCCTGGATTCTGGGAAGAGCTCTGAGTGGCCCAGCTTGGGTTGTTGTCCACCCCTGGACCAGAGCCCTTGGCCATTTTGGATGTCTACTCATGTCCAATCTGGGATAAGGTCAGACAGGTTTTTAAAGGATGTGAGATCTCCCTCCAAGCACAATGTTGGAATGAATGAAGGATCATTTTCCAGGAAATTCTGGAGGAGATGCTGGGCAGGAAGAGAAAACCCACAGGTGAGTGGGTAAGGGAATGGAAGGATGCATGTCTTCTCAGAATCAGGACTGCGCTGGCAGCTGTGGTAGATGAAGAGAGGTAAATACAGAAAGCCCGGTCTCCCGGGGCTAAGCAGGCTAAGACATGCAGAGATGTCTGTGAAGGTAGGTAGGAATGTCTGTGGTTACAGCAGGAGGTAGAGCAGAAGTATCACAAAGGCTTTGAGAAAACCTGGGTTCTTCTTGCCGGGCTCACTTACATACCCACCAGCCAACTTGGGAGCACCCACCAGGTGTTAAATAACCTGCCTGCACTCAACGAACTTAGTGAAGTGACATGCCTTTGGGTGGCATTCAACCTTGTCCCCAGTTAGCCAGGTACTCACAAAGCTGTTTGTACAGCTCCTTGGGAAGGATCATGTGTATCATGGCTGGTGCTGTCCCCACCCTGCTCACATGGCCACATACCTGTACCAACTCAGGCTCTCCTAGCCCCTTCCAGAGTAATTTCATGGAGGATTATTAGTCGGTCCTGTGCCTTCTGTTTGCTTACTCTGAGCAGAAACCCTTTTCCCATCCATTTATCTCATGACCATTGGCTTCCTTGACATTCTCCCTGGGACTCCTTGCTATCCCAAGATGTGACTTCTAGAGCTTTTTAAAGAAATGGAACAATCATCACAAATCCTCCTGAGCCATTTGGCCATCATTGCAAATCCTTCTGAGCCACTGTGGACACACTTGTCTCCATTTCTCTAGTTGAGTGGTGAGCTGATGTGTGGTGGCACTGAGGACAGGAGGCCCATGTCATCCCATTGATTCCCTTTTTGTCTTTTCCACATGGCTCTCTCTGCTCCAGGTCTCCAATTTTAAGTCTACCAGGAGGGCAGAGGAGGAATTTGAGGGACAGGATGGCTTCAGGAACTCTGTGCAGCAGTATGGGATCTTTGTCACCCATCTGTCCCGTTCCACTGGCAATGACAATGGGAATGCCAGTACACTCCCCCCTCACACACACCACACCAACCTTTACAGAAATGCAGTTCACCAGGTTTAAAGTTGTCTGCCATCACCTCTGTACTTTCCATATTGACATTACCTTTCTCTCTGCCTGCCTTTCCAAGAGCTTCTTTTTGGCCCCTGTCTTTATTACCCTTATTCCTCATACTTGGCCACAACAGGTGTCCAGTAGATGAACTATCTCCACAAATGGAACTAACGAGGGAACCAGCTCAACTCTTAATGTAAAACAAAGGGGTGGAGTCAGAGCAGTATCCATCCTGCCAGTTGCCCACCATGCTGCTGGGTTTAGGGAAAGGTAATTCAGAACACCTCCTCCGTCCCCTTCCAATTCAGAATACACTGAAAAACAAGACACGATGACTTTTTTGTGTAAAGCTGATTAGAAAATGTGGTTCAGATCTGTGTGCTGAATACATCCCTCACCTGAATTAAACCCTCCTACCCAGTCTCAGGCAGATCTGGATGACCACAGGCCTCCCCCAAGAGCAGGCTGCAAGAGAGAAACAAGTGTCCTTGGAATGCTCCTGAAAGAGTGGAAAGGCCATACCACACAGGCTCAGTTCCCCTGTCACACCTTCTCTTGAGTGGAGGCCTGCTCTGTGCAATCTGACCCTCACCTGTGCTCCGTGCCCATATAGGCCTCTCCACCCTTACTCTTCTTGGCTCTGAGGTGCTGGGGCTCTGGAAACAATGGATACTCCCCTGGTATGTAGAAAAGAACCAGGCTTTGGGCCACGAGTCCACCCCTTCCTGGTGTCCTTGGACAAAGTCGTTCAGTCCCCGTGAGCCTCCCTTTCCTCAGTTATAAAATGAGGTGTCATCAACCTTGTCTGTCCCTGGGCTAAGATGACCTCAGTTACTAAACTACTCGAATTCTTATGTGAGGAAAATTCTTTCTCAAGGTGATTTGGGGATCAAGCAGGAGGATTTATACAATTTGTAAAGGGTTCTGCATGTTCCTTGTGAACACGGAGGCTCGGAGAGGTAAACACCTTGCCCAAGGCCTCTGCCTCTGATCCCATCTCCCCTAGACCAGCCCCTGCCATCTTGAGCTGCTTTCTTGCCACGTCTCTGCTCTCTCGAGCCTTCGGGCTCATCCCGGCGGCTTGGAGGCAGGTTAAGCTGTGGCTAATAACGTCCACCTGCACCCTGCATACACCAGTGAACAATTCAATAAGTGCTTGTCGGCTGCCTGGGTCCCAGGCACTCCTGCCGCTTTAAAGTCTAGGAAGTCCATGAAAGTCTGGAAGGGGAGCCAGAAAATCTGAGTTTGGGTAGCGGTCTGGCCATTTACTGTGAGGTCCTGTACAAGTCTGAGTTGCTCCCCTGACCCTCACCAGCCCCGGAGCTATCTTAAGGATGTTCACAGCAGGAAAATGCCTCTGAGCAGGTTACGAAGTCATTAACACCTACATATACCTGAGCAAACTTCTCCCTAGTGCCTACCTGAGACAAGGGTGGTGATCAGAGAGGGAATTGTTTCATTTGGTTTGGTTCTTAACCAGGAAGAGCCAGCCAGCTGTCAGCCCACTGAGGGTTTCCAAGCTACATCAAAACCAGACTCCCTTAGTCCTGAAGAGGGGATGGCAAGACAGGAAGATGGGCACCAGAAGTGTCCTCATCTACTTAGAAAATTTTCCCTCGGCTCCTCTAAGCATGCATGAATGGGTGAGAAAATGGTCCTCTTGACGAGCTGAACAGGCTTTTGTGGGCTCGCCTAAAAACCGAAATTTATTCCTTCAACAAAATGTGCTTGTGGTTTCCAACACCTGGCTAACGAGTTGGTTTTTGTTAATATGTAATAGTGGATAGAAACTGTTTCCCTCTCTCCGTCTCTTCCACATGCTCTTCCCTTTTTCTTTTCCCATGCCATATGTCCTCTCTCTGTTCTGTCCATTCACATTCTTTTTTTTTTTTTTTTTTAACGTTTATTTATTTTTGAGACAGAGAGAGACAGAGCATGAACGGGGGAGGGTCAGAGAGAGGGAGACACAGAATCTGAAACAGGCTCCAGGCTCTGAGCTGTCAGCACAGAGCCTGACGCGGGGCTCAAACTCACGGACCGCGAGATCATGACCCGAGCTGAAGTCGGCCACTTAACCGACTGAGCCAACCAGGCGCCCCTGTCCATTCACATTCTCTCTCCTTTTCTCTCTCTCCTCTCCCCCTTCCTGCTCCATCTACCTGTTCTCGTGTTCTTACCCCAGTATCCCACAGCCGTCGAGGATGACTTTGCAGAAATAGAAATGAATGTAGGAAAATATAAATAAAACATAAAAGTCTCAAATGATATAGAACCTGACTTAGAATCTGCTTCCAGGGCTGCGTGGTGAGAATTTTAAGCTCAGCGGTAGATATTCACAGTTGTACTGCCTTGCGTCAGTGAGGCCCTTTGGGCTTAATTCCTGGGAGGGAGGGGAAAAGTCAGTTCAGTCTAAGAGCGTGTTAGAATAGGCATGTAAACATGGCTGCTAGAATGGCGGAGGCCAGTGTGAGGCGGGAATGGCCATTTTGACTCTGGGAACAGATTCCTGAGCCTGCATTTAGTGGCCCTCAAAGTGACCTGTATGTAAAACAACATCCAAAGTAGTTTTAAATCTAAGAAGATCAGGTTTTGGACATTTGAATGATTTATCACCACAGACTGTGATGTGGGAAGAACACTGCTGAGTTTATTCTTGTTTGATGAATTGCTTTTTTACTATGTGAAATATTCACATGATTCAAAATGAAAATGTTATAAAAAGGCACACATTGAGATATCTTATTTGGAAAGCACGTCCACTGCTGCCCCTTCTGCCACCCCCCAAAAGATAACCACTTTGCGTTGATTTTTTTTACCAATGTATGCAAATATAATCAAAATCAAAAATGTATTCTTGTTCCCTTCTAATACAAAAGGTGTAATACTACCTGCAGAATTTTGCAGTTTCATTATTGTTTTTATTTTATTTAATGACATATTCTGTAGAGTTTTCCATGTCAGTACATATGAACATATTTACACACACACACACACACACACACACACACAGAGCTGCATACTATTCCATTGTGTGCATGTACTTCATTCCCTCTTGCAAGCTCTGCCCATTTTATTGATCTTCCGGTGACTCTCAGCTGTGCACTAGAGTGTAGGGACCAATCAGAAGCCTGTGGTGTGGCAGTCAGAGCCTGGAGACCCGGAGACACCCCTATTGCTAGGAGACGTGGCGTTCTGTCTGAGGCTAGTCTCTCTGGACATCACTGTCCACCAGGGGATATTCCGGTTTAAAACTGTGAGTCAGGGAACCTGGTAGCATCAAGGAGATCATTTATACAGAAAACAAGTATTGAGATATGAATTTATTGCATACATCACTGTATGTAAGGTCCTTTTCTTCAACATCAAGAAGTGAAATATCACTTAAGAAATAATCCTAGAAAGAAAGAAAGAGAAAGAAAGAAAGAGAGAGAGAGAAGAAGAAAGAAAGAAGAAAGAATCCTGATGAGGGGCACCTGGGTGGCTCAGTCGGTTAAACATCCGATTTTATTTTGGCTCAGGTCAGGATCTCACGGTTCAGGAGTTCAAGCCCCACATGGGCTGTGCACTAACCGTGTGGAGCCTGCTTGGGATTCTGTCTTCTTCTCTCTGCCCCTCCCCCACTAGCTCTTTGTATCTTCCACAAAAATAAAGAAAATTTTAAAAAAAAGCAAAAACCTTTTTTTAAAAAAAGAAATAATCCTGATGAGATACTACAAATTCACCACAGGTGTCTATGACTTCATCTCCCCTTTTGGTCATGACCATTTTTTGGAGCTAACTTCTCCATTGACTTTGAGATCCTTAATCATCTCTATTGTTAACGATTAGAACGGCTAAAATAAACTAGTATAGTGAAACATATCTCTGGTCTCTTAAACGGATCTTTAAGTAACAAATATATTTCTCAAAATCTCCTTGCGTGTGTAATTATTGCAAATCAAACGTCTATTTCCATAGAGAACTGACCTTTTAAAGACAATACAAGGCGGCTCCTTTTAGAACTAAAGAATTTATGCTTTGCAACTTTAGATATTTAGTATATTAACTTTTTAGAACGCAGGGCACATCTGTAGACTGTTCCTACCCTAAACATTTGCTGTCTATCACAAGATAAATTCCCTATGTGTAATATGCTTAATTGTCCTTTAAAACCCTGAAGTTTTGGTTTTTTTTGTTTTTACTCTACTATATACCTTTTAGTAACCTGACATCTCTTTCACCTCATTAAACTGGCTTCAAATGGTAAAACTTCATCAAATTCAGAAGAAATTTGACCCCCACCAAAATCCAGATCTGAAAACAGTTAACCTTAAGCTGTGGCCAAAAAAAAAAAAAAAAAAAAAAAAAGAAGAAGAAACGATAAAAGAAAGCTAATAAAGCCTTGATTTAATGTGTTATTTGAGTCAATGTTTGAGGAATTGAATTGAATGACAGAAAGCTGTGTGAAAACATAGGGGAGAAAGTGAATTTGGTTAAATATAATTAAATGTGTTTTCTTGGATTATTTTGCTGCAGTTCATAGTGAACCTCCCAATATTACAGTAATTTTCTTGGCCTTGATGTTTGATCTATCTTAATTTACCTGTCAATACTATGAATAACAGAATGCACTTTCAATGGTGGCTCTTAAAAGAGGAATTCCGAAAATAAAAGGTCATAATTGCCTACTACGAAAATATTCCTAGAGCCTTTCCATCAGATGTGAATTTGATAGGGCTCCTTTATGTCTGGACTTCCCCTGCTCAACATTTTCTCTGATGTTCAGGCACATGTAGACAATTTTTCTGTGTGACAGCCCCTCTGACTTAGATTTTCTATTTCCCTTGTGTTTATGCCAATTAAGCCAAGCCCCAGGCTGTGATTATGACATATTTTCGGAAATTCATTGTGTAATAGATGTTGACAGTTTCCTGCACTGTTTTCCCTTGGTCTTCTTTCCTCATTTCTCTAGAATCCTACCCTTTCCCTTCTTTGAAGTCTGTGTATGTGACATTCTTTGAAAAGAGGTTTCATACATTTGGGTTATTGTAATGGGTAATTACATCAAAGGAGAAAGCTCCAAATCACTGACATGGAATGACAAGTTCTAGAAGCATTTCCTAAAACACACGTCATCCCTTTCCAATAGATGTTTCTCTACCATTTATTTTGTGCAAAAGTTCATATTTGGGGTCTGATGCTGTTTCCTTTCTCATGAACTTTAAAATAAATGTTTTGACTTGAGTAATAATTTATAGAAACAGAATCTAATATACATTCAATGATAGGCTATCACTATGAAGCTGGATTTGCTTATGGTCTTTGGTAGAAGCTGTGTGAATATTTACATTGTTAGGATTGTATGCCTACCCTTTTATAGTCTGCTTTTCTTTTTCATAATGTGATTTTCATATACACATGTCTCTGAATTTTTTAGCTTGGGATAAAAAATTTTAATCTTTTGGCCATTACTTTGATATATTTTCTCCAAAGTGAATTATTATGTCAAAGAATACAAACAATCTTACAGTTTCCTGGAGTGCTTTTGCTACAGGTAAGAGAAAATTGTATCTCAACTGGCATAAACAATAAAGAAGTGATATAATCACCCACAGTAAGAACTCCTACAGTGGGGCTGCTCTGGAGTTGTTTAAAAAAATTTTTTTAATGTTTATTTATTTTTGAGGTGGTGGGGGGGGAGAGACAGAGAGAGACAGAGAGAGACACAGAATCCAAAGCAGGCTCCAGGCTCTGAGTGGTCAGCATAGAGCCTGACACGGGGCTCGAACCCATGACTGTGAGATTGTGATCTGAGCCAAAGTTGGACGCTTAACCAACTGAGCCACCCAGGCGCCGCCTCGCCACCTTAAAATTTTTTTTTTAACTTTTATTTATTTCTGGCAGTGGAGTTGTTTATTTTCATAACATGGGAGCATCCTCCAGAGCCCAGCTTGCTTCCATACTTCTGTTCTGCCATCCTGAAGGGGTCATCTGTGTCACTGAGCAGCTGTTCTCATGGTCACAAAATGGCTGCCACATTCCAGGCATCACCAGCCCCCATAGATATGGCAATGTTCAGTGGATGATGAGAGGGATATTTCTTCATACATGTATTTTTTTTTATTTTTTTAACGTTTATTTATTTTTGAGACAGAGAGAGACAGAGCATGAACGCGGGAGGGTCAGAGAGAGGGAGACACAGAATCTGAAACAGGCTCCAGGCTCTGAGCTATCAGCACAGAGCCCGACTTGGGGCTCAAACTCACGGACCGCGAGATCATGACCTGAGCCGAAGTCGGCCGCTTAACCGACTGAGCCACCCAGGCGCCCCATGGATGTATTTTTTAAAGAGCAAGGAAATATTTCCCAAAGGGCCCTATCTGGCTTCTCTTTCATTGTTCATTCAGTGTTTCATTTCATTGGCCAGTGCCTTTTCTTTTTTTAATGTTTATTTATTTTTGAGAGAGACAGAGCACGAGTAGGGGAAGGGGCAGAGACAAGAGAAGGAGACACAGAATCTGAAACAGGCTCCAGGCTCTGAGCTGTCTGCACAGAGCCCAACGTGGGGCTAGAACTCAGGAACGGTGAGATCGTGACCTGAGCCGAAGTTGGATGCTCAACCTACTGAGCCACCCAGGTGCTCCTGGCCAGTGCCTTTCCTACACTAGTCACTGGCAAGGAGCATAGGATTTCTATGGTTGATTTAGTGAAACACAGGGCCACATGAAGGAGAGCAGCTTACCTGGACCGGACGAGTTCTGTTCTACAGAGGAAGAATAATTTCTGCTACACTTCCCTTCCATGTATTCTAGATCATTATCCCAAGAGACAAAATCACTCTATAGTACCAATCTGTAACGTCTAAGTGTGCTTGTTCCCCTGACAAAGTTGAGTCTTTCTCGTTTTTACTTATCATCATAAATTTCAAAGTTAGTTATACATAATGAAGGTATTATTTTAATGTGTGTTTCTTTAATGATAGCCAAGGTATATGCAGTCCGTTTAGGATGAGTTAGTCTATTTGCAGTTTCTTTAGTGTTTCACATCCACTAAATTTAAAAACCCCTATGTATCCCCACACAATTTTTGAGTCAGAGGCCATATCTACTAAGTAATCCTATATTGCAAAATCTTCCTTATAAGAGGTCAACGTGTATAGATAGGAAAAAGCAAGCAAGGAAACAAAAAGGTTAAGGAGATATTCACTGCCAAGGCATTCCAGGTACTTTCAGATTGAAGGGCGAATTGAGCCTGGAGCAAGAAGGACACCCTTTTGGCAAATGGCGAGTGGCCGTCTCCTGATGGCCCCTCCCTGCTTCCAAGCATCAGGTCTGCTATCCTATCATCCTGCCCCACAGCGACTGGAAAGGCAGGCAGCTGGGTCCTTCCACCTGGAGCTTGTCATAAATCTTCTCCAACCCTGGAGGATGCTCCAGCCAGCTTCTCACTGTCCTCTCTGGTTGCCTCACTGCTACTCAGAAGACCTTCTCCTTTGTGGTCAAGCTGGTGGGTGACTACTGTTTCACTGTTACTCCCTTATTATTGTGTACACATCCCCGGTTCCGTTTGCCTCGAACACTCACATTCTTCAGAGTGGAAGACCCTAGCTAAAACACCAACAGCAAACAGCTTCTTCTCTAGTATTTGCCACTCCAAATAAGTTATTTTAAATACATTTTTCTGGTTAGAGACCCTTAGCAAGGGTGCTTACTTCTATCGGGGTGAACAAGAATGAGGAGACACAGGGCTCTGTCGTGCCCCACTCTTAGCTCCCTGTGTGGACGTCCACCCAGAGAAATTCTGCAAACTGCTTCTATTGGCATTCAAACCTGGTCCGTCCTTTCATGTCCCATCCAAGCTGCAAGTTGCTGGAGGTGGCTGCCTCCTTCCCCACGGGCTATGTGGTAACATAGATCATAATTCAGTCTTTCTCCAGAGATCCCCATCCTAATCTAAATGCTAAGCTGCCACGTCCGTTAGGAATTGTCTCTCAAAAACATCTGTGGAAGGGGGAAAATACACTTTTTCCCTCTAAATTCTTCTTATTCCAGGATGGAAAGAATTTAAGGGAAAAACAAACTCTTGTGTTCATTGCTGTTTAACCCATTGTCTCCTTATGGTTTGGCTAATACAAGTCATCGTGAAGAAGCAGCGGGCTGCCCTTCAGCATGTGGGCACAGGTGGGTGGTGCAGTGCAAGCACATATTTCCATAGGGTGTCGTCAAAGCACTTTCCATAAGTGACCTTGAACTGACCCCAGCTGATGCGCCCCAGGGTATAATCCAGAACCAGCCCTTCAGAGTCTTAGTCCAAGCTGCAAGAGCTACTTTTAAAATGGCTCGAAAGTTTAACTCTCCATCAAAGCAAAAGTGGAGAGCCCTGGCTAACTAGGACAAAGACAGCTTCTCTTTACCCCAGTAGGCATCAGACCAAAGCTACAAGTCATTTGAATGTGGGAGTGTAAATCGGAGTCAGTGACATTGCCAGAAACTGGCACATTTGTCAGAACACCTTGCCTTTTGTTTGTTGTGAGATCAGCCTGTGCCCAGAATCCTGTAAGTGTGTGGTAATATTTTTACTCTTGGAGAAAAAAAATAAGATGATGTTGAAAAGCTTTCTTTTTGTTTTCCAAATTTCCCATCAGCACTGAGTGATTTGTTTTCCATGAATGTAGGACTTCATCTTTGGTTCATGGGGACTTCCTCTAAGTTAAGGCCCAGGGATATGGGCTCCCTGAGAGCGATTCCCCCTTCCCTCTGGTTCTGCCTGTTGGGGATGAGGAGGCCTGGAAGCATGGCTTGGGGTGGGACCAAGTCTGAGAGAGAAACACTCCTGTGTCCCCAGTTGGGAAGGGAGCCAGGATATTTTTTAAATGCTGCCTTTTGACAACCTTCTCTCCGTGTCTCATGGTTTTGCTTCTTCCTTCAACAGCTTTTCATCATGTCTTAACCATCACCATATTTCTTTCTTTAAGGAAATATTCTTAAGACTATAATGAAAAAGTGTGTCACTTCTGGAGGATTCTCAGAGATAGCAAGTGCCGCCCTGAATACCGGGCTGCAGTCCATCCCAAAGCCTTGTTAGCTCACATCTTGAAGAAGAAGGTACTGAGGATGCTTTGAAAATGTAGCTGCGGTGGCCACTGAAGAAGTAGGAAAAGGCTCCATGGCTTCCCATAACCAGGCTTTGGGGGCACCAGGATGTGAGTGGTCTAGGAGCATCAACAAAGAGACATCCCACTGGGATAGAGTCACAGCCTGGAATACTTACAGGCTGCTTCACAGACATTGCAATAAACATGTGTTTGACTCCAGAAGGCTGAGCTAGGACCAGTAGTTGTGCAGAGTTAAGTTTTAGCTCGGTATCAGGGAGTACATTCTGACACGGAACTTGCTAAAAATGGAATGGGCTGTGTATTCGTCTCCCAGGGCTACAGTAACAAAGTACCATAAACTGGGTGGCTTAAAACAACCTTTTTTTTCCCCCTGGGTTGATATGTATTCTTCAGAAGTCCCAAATCAAGGTGTTGTCAGGGCTATGGTCTCTCTGAAGTCTCTAGGGGCAGATCCTTCCTGGTGTCTCCCAGCTTCTGGTAACATACCTCTCATCTCTGTCTCTGTCTTCATGTGACCTTCTCTTTCTTCCAAGGACACCAGCCATACTGGATTTGGCCTACCCTCATACTAGGTTACATCTGCAAAGATCCTATTTTGTGTATAGGGTCATATTCTGAGGAGCCGACGGTTAGGACTTCAACATATCTTTCTTGGGAACACAATTCAAGCCATAACAAGCTGCCTCTATGGGAGTGATTTCCTTATCCCCTGAAGTGTGCAAATAGAATTAGAGTGAGTTGTTTATCAAGATTCTTAAAGGGTCGTAAGCATCAAGTAGAGAATAGGACCAGATGTCTTCTACGATCTCTTCTAACGATGGCATTTGCTCATTTTGGGGGGGGGGTCCTGTTGTAAAGGGCTCTACAGAATTCTGGGACCACACTTGGTCCAGTCTTGGTGAAATGTCATATGCACAGAAACACAGTCCAGCTTCTAAAAATCACTAAAAGGAATTCCCATCTTTGCTTTTAATTCTTTTTTTTTTAATTTTTTTTAACGTTTATTTATTTTTGAGACAGAGAGAGAGACAGAGCATGAACGGGGGAGGAGCAGAGAGAGAGGGAGACACAGAATCGGAAGCAGGCTCCAGGCTCCGAGCCATCAGCCCAGAGCCTGACGCGGGGCTCGAACTCATGGACTGCGAGATCGCGAGATCGTGACCTGAGCTGAAGTCGGACACTTAACCGACTGAGCCACCCAGGTGCCCCTAATTCTTGACGAACCTCAAGAGAGCTTCCTTCTCTGTCTCCTGCAGCTGCTTCTCTTGGAGTCCCTCTGTTTTAGTCAGTACTCTTTGGAATGACAGAATTCTAACTCAAAGTAGTGTTCAAAAAAGATCCTATTTTTTTCACAAAGTTGTGAAGTTCAGGAGTTTTTATTTTGCCTTGTATTCCATGTCTCAGCTTTGTCTTCCTCTCTGCTTGCTTTGTTCTCAGGAAAGCTTTTCCCATATGGTGGCCACCAGTGCCCCCCAGGCTTAAATCTTAGCATTTTACCAAACTCACTGGGAAGGTTCTCCTTTTCCAGCATTCTAAGTCCCAGGGCTGGCTCTCAGTGGGCCAAGTTTGTCACTTTGCATTTGTCATATACTTATCCTAAACTCATCATTGGGACTCTACTTACTTTTGAGGAACGAAGGTGAAGAATGGAGATAACCCTATCTAAATCACACAGACTAGGAATGGAGGACAGCATTCCCAAAGGGGAATTGAGGTGCTATTAGCATAATAAATGGGAATCAGTGTTTGGAAAGGACATAGCAATAACTGTGTATTATGATTCTTTGATTCCTTGCTTCAAACCACTGGTGGTGTTTGTTTGATTGATATAGATAGGTAGATAGGTGGATAGATGGATGGATGGATGGATAGATTGATATGGATACGTAGGTAGGTGGATAGGTAAGTGGTTAGAGAGGGTAGATAGACTTCTATTTCTTTCTGTCCATCCATCCATCCATCCATCCACTTATCTATCTAAAATCTAGGCAGCTGAATGTATTCTTTTTGATTTTCTCTTGCATTTTCCTCTTGCCTTTCCAGCTTGTCTCTTTCTGCTTATTTCCCAAAGTCTGAATTGTAAATGCCTACCTACTGGGCTGGCAAATATTGATCTCTCCTTTAAGGGCAAGGAGGAAGAAAAATGGGGCCAGCTAAAACCAGATTCCTTTGGCAGCTGAGGGGAGGCAGGAAGGGAGGAATTCACATTAATAATTTTTTCCCCATCATCTATCAAATCACCAGAGTGTTCTTATGTCATTTTGAGTTGTGGGTGCTTTAAAAATTTGCATCTGTGTCCAGGAAAGAAGTAGATAAATTTGCACATGATGGTAAAAGAAGACTTTGGGATATAAATACTCTGATGTGGAGTTATGGATGCATCCCAAAAGTCTAGTCAAACAGTGTCTGTATTTTAGCTTCCAGGATGCTGTAGTAGGTCAAGCCAAACTCCCAACTGGGTTTTTAAACTTGAGAAACATCAGGCTTGTTTGTTTCCAATCACACAAGCACTCTTGAATTGAAAACAACAATGGGTCATCAAACAATATAAAAATTAATTGAAATCACCTATCCTTCTGCTGTCAACACATTCAGCCCTGTGACAGTTCATACTCAAACTCTTTATATAAACCAACCCCACCTCCCACACACATACAAGCAGCCTGCTAAGAACATTTAAAATCCCAGTCAAGGACCATGGCCCTATCTCTAGAATCCATCCAGACCACCTCCTGTTTCTTTTCCTGCAACACTTGTCTTGCTCTTTCTCACTGTCTGTCTCTGAGAGGAGGTTCTAATCCCAAACCCTGCTATGGACAAGGTTCTTGGGATTGCCCACATCCAACAGTCAGGGGATGTGTCCTGTTTTATGGCCTGACCCTGTGGTACCCAGGCAGATTCATTTGCTAGTGCTGCTTAAATAACAGGCATTTATTTTCTCATAGTTCTAGAGGCCAGAAGTCCAAGATCAAGGTGTCAGCAGGTTTGGTTAGTTCTGAGACCTCTCTCCTAGGCTTGCAGATGGCTACCTTCTTTCTGGTCTTCCCTCTGTGTGCAGTGCCCTTGGTGTCTTTCTGTGGGTCTAAATACCCTATGCTTGTTAGGACACCATTCAGACTGGATTAGGGTTCACTGTAAAGACCTCATTTTAACTTAATCACTTCTTTAAAGACTCTGTCTCCAAATACAATCACATTCTGAGGATAGAAGGATTAGACCTTCAATATAATGAATTTTGGGGGGCACACAATTCAGCTTATAACACCAGACAAGCTGACTTCCCACTGCAGATCCCCAAATCTGCTAAAAGTTAGGAGTCAGACATTCCCATGTGGCTAAAGCAATTTCTACTTAAGACTAATTAGGAACTATGATCATTTGGGGGCAAAGAAGGGACCAAATCATCACCACTATTTCTGGAAAAAGTTGTTAGCCGAACAATCCAATAGAGGGGCTAATTATGATCCCAGCCCCCAAAAGATTCTAGTAGCTTCTATTTAGATCTGGATATATGTTAGCTCTCCTGGCAACATTTTTCTTAACCACAATTTCCATTGCTGCATATTCCTAGTAGTCTAAAAGTGAAGACACTATGGTATCAAAGGATACAGATAGTGATAGTGACTAACTTTTATCGAATACTTGCTATGTTCCTGGCACTGAGCTGTGGAGTTACATGTATTATCTCATTTAATCCACAACAAATTCCTAAGTGGTTTCCATTACAGTCCTCATTTTACAGGTAAGGAAAACTAAGGCTTTGAGTGGCAAAGTAACTTGCCCTGGTCCCGTGGTTCTCCTGCTGGTACTCACAATGCACTATACTAACCAGCTGTGGCCAAGTCAGTTTTTTAAATTGATGGTTTAATTTTGATCTACTAAAATCTTCAAAAAAGAATTTGTGAGGCTTCTACTAAGGGACATTGCAGGAATTAAATGACATTGGGATTGTAAACCCAGATGCCATCAGGGGCCAGACCCTTAACATTAGTGAGTGACATCAACCCACAAGTAAAACAAGAATGTGGTGGAGACTGAGGCCTGTCAAAGAAGACATATCTCTTGTAAAAAGGTAATAGTGGTCACTCAGTTCTTGGTAATTGCTGCCATATAGAGCTATAGACACTGGGCTTGGTTTTGCCAGTCTCCTAACTTTTTTCAAGAAAAACAAGATGTTTGGGGACCCTGGCTGGCTTGGTCAGTGGAACATACAACTCTTGATCTTGGAGTTATAAGTTCGAGCCCCACTCTGGGTGTAGACATTATTTAAAAATAAAATCTTAAAAAAAAAATGAAAGAAAAGAAAAACTAGATGTTTGGATGTTCCTGTAAATTCTCATGAGTTTAAATATTGACAACTAAGTCATTTAAAACAGATGAAACAAAGTGCCTTGCAGATGAAACAAAGCATGCCTACCAGTCTGAAGGGTCACCATTACTACCTTATGGGCTGATGAGTGCCATAAGAACCATTCTGAACTTTCCAGGGGGCTCTTTTACAAAAATTCTCTCCTGTACACTTCTACTAGATCCAAGTGGGTTTTTTGAATGGGTAGGTGAATTCCCACAGGTCACCTGACACCACCACAACCCCCCAAGGGGAGGAGAGGAAGCTCTGCTGGCAGGACACCCAGAACTCAGGGAGGAAATAGAACATCCTGGCCACCTGCCAGGGAAGGCCCCTGTTCAGTGAGGGAAGGAGCAGTGTTGGCAATCAGATCGTCCAAAGAGAAAACCTCCTCCACCCAGATGGCCAGCAACCTGAGCACCCAGACTGTGTCTTTCCATTTGTGTCTTCCTAGCCCAAGCACAGTGCCTGGCAAACAGCAGTAATGCAAAGAATGAGGTTGGGGTGGGGAGTAATGTGACTGTTACATTTCTGAAAAATAACAATGGTGATGATATGGAAGACATATCTGTTTTGGGGGAACTCAGGGGCCTGAACTGGGGCACGTGCAGTGGGGCTGGAGGGGCAGGATCAGGCAGAAAAGGCATAGCAGAGGCCGGCTTCTTCATACCTCCAAGGGCCATACTCCACCACACCTTCAATCCAATGATACTCTTTTCACAGACAAGAGAGAGAAAGTCACAGCACACAAGCTGAGTGGTTGACCCTCCAAAGAGCCCAAGGACCTTGAATATGCCCTTGTCATCACTTACTGTTTCAGTTATTAATATGCATCTCCTCTGAATGAAAACTAAGTCCAAGATGGTGGTTTGGGTTTTTATTTAATTTTATATCACATTGTTTTGGGGCTAAATATAAAATATCTTTCCAGACTAGTAAAATCAGGCTGGAAAAGCTAATATTTAGGATGTTATGGAGACTATGACAGAATCTTTTATTGGACTTGGGGAGAAGCCCCTCTGAATGGTAATATCTGCAGGTTATTTTGAGAGTAAACCAGGTTTTAAGCTATTAGTTCTCTAACCTTTGAGTAGGTCCCCTGAGTTTGCTGCAAGTAGCATGTTTGCCTAAAAAGTATTTAATTTCTGAGGACCAGTTCTGGCCAGCCAAAACAAACCATTTTCAAAATTGGTTTGGGCCTCAGAGTCTCACAAAACTCATTTTAAGCACTTTACCATGATCCTTTTTTGCTCTCATTTTCATCCAGTTGGAGTCTGCTATCCCCTTCACATACAGAAGGATGCTTAAAATGCACCTTTGAGAGTAGAGCAGGAGATGAAACACCCAGTTTACCAACTCTTGGATGCTGTGACAGAAAAAGGCTCTTTTCTCCTTAAAGGGAGGTCCAAGACCCCTCAACGTATGGTGGTGGCTGAAAAGCTGTTGCAGCTTCATGCCCAGAAATGCACGTGTGTACATGAATACATGGGTTTGTGCATGGATTTTGCATGAGTGCATATGTGGGTCTGCATGTGTTTGCGCACATGTGCATACATAGAGCATATGCATGTGTGCGCACACCTTCTTGGTCTTAAGAGGGGTGTTCCTTCTTGTCCTTCTCACCAAGGGCACCTTGCTTAGCACAGGTGATTAGCAACTGAGTATTGGAGCATGAGCACTGAACTTGGAAAGCATTCTCCTAATCCCAGGACTGCTTCTTACTTTGTGTCCTTGGGCAAATTATTTTACCTCTCCAAGACTCCTTTTTGCTATCTGGAAAATGAGGATAAAAATAGTGCCTACTTCATTTGGAGCTTTTGACTATTAGTGAGATAATATATGTTAAATATAGCACAATGAAGAGCACATAATAAGCACTCAAGAGCTGGTAACTGCTATTATTGTTGTTGTTAGTCCTTCTTACCCCATGCTTGTAGGGAGAGAGTCAGGTGGAATCAGCAAACTGTTTTCTAGCTTAGGGTACTCAACATTTCCACTTCTTCTCCTATGCATGATTACTTCCTTGACCACCCAAAGTTTTTCCCCTGGGGTTTTTTGTGGGGTGTCAAAACCCAAAGTAATGCTCAGAGGCACTAGGTGCTTTCATTGTTTCAATCTTTTCCCATTTCTCAAAAGTTCTGCTGCTCAGGTCACTCTCTGCAGAACCTGATTGTATGGGATTCCATAGGACTGTGTCTTGGAGCTGTTCCTGCATAAAGGAGAACTACCCATGCTAGCTGCCTCAGAGAGGCTCTGTAAACCCTTAGTAACTGTTTGCTGAATTGCACTGGATTGGGTTTGGTGCCAGCCATGGCTGTATATTTTACGCAGTGCCCTACCATAAAACCTTTATTTGATGTGTGCATTGTGAGCTCAGAGGCCAGCTTGAACTGGAACCTCAGGAAGGACAATTTCCCCTCTGTGAATCTTGATTTTTTTTTTCAATATGTTCTCAAGATTCCAGTTCTTCTATCTCTGAAAACAAAAGAAATAATATTTGGGGGGGGGGCGTGGTAAGAAGGTGTACTGATTAAGAAAGTAGCCTCTGAGGTCAACTTGGATTAAGTATTTCTTGGATTATGTATTGTTTCCATCAATTAGTAGTTCAGTTTTAAGTATTCTAAGCCTGTTTTCTCATCTGTAAAGTGGGGATAGTATTGTACTTGCCTCATGTACCTGTATGGTATAAGGATTGAATGTGATGATACACAGAAAAACATAGTTTTCAACCCACAGTATGTCCCCAGGACAGTATAGCTGTCATGGCTGGTTTTACCGTGTTCATGTTGGCAGGACAGCAATGGGGTCAAGAAGCCATGGGGGGCACTCTTGGCAAGACTCTGAGGTTTTCCTTTGTTCATTTTTGAGCAACCTGAACATCTACCCCTGAGGCACCCAAAGTGGCTTCCTTTACCCAGGAACGTACAGGTGGGGAAAGGGGTTCACTGACCTCTTCATGAGTTTGAGGAAAATAACTCGTCATCTGAGAGGTGGACCTTTTCTTTCCCAATGGGATCTTCTCAGGGAAAAGAACCAAGAGGGGAAAGTACCCTTGCTGTCATTGCTTCTGGAGGTCCTAGGGCCTGGCCCTTCTATTTGTCCCATGGAAGAGAAATCTGGGGCTCAGGCTCGAAGATGAGCTTCTACCTGGAGCTGGCTGGGCTGGGCTGGGCTGGGGCCACATCCTGCTTTGCTCCTCCAGCCCCCAGCAGGACTTTCCCTCCAGAGGAAGAGGGCCTCATTAGCTTATCCTTGGGTGGGGTTTCCCAAAGCCAAGTGTTTAAAGGCAAATCATTGTTCTAAAGTTCCGCTAAGTTTTAATGACCACCCTTCTGAGAACTCCTCCAAGAACTAAGTGAGATTTTTAAAACCCAAGGATATCCAAAGGCAATTAAAAGAAATATCTGAGTGAGTTTCAATTTGAGACACTCTCTGTACAGTCTTGGGTGAAGAAAAGGTAGATGGGACCCAGGCCCTAGCCCCATTCTTTTCATTGTGAACTGGCAAAATGCTTTCATAGTGGCCTGATCTTATGCCTGTAAGATGAGGTTGACACAGTCTGGTTCCCAGAAAGAACCCTGGTCTAGGAAATCAGGCAATTTTGTCTCTTTCATTCTTAGCTCATCAGACCCTATCCCACTCTTTTCTATCTGAGGTCTCAGTTCTCTCTGTGAAACACACAAGGCTGGGAACTAGACTTCCTTGCAGTTCCGGGGCTGTGTGTGGGTTAGTGGGCTGACGAGGGCTGAGGCAGAGGTGTGTGATGAGGAGGAGAATAGCCAGAGTGTATAGGAAGGTTGGCCACATCAGATCAGGCCTCACCAAAGTCCCCACAAACAAAATAGACACTCTCCCAGCAGTCATCGGGGACTCTACTGTGTCCTCGGTTCTCTCCTTAAGCCAGGCAACATAGGTCATCATCTGGGGTCTATTTTCCCTAATCTGTCTGTGGCTCAGCTCTTCTTAAGACAGCCCATTCCAGGGACACCTGGGTGGCTCAGTCGGTTGAGCGTCCGACTTCAGCTCAGGTCATGATCTTACAGTTCGTGAGTTTGAGCCCTGCGTCAGGCTCTGTGCTGACAGCTCAGAGCCTGGAGCCTGCTTCAGATTCTATGTCTCCCTCTCTCTGCCCCTTCCTTGCTCATGCTTTGTCCCTCTCTGTCTCTCGAAAATGAATGAACATTAAAAAAAATATTTAAGACAGCCCATTCCAGCCATCCAATCAGCATGACCATGGGTGGTGGTAAGGAAGGTGCCCAGGAAAAGGTCAGTTAGGGGCTGAGGAGCACCCATCAAGTGGCATTGTGGAGGAGCTTTCTATCCTGTCTATCCTGATGGTCAGTCCTAGGCCCCTTCCAACTCCAGTTCAATTTGGGAAACATTTAATGAGCCCTCACCTACATGCCAGCCCTCACTGTGCTGAGGGTGAGGTGGGCCTGGGTGGGGCTTGTGAATGGACAGCCCCGTCTTCAAAGTGCTCAGAGTCCTTAGGGTGCCTAGCTGTCTCAGTCAGTAGAGAATGTGACTCTTGACCTCTGGGTTGTAAGTTCGAGCCCCACCTTGGGGGTAGAGATTCTCAAAATGCTCACAGTCTTACCATCCAGATGTTTTATTTCCAGTGACTACACCTCCACATGCTCCCTATCTCTGGGTTTGCCAGCAAGTGACTAGGTTCACCAGGTCTTGGTTGGCTTGTGAGGAAGGGACCAATACAACCTGTTTGTTTCTTTAGCATCTAGAATGAATTATCGCAGCAATGGTGCTGTTTCCCATGCCTTCCACACCCTTTCCCTCAGCGCCCCCCTGTCCTCCTTTGAGCACTCTCTGCTCTCCCCCATACCCCACTCTGAAGCTCTGATCCCTCCAGCCTGGTGGCCCAAAACCCACACTTCTCACTTCACAGACCCCAGCAAAGGCTAACTGGGTATGAGGCCCAGTCCCTGCCCACAAGTGTTTACAAGCTGGTTGATAAGGGCTCTCTCAGACATCAGTGATGAGCCGATCGATACTGTTAGGAAGACACACTTCAGGGCTTTCCCTACCCAGGCCCCAGTGAGTGCCCCTGATCAGGCCTGTGAGTTCATGGTAGAGGGAGGAGGTGGTGATAATCACTTTGGATACCTCATCAAGGAGCTGGCACTAGAAGTCAAGGCTGAGTCCTGACATCAGCTGTGTATTTAATTTACATGAATTCAAGTGTATATTTCCATCTAAAATAGTGAGAGAAAAATAGACATTTAAAAAGTGTCAGGGATTCTGCCTGCTATTCCAGTCTATGTTCCAGTCCATCAGACCCTATGGGTTGCTTGTGGGACAGCCATCAACTTGTCCCCTTCTTTCTTGCTGACCAAGATCCTGTTTTGTTCCTTTGTTCATCCTCCAAATGGCTGTGTACTCAGAGAAGGCTGACCCAGGGGAGGTCTGACCCGGGGTAAATCTTGATTAATTAGCTCCAGGCCAATTTTGATAATTCCATTTACTTTTTCCACAATTGGTTTAGAAATAGACTAATGCTACATTTTTGACCAGTGAGACTTTGGGTGTGTGGGGAGGGTGCTTTTATGGAAGTATATTTACTCCTCCCTTTTCCTGCCTCTGGATGTTTTCATGACACATGGAACTGCTGTGTCCATCTTGGGACCATGGAAAAAAGTCAAGAGAATTGCAGAGAGGTCACACTGGGGCCACGAGACCATGAGGCCATGGAGCCATTTAATCAACCAACCACCTCTGGTGCCACACTACCTTGAGACTTCTTTATCCATGAGTCACTCAATCCTCTATTCTTTAAGCATATATTAAATAGGCTTTTTGGTTACCTGTAGCCAAAAACAACCCCAGTGTGAGGATGACAAGGCAGTTGTTAATCTGCTGTCCCACAGATAGTTTCTCCTTCTATCCATCAGCCTGTGCATCTCCAAACCCTGAGAAACTCTACAGTTTCCAGATCTGTATTTTTTTGTACAACATGATCCTTAGCACAAGTCAATGGCATCATCTGGTACTTAACAAAGGAAATGGGCTGTTCCAAAGCTGGCACAAAAAGTAGCTCTGTTGGGTTTTCTGAAGTATGGTGCTATTTTGGACAGTATGGGAGATTTAAGGAATTTTCAAGAGCAGTTTTGACTGTGAAAGATGAGGTCTTTTGTCTTCAGAACATAAATCCTTCAATGAGATACAACTAACCTGTGAAATAAGCACTGGGCGTAATGGAAACAGGGTGGCTCCGAAAAAGTAGAAAGTGTGATCATTATAGCCTAGTCGTGGAGACAAAATTTAAATGGCAGAATTGATTTAGAGAATGGAACACATATTTATCTAAAGAACTATGATGGGAACTGGAAGTTGATGGGGAAGGCAAGTCTGGAAGGGCTCCTTCCTCTCCTAAGGCCGGGCTAGGTTATGCTACTGTAATAAATGGCCCCCAATCCCATGGCTTAAAACAGTATAAGTTTAGTTCTCATTCATCCTACATGGCCATTGTGGATTGGCTGTGTCTCTGCTTTGCATTATCCTCACTCTGGGACTTGGGCTAACAGAATTGCGCTACCTCTAACATTGCCATTCACCATGCTGGAGGAGAGTCCCACATCAGCGATTACACACCTCAGCCTAGAAGTGGGAGATGTGCTGCTGCCCACCACACTCATCAGCTGGAACTAGTCACATGACCACCAGCTCTGAGGAGGCCAGGAAGTGAAGTTCTGTTATGTGTCCACAAGAGGAAAGAACTGGAAATATTTGGTGAGCAGCACCGATGACCCACTTTGTCCAAGATCTATCTAAAATCTATGTGGATAGATGAGCTGGAGCAAAGTTCCATTCTCGTGCATGTTTGGGTCCATATTGACTTGTCTTTCTTTCTTACCCTGCTTTCACCTAGCAACACACAGTGGTTCCAGGGGGTCTAGGTATGGCCAGCGCCCTCCCATACAGTGCTACCCTCTCCCTCTTGGTCTCTTATCTTTTATTTTTACTTTTATTTATTTTTTAGTACTAACCAGAATCAGAAATAAGGAAGTCACTCAGGGTTCTCACCTGTGCCATTGGCTGCTTCCCCAACAAGCCTTCTTAGCTGCTTGTCCTCTTCTTTGTTTCATCTAGTCTTATCTCCTTTTGTTCAAACACAAAAGCCATGTTGTCTACAGGTTACTATACTCAAGCCCTCATGGCTACCCTGCTACCAACCCAAATCTCTCAGCTTGCAGATCCTCATGTGTGGCCTTGGCTTCTCCATCCAGACCCTGAGCTCATCCTCCTTCTTTCTGCTTGCACTGCCTTGTCAACTGCACATGTGCTGTTCCCAACAGAAATCAAAGAGGGGCTGTGCAGTTAGTGGAGTGCATCCTGTGAGTTGAGATCAGAGATGTGGGCTCTAGGAAACTGGATGCTTGGGCTAATGGATTTCTTCATATGACTGTGCAGCTAGGTGAGAAGATGTGTAAAAAGCAACAACTAGTTGTCTGAATTTTACTTATTCCTGAAAGATCTTTATAAAACTGTCCCTGGGACACCTGGGTATCTCAGATGTTTAAGCATCGAACTCTCGATTTAAGCTCGGGTCATGATCCCAGCATCATGGGATTGAACCCCATGTCAGTCTCTGTGCTGAGCATGGAGCCTGCTTAAGATTATCTCTCTCTCTTCCTCTGCCCTTCTTCTCTGCTTGCTCTCTCTCTCTCTCTCTCTCTCTAAAATATTTTAAAAAAGAAAGCAGACTGTATAGAAATATAATATGTAAAATAGTATATATGTGTGTGCATAATATATTTATTAATTATCAAAATTCTTAGGTCAAATTCTTTGTAGAGGTTCTTCTCCTGAAATCAGAGGTGATTGTGCTTACAAAACTGACTAATAATAGAAATACATCAGTCTGGAATGTCTTGTCTGTTGCAGTTATACATCTGACCTTTTAAATGTTTGTGCTATTGTTATAAACATTGGCCTTAGTTGAGTGGAAATTCGTCTCAGGAACTTGGGCAGGAAAGCAGATGTTGACAGTCATTGATAAAATCCTAGAGTGGAAGGATCTCAAACAAGCATTCTAGGCTATCCCCCTGCCTATTTGTGGTGCAACGCATTTACACATTGGTGGTATGGAAATCACCACTGTGGAAATAGAAGTGGCATTTTCACATGTATAAGCATCCTCCTGTAAAGAAGTGTTGGTCACTTTGCATCTCCAAGTCCTCAGGTAGAGAAGGTCTGCTGCCCTTTGGTGTTCAAATAAAATTTGAACTCTGTCTTGTATATGCAGGTCTAATATCCTGTCCCAGATTCTTATCATCATATCCTCCTCAGATTTCACTTTTGCAGGGAGCTCCCAGGTGCACATGGCCACTCTCTTCCCTCCACCCTGAAGTCCTCATTCTATTTCCACCAAACAACACCAACACAAGACAATTGTGTAGAACAGCTCTCCACTCAAGGTATGAGACTGAGGGGACTTATGTCATGCCACAGCATGATAAGTAATTTAAAATTGATGTTTAAACATCACGGTTCCCCAAAGTCCTTTTTATCACCCTTGGAAATTTCTTACTGTCAATTCTTGTCCCAGCTTCTTTCAAGTTCTTTTCTTCTTCTAAATGGATATCTTCCTTTTACTCCTACTTCCATGATGTGGGATCCATCATACCCAAATGATCCATAAAATTTCTTTTTCTCCAAGACTCAGTTTTCTCCCTGGAAGGAATTTTGCCTCTAGCTTTTAAATTAGCATTTTCCTGTTTTCACAACTTATTGTTAGGATTAATAACACTTTTAATTAAAATGTTAGGTCTATTTTCTCTTACTCTTGCCATGAAATGATAGGTTATCTAATTTTAACTGTTTTCTTGGAGTGTTTGGCTGGCTTAGTTGGTAGAGCATGTGACTCTTAATCTTAGGGTAGCAAGTTCAAGCCCCACATTGGGTGTAGAGCTTACTTGAGGGAGAAAAATGGATGTTTTCTTTATTGGAGGCTAAAATATTGAGAATACATATATATTTAAGTTCCGTGTCTCTTTCGTATGGCCATATATCCTTTAATAAAAATTGTTTTGCCTACAAAAGGATTATAGCAGAGAAAAGATTCTTCCCCACATGGGAAAGATATGGGAATTGGAGGTGCCTGGCTGGCTCAGGTAGTAAAGCATACAACTCTTGATCTCAGGGTTGAGTTCAAGCCTCACATTGGGTATACAGCTTTCTCTCTCTCCCTCTCTCTCTCTCTCTCTCGATACAGAAATACAGAAATCAATACTTGTAAATGAAATTTCTATACAACAAAGGAATTACTTTTGCATAAAGTTGAAAGTGCTCTATACAAAATGAATTTCATTTATAATTTTGGTTATATATTGTATCTATTAGCTACTATTACAATAATGCTGCTTGACAGATCAGCCTCAAACTCAATAGCTTTTATTGTCATGCATGTGTAGCTGAGCTAGGTGTTGGCTGATTAAGACTTGGCTTAGCTTAGCTCCAAGTGTAGATAGGGTCCAATTCTGCTCCTCATGACTCTCAGTCCCTTGCAGGTCAACTGGGGCATGTCCTTCTCTTGCTATAGCAGAAATGCAAGAGGGAAAGCATCACCATCAAGCATATTTCAAACCTTTGCTTTCATTATGTGCACTGGCATCCCACTGGCCAGAGTAAACATCAGTGGGACAGGGAAGAAAATTTCTCCCACAGTGGGAAAGGAGGGGAATGAATATTTGCTGAAATGATAATTCAAAATATTCTGTGAAGTAAACATCATATAATTGTCCATGCCCAACATCTGTGTCTCTCTGCCAGCCAGATCCAACAGGTGCCAACAGTGGCTTAAACCAAGAGGGGCTATTAGTCTGTTGAATGCAAGCGGTGTCAGGGAAATAATCCATTCATGTGGGAGCAAAGATTGCTCTCCCAGAAACATGCATTTAAGAAAAAGCTAGCAACCTCTTTGTAGCAGTTTCTCTAGAGGAAACCGTAGGGCAGCTCACCAAACTGACGCAATTTCTACATCCTAGTCAGAAACAACTATTTGCACCTTGCAATAAATTGAGCGCATGGATCTTGAGTAATCCATTGTGCATATGTCCTGTAAAATGAGGCTCTCAAGGATCCAGAATATAAAATAATGCAATTGATGCTAATATATTAAAATTTAATTAATCACATATTAGTTTCTTAAAAGTGTCATGAAAAAATCATTCCTGTTCCCATTTGTCCAATTGGTTGGTCTTTTAAAAAATGCTAAAGTGTAAGTCTTTCTTGTACATGTCTTTGGTTTCTTGATTGAGCACAGAAGCTGGCAAAGTATATCTTCTTAACGAATTATTATATTGGGTGCCTGGGTGGCTCAGTCAGTTAAGTGTCCGACAGTGGCTTAGGTCATGATCTTGCAGTTCACGAGTTCGAGCACCGCATCAGGTTCTCTGCTGTCAGTGCAGAGCCCACTTCGGATCCTCTGTCTCCCTTCCTGTCTCTCCCAGGGAGAGCTATGCCCCTCCCTCACTCGCACTCCTCTTTCTCTCTCTCTCTTAAAAATAAATATTTAAAAAAATTTATTAAAAAATTATATCATTTTTATTGCATTAATATAAATTGACACAAAAATCATTATAATACTATACATAAAAATATATAGACTCCTATAATGAATATTTTATGTAACCCCACCTTGCTTAAGAAATCATTCCCCACAACCACACAGTTTGTTTAATAATAACACTATTGAGAAAATTATGGTGATGGCACAATTATTACGTTATACATTGTTGGTGGTATCGTAAAATTGGCATCACTGTTTTACAAGGCGATATGGGAACATGTGCCATTAGCCTTAACAGTACGCATACATTTTGCATAGGAGTCCTTTTGAAGGATATTATTCGTAAGAAGAAAAGCATTTAGACAAAGTATTCATTTTAGCATTATCTATACTGATGAGAAATTAGAAATGACCTAAATATACAACATTTTAAAATTGGAATATTAAATTTTATTTAAAATTTTTTAAATATATTTTAAATATATTTAAAATATGGAATTAATGGTATACCTACTCAGTGGGTATTTATAGAACCGGTTAAACTGGAAATTTGAATATTGCCTAGCAAAATGTTTTTTTTATTGTGCTAAAATGTATATAACACATTGTAACCATTTCTAAGTATATGGTTCTGTGCGTTAAATACATTCACAAAGTGGTACAACCATCATCACTATCCATCTGGTAAAATACATCTTATGGGCCAAATCTGGCCCAGTGCCTGTTTTTGTAAATAAAGTTTTATTGGAACTCAGCCATGCCCATTTGTTTATATGTTGGCTGTTGACTGATGTCAGTTGGCTGTTTATGTGTTGTCCATTTTGCTCTGTAGTGGCAGCTTGAGAAGTTGCAACACAAATGGCAAGACCACAAAGCCTAAAATGTTTACTATGTGGCACAAAAAATGTTTGCCAGTCCTGATTTAACATAATGCTAGATAATTGAAATTTTGGAATTTAGGCTATTCACACAGGTTTGGAATGAATATTGTCCTTGAGTTACCCTTAGGCAAAATTACTTCTTAAGGAAATCGACAACGTAAGCAAATATTACGCAGCCAATTTTAACCTGTTTAAGAAAACAATCTTTTTAATACTTTAGGCTGTGAGCATTCATATCCCAGCAGGCAGTTATTATACCAATTATAAAATTTGTATCTACTCGTTAAAGTAGACCCTTAAAAACTTTACTAAGCATTACTTTTTAGCTTTTAGGAAGATGACTCTTGGAGTGCCTGGGTGGCTCAGTCTATTAAGTGACCGACTCTTGATCTAGGCTCAGGTCATGATCTCACGGTTGATGGGATTGAGGCCTATGTCAAGCTCTGTGCTGACAGCATGGAGCCTGTTTGGGATTCTCTCCCTCTTTCTTTTTGTGCCTCCCGAACCCCCAAAATAAATAAATCAACTTAAAAATAATAAAAAATGAAAGACTTTAAAAAAAAGATAACTTTATCTGCAATAAATCTGTTTTTAAAAATATACTTGTCATTACTTCAAACTTTTCCCTAATATAGACCATTCCACCTGATTCACACACATAATTGCATCTGAATTGGTGTAGTTAGGCTATATTGCGTTCATGGGTATTTCTAAATACCAACCCCTGATCTCCTTTTTGAAGTGAAGAGAGCAAAACCTTGTATCTTGTCATGTGTCTACGCTTGGAGATCATCTGGAAGCTTAAGGAAAAAGGAACACTAACATTTATCAAGACTTGGGGAGAAAACATATAGATTTTAAAAGAGGGGAGGTGGATGGGGGATGGGCTAAATGGGTGATGGGCGTTAAGGAGGGTGTTTGTTGGGATGAGCACTGGGTGTTATATGTAAGTGATGAATCACTGGGCTCTACTCCTGAAAACCAGTAATACACTGTATGTGAACTTACTTGAATTTAAATTAAAAAATAAAATAAAAGTGAATATAAACTTTCGGTCATTTCCAGTATGTGTATGGAATCTAGGGCAGTGAATAATCTGGAGTCAGTTCTATTGGGTGTTGAATTAGATTCAGATGTGTGTGTTTCTGTGTGCTGGGATTCACATTAAGCCCCCAGTAAGACCTCAGTATGAGGTCTGGATTCTGGAAGAGTTCATTCCAACTTCTTCTCACTCTGGACTGAGGGTAGAACTGTCTATAAGATACAGAATTTGAACAGTGGACTCCAAAGTTGGAGATCAGATAAACAGAAAGGAGCTACTGATTGGCCCCTTTGGAAAGTACACTTTCCCAGTAACTGCCCAGCAGGTTAACTGTGTGGTGCGACATCAGTTTCCTTTATAACACACACAGGATAGGAATGTGCAAAATGTCAGTTAGGTGTCTATCCATGCCAGCTGAATGCATGTGACTCAAATGGCATTTGTTTTGTTTTGTTTTGTTTTCAGGGGTCGGGTGGGAAAGTGTGCTGCTAAAGGGAGACGAGGCAGCCTCAGATGCCACAGAAACATCCAGTGCAGACATGACTATCAAGGTAAGAGATGCTTTCTCTGGTTGGGTTCTCAAAGGGCATCTCCAGAGGAAAATGAGCCTATGGAAGACTTCTAGGGGCAAAATGAGCACTGCCTCTCAATGCTGCTGGGATTGTCTCTCTATTCACTGGAGCCTCAGTGAGTCAGCCAGACATAAGATTTTCTGAAATTTGGCATCTGGATTAGGAAGCCACCTGAAAGCTAGAATCCAACATGTGAATTCCAGTAGGCTTGTTGCAGGGTCTCTACTGAATATGTACATGTAGGTTGTCTGCAAGTGGCAACCCCATGGGCACAGTGGAACAAATCTGAACATTCGGAGCTGAGAACCCGGGCCCCACTGTGCATGGTGAAGAAAGGTCAGAGAGGCATAAAGTAGCTTTGATCTTGACTCAAGATTTCCAGTGATGTCAGCGGGAAGGCAGCACATGGCCCACTCCAGCTGGAACACTAATGGCCAAAAGTTTACAAAATGAGTCATCTGGCAATCAACCTAATTATCACTGTTCAAATTAAATGCATAAATTTATAATCATTGCCTAGATTGAAGAATCCATAGCAAAGTGTATCAGACTCAACCACTTGCCCTCTATTACTAGATTAGACACAAAAGAATGGTTCCTCCTTCTTAAAATTCTGTTTATATTTCAGTTAACAGAGGCTGGGAGTAGGAGGCTTTCTAACATTTTTGCTTGAATGACTAGAATTTAAATATATGCCACATGCGAATTTTTCTTTGAAAAACAAAAAGTACTATCTACCCCACCCCACCCCCACCTGTTTAAAGTAAGCTCTAAGCCCAATATGGGGCTTGAACTCACAACCCCCCAAGATTGAATGTCACCTCCTCCATGAACTGAGCCAGCCAGGTACCCCAAGTGGTGTCCCTTTTTATATTGAGATATCCCTAGAGATATTTCACTCCTGGATTTATCAGTAGAGGTTGTGCAAAAGAATATACAGGATGAATTTATTCAAGCTTTCCTTTGTAATGTGAAGGCTGGACTTAAATTATCTGTGTTGAAAATGTTAGAGAAAGCAAACAAAAATGCCACAGTGAAATTAAATGAAAGATGGGGTAATCACCTGCTTGGTCAAAAGAGTCAACTAATCTAAACAATTTAACTATCCAGTACTGAAAGTTCATTTTCTTATAATTATGTTATTATGTTTAGCAGAATTAGCAAGACAATAATATAGATTCAATGGTGTATTTGCGTTTCACTGGCTGTTATTGCAAAGACAGAAGTTTGTATCTATAACCACATCAGACAGAGAGGGATGGGTGGATGAGCTTGATGGATTTTTATTTGCTATTTTGGAATCTGTCATCATTTTAAGAATTCATTTCTGAAATGTGTTACTAGTGTAGCTGCAGATGTAGTGCAGACATTGAAATGATCAGAGAGACTAGAGTTTGTGTTATAAAAGCAAATGGCATGTTCTGATAGAAGCAAGTCTTGTCCAAGTCCCATTTGTTTAGTTAATTTATTTATGTTGAGAGAGACAGAGGGTGGGAGCAGGGGAGGGGCAGAGAGGGAGAGAGAGAATCCCAAGCAGTCTCTGTTCTGTCAGCGCAGAGCCTGATGCAGGGCTCAATCTCACAAACCACAAGATCATGACTTGAGCTGAAACCAAGAGTCAGGCACTTAACCGACTGAGCCACCCAGGTGCCCCCAGGTCTCATTTTCTAAGGTTGCTACTTAATCAGTCCACTGATCCTTGCAACCAGGATCTTGACTGAAGTTGTATTTGAGTCTGGCCAGTTGAGATGTCATTCTTGATCTCTCCTCTTCTTTAATAAATAGCTGGGAATGTTTAATAAGAACAGAGGATTTTTAGTTCTCAAGAACTGAACCCACCCTGAAGAATGGATACCATACACTTTAAAAAGTTAAGCAAAATAGAAATATATATAAATACACCAATAAATTTCTACAAATATTATTAAGTTCCTCTATTAATGTCAGTCTATTCTCCCTAAAGAATTTGTGAAACTTCTGGTGGATATAACTTAGGGAAGTACTTCTGTTTAGATCTTCTGCTTTGAGTTTCCCAATTATGTAGCAATCATCAATTTTTCCCTTTAGTTATTACTGTGGTTCCTACCCTACACTGCTTTATGTATCCATCCTGTCTTTGTACAAGGTACTAAGTACTATTTTTTTCCTGTGTCTCTAAGTGCCTGATGTTCATTAATTAACTACAGACTCCTCATCATATATCTATATGTGTACCACTATTACTGTTTCTAATAACTACTTTACATATCCTTGCAATATTAGCTATCCCTGTCTTCTGCCCTGGGAAAACAAACTATTCTGTTAAAACTCTAACTACAATAAAACTTGATTCATTGACACTTGCCAAGGGGAATATCAGGAGCAATCATTGTAATGGTTTGGTTTCCTCCATATTGCTCTTTTTATAATAGATGTACCTATCTTCATGCTTAGAAATTTTCTTTCTTAAAATGGTACAAAATTGTTTGCAATGTCATAATTGTCTGAATGTGATTTTGTCTACTACAGGTAACCTTTTAATACTATATCTTAGTTTGAAATGACAAAGTCGTGCTACTAAAAATGGACATGACTCAGAAGAGTGAATTCATTCGTAAATAAACTTCTGTCATTCTGAGGAACATTGAGCTAGGAGCATTTATATTAAAAACACCCTCTAAATACACTGATGTGAGTAGGAACATCATATGGGCCTGCTCAACAATTTTAAATCACTTGGCTTAGTAGGTTGAATTGTGAACCCATTCTTCCCCCAAAAAAGGGATGTCCAAGACCTAAACCCTGGTACTTGTAAATATGACCTTATTTGGAAAATGAGTCTTTGCAATTCAATTAAGAATCTCTAGATGAGGTCATCCTGGATTAAACCAGTAGATCCTAAGTCCAATGATATGTGTCCTTATAAGAAACAGAAAGAGAGGAAACACACCTGGAAAAGAAGGCCATGTGAACAGACAGAGGCAGAGATTGGAGTATGTGAAGGCCCAAACCAAAGAACACATGGAGCCACCAGACAAGCTGGAAGAGGCAGGGAAAGATGCTCCCCTAGAACCTTCAGAAGGAGCATAGCTCTGCCAATACCTTGATTTTAAAGTTCTGGCCTCCAAAATTGTGACAGAATAAATTTCTGTTGTTTTAAGCCACCAATTTTGTGGTAACTTATTATGGCAGCCCTGGGAAACAGATATTCTCAGATCTACCAAGAATTGTACCTACTTTTCTTCAGTGCCAATGCCATAGATGCCAAAAACCAATATTAGACACACCCATTACTATTTTCTTATTATACCATGTTCACGTTTTTTTGTTTAATTCAAGTGTCAGTTAACACAATGTTACATTAGTTTCAGGGACACAACATAGTGATTTGACAAGTCTAAATGTTATGTTATGCTCACAAGTCTAGCTACCATCTGTCATCGTACAACACCATGACAATACCACTGACTATATTCCTTATGCTGTTTTTACTTTTGTTTTTTTACACTGCTGCAGGTGATTCTTACGGTCATGCAAGTTGTAGAAAATACTGATCCATGCTTTTTTTTTTTCAATCAATGTCTAGGCAAGCAGCAAAACAGAATAAGATATAATATAGGAGCTGTCCTAAAGTATAACTATCTTTGTGTTCTTTTTTTTTTTTTTTTTTTTTTTAACGTTTATTTATTTTTGAGACAGAGAGACAGAGCATGAACGGGGGAGGGTCAGAGAGAGGGAGACACAGAATCCGAAACAGGCTCCAGGCTCTGAGCTGTGAGCACAGAGCCCGACGCGGGGCTCGAACTCACAGACCGCGAGATCATGACCTGAGCCGAAGTCGGCTGCTTAACCGACTGAGCCACCCAGGCGCCCCTATCTTTGTGTTCTTGTGAACAGGCACAGGCTGAACTAGGTTAGTGGTTCTCTTGAAACAAGAACAGGTAAAAACAACTTTTAAACAGTGAACATAGTAGGGATGCCTGGCTGGCTCAGTCAGTGGAACATGTGACTCCTGATTTTGGGGTCATGAGTTCAGGCCCAACACTGAATATAGAGATTACTTAAATAAATAAACTAAAAAAAAAGTGACCATAATATATCCAAGTGTCCATCAACAGATGAATGGATAAGTTCATTATAAATTATCCCTGTGACTTATTCATTCCATAACTGGAAGGCTATATTTCCTAGTCCCCTTCACCCATTTTGCCCATCCCCCACATCTGCTGCCCTCTGGCAACCATCATTTTGTTCTCTGTATCTGTGGGTCTATTTCTGCTTTTTGTTTGTTTTTTCATTTGTTTTGTTTTTTAGATTCTACACGTAAGTGAAATCATATGGGGTTTGTCTTTCTCTGTTCGACTTATTTCACTTAGCATAGTACCCTCTAGGTCCATCCATGTTGTCACAAATGGCAAGATCCCATCCTTTTTTTATGGCTAATATTCCTGTGTGTGTGTGTGTGTGATCTATCCATGGACACTTACCATTGTTAACTAGAAGAAAAGGGAACTCATATTCCAGGATAACTTCTATATTATGTCCTATTCTGTTTTTTGCTTGCCTAGACATTGATTTTTTTAAAAGGTATGGATCAGTATTTTCTAAAACTTGCATGACTATAAGAATCTCCTGCAGCAGTGTAGAAAACAATAGTAAAAATACAGCTTCCCAGGTTTCTCCTTTCAAAATTCACATTCAGGAGATCTGAGTTTGAGAATTAGCATTTTTAATGAGCACCCCAGGTGACTTTTGTGGTCAGTTTGGGAAAACATTGTCTCAGCATTCAACCGAGGCAGTGTCAGGTGTGGCCACATGAGCCCTATCAATGCTCCTGGCTCTCCAGTTCCCAATGAGCCTGAGAAAGGACTTTCCTGTCCCAAACCCTTTGATTCCATTCCTTTTGAACACTGACCAAGGCTTAGACATCTCCTCCTGGCATTGAAGATTTCCTTACTCTAACTGTAATTTCATTTCTAGCCTTGTCTTCCACTGTGTCTCTGTACCCAAACTTGCCATCTCCACCTGCACTATTTGTAGCCAAAGTGATCTTTTCTAAAGACCAACCTGATAACATCCCTCTGCTCAAGCCTGCTGGCCTTTCCATTGCCCTGAGCACCTTAACCAAACTCTGGCAGGTGCTCTGCTTTTTAGAACCCCATTCTTTTATTGACTGCTCCCTTGGTCTTCCTCCTCTCTCTCCCTCTCCTTCCCAATTAACTTCTCTTTATATTCCAGTCTTTGGCCCAAATATTATTTCCTTGAACAGCACTTTCTGACAAGTCTTGTTTGTTACATGCTTTCACTGAACCTAGTACTCCTCCCTAGCCAGTCTCACATAAATAACCACAGAGGTCAATGCAGAATATCTGGTCTCCCCTGCTGGAATGTAATTGCCATAGGGCATGTGTCCCCAGCACCTGGCTGAGTGTGTAGCACATCATATGCAACTGTTAGTATTTGCTGAATGAATAAATCTATGAATGAACAAATGAAGACCAATCTTTATCTAGACTGATTAGGCTGGACTGTTGGCCTTCCCCAAACTTGGTCCCGATGTGCTCACCTCAGGGTCTTTCTCTTGAGGCTCCCTTCCTGCTTTCCCCTCATATGCCACTTTCCTCAGTGTTTTTGTTTGTTTTGCATGTGCTAGAGTCTCTAAATTACAATTCAATTCATTTTTTACCATTCCTTTTTAAAATTTTTTGAAAAAATATTCACCTGTTTTGAGAAAGAGAGAGCCTGAGCAGGAGAGGGGCAGACAAGAGAAGGAGAGAGAGAATCCCAAGTAGACTCTGCACTGTCAGCACAAAGCCTGACACAGGGCTCAGTTTCATGAACCATGAGATCATGACCTGAGCCGAAACCAAGAGTCAGACGCTTAACCTACTGAGCCACCCATGCACCCCATACCGTCCCTTTATTTTTAAAACACAACTTAATTGAGGTGTATAATTTATATACCATAAAGTTCACACATTTAAGTCTATAATTTAACAACTTTTAAATTTACCAACCATCACTGTAATCCAAATTCATAAGATTTCATCACTTCCATATAAGATCCCTCATGCCCAGTGATGGATAATCTCCTTTCCCATCACAATCCCAAGCAAACACATATTTTCTGTCTCTATAGGTTTGCCTGTTCTGGACATTTCATATAAATGGAATCATATAACATGTAGTCTTTTGTGTCTGTTTTTTTCACTTAGCCTGATGTTTTTAAGATTCATCCATGTTGTGTCCTCAACCAATATCTCATTTCCTTCAGTGCTGAATGGTATTTCATTTAACGGGTATTCCAGTGTTTTGCTTTGCTTCTTGATCCTTTCCAAGTTGGTAGACTTTTCAGTTGTTTCCACTTTTTGCCTATTATGAATAGTGCTTCTGTGAATGTGCAAGTCTTTGTTGCATGGACCTATGTTTTCATGTGTCATGGCTATGGACCCAGGAGTGGAATTGCTGGGCCATATGGTAAATGTATTTTTAACTTTGTGGAGAACTGTTAGATTGTTTTCCAAAGTGGTTGCACCATTTTACGCTCCCACCATCAACAGATAAGAGGTTTGCTTTTTCCATATCTTAGTCAACACTTGCTATTGTCTGTGCTTTTATTGTAACCATCCTAGTGGGTGTTGAGTGGTATTGGTTTGCATTTCCCTGATGGGTAATGATGCTCAGTACATTTTCATGTGTTTGTTGGCCATTTGTATGCAGTGAATTTTTTAATGGCTTGATTGCCTTTATTTGCTGAGGGGTGGGCTCTGTTGACAAACTGTTCACCACACACAGCACCCTCTCTCAAGCGCTCAGTCCATGTTTTCTGAGTGAGGTATCCTCTTCCTGACTCGGGGGTGGTGGAGGGGGCTCAACTTACTTTTCCTCTTTAGTATCACTTCCACCGGCCCACCACTGCCCTGGGTGGGGGTGCGGGTTCATCTGTCTCTTTTCTTTCCATTTCTTTCTCTCCCACTTTCTGTCTGGTTATTATTCCTTTACATCTCACCTTTAAAAATGTTTTTAATCACCTTTATTAGCGTATCAGTTTTTTTTATTGTGGTAAAACATACAAAACAAAATTTACCCCTTTAGCCATTTGTAAGTGTGCAGTTCTGTAGCATCATGCCCTTCATGTTCTTCTGTGACCATAGCCACCGTCTGTCTCCAGAACCTTTTCATTCATTTCATTATTCATCTCCAATTAAAACTCTGTATCCATTAAAGACTTACTTCCCATTCCCTCCTCCCTCCAGCTCTTGGCAACCTCCTCAGTGTTACCTTTTACGTATGATAATATCTAGGTGTCTTCTCAAAGGGAATTTAAATGCATCCTGTTAATCTTAAAAAACCCCATAAAATGCCTAAACCCCAACCTCGCATTTTAATATCTGGTGGGCAAGGCAAGTTAGAAAGGGAATTGCTTTACATATGTTTAAGAGTAGTGTTGCAAATAAAGGACTAGGAAGGTACTTAATGCTAGATTTTAAATGAATTTGCTGGTCCCAGGGCTTCCTTTCTTCTGGGGAGTAAACTGCCCAGCGCCAACGCCTGCCCTGGAACCCTCTTGGCTTTATTCAGCTGGGTGCATATTCCTAGGAGCCAGAAGTTGCACCCACTGGGCTATGCATTGTTTTCTTGAATTTTGTTGATTTGATCACTATTCAAAACTACATCAGTCATGTTGAAACTCTATCAATCTATGTTAAAGAAATATCTTCTGAGCAGAAACGATGTGATTTGTCTGCCATTTTAACCAAATATGTACACCAACTAAATCCCAAATGCCATCTGTCCCTTGCCTTCTTGCTCTATACCAAGATGCTGAAAACTTAAGTATTGCAAAAAAGAACACAGAAAATCCTAGCACACCAGAATTTTTCTTCAGAAATAAGCCTTGTACTTACTTACATTATTAAAAGATAAACTGAGACATATTAGAATTTTTAAAAGTTTATTTGAGCAAAAATCAGTTTGAATTGGGCAGTGCTGAATCAGAAGTGGTTTGCAAGGCTCCAAAGATGGGAACTCAGGGAGAGATTTTTATAGAGAACAGGCAGAAGCAAAGAAAGGGAATTATTGATTGCCTATAGCTTAAAGCCTAGTTGACTCTTGTGATTGTTTGTCCTTAACGTTTTGATTTTATAACCTTGAGGTATTTACAGGCTTAGATTTTGGTTTGCTTACATAGGCGGAGATAGCAATGAAGCTATATCGGTCTAATGGCTTCTTTGTTTAATTAATTTAACAACATATACAATATTTCTTGCTTAGGCACGAAACAAGATGGGTACCATTTAGGCGGGTTGGGATTCTGCCTGTAAAACTACTTTGAAAGGGGCATGTTTCCTAATCAAGGACGTGAGAAAGCAACGTTAAAAACAAGGATGTTGCTTCTCTATATGTAAAACTTACCGCTGGGAGAGAGATTGTTCTGGAAGCCAGATGTTCTCCAGTTACAAAAGGGGGAAAGCATTTAGAATCTTCCGGTGATGAATAGAGGCCACAGGTTGCAGCTTTCTTTGGACTTGGCTTTTAAAAAGCCATTCTGCTGAGGGTCTTTTGTTGGCCAGCTGTGTCGAGCCAGTTGCCCTTTGTATTTGATGATGACGACACTGAGGATTATTTTGTGTGGGGGTTCAGGACAGAAAGACATGTTTGGGACCAGAAGTCATTTCTATGTTGTGTACATACAAAAGGACTGCTCTAAACCTGCTTCCTTGCCAGAGGAAGTATTTTATTGTAGATTTTTTTTAATCCTTGAAACTGTCTAGAGTGGTGGGTCTCAGAAGGGGGTGAGAGTCATACCAAGACCATACAGCTACATTTTCACAATACTCCCTCTTTGAGAATTACGGTCTTGAATTTTTTTTTGGAATACGCATGTTGCATTATTACCAGGTAATAAATGTGAAAGGCTGTGCCGTAAACTGTAATAGGCTGCATCAGTATTGGTAATTATTATTCCTAAGTGTTACTCCCTATTTGTCAAATAAAATGAAAGTCAAATAAATGAAGTCATAGCCATTGACAGCTCTCCATTGTCTATGTATAGATAAGGATTATTCCTGGCAAAGGACAGATCTCAGGTACTTCTTTGTCATTTTATCTTTCATCATGTTCCCTTGCCAACACCAATAGCTAATATTGACTGAGCATTTGCTATGCACTCGGTTCTGTGCTAGGCCCTTCCATGTACCATCTTCTATAATCTCCAAACTGACCCTGAGAGGGAGGGAGGGACTCTTACTAATCCCATTTTACAGATGTGGCCACTGTGACACAGTCAAGTGAAGCAACTTATCAAAGATCTCAAAGTGAGCATTTGAACCTGGCAGAAAGACAATGTTTAACCTCTCTATTTGAGTATTAATAAATGCAAGTTAGCTTTACTATTAGCTAAATCAGAGGAGCTCTAAGGATGGGGCAGAAGTAGCTTTGCCAGATAAAACATGAGATACTCAATTAAATTGAATTTTAGATTAGTGACGAATATATTTTTAGCATCAGTGTGTCCCAAATATTACATGGGACATACCAAGAAATGGTTTATTGGTTACCTAAAATTTAAATTTAACCGGGTGTCCTATATTTTAATTTGCTAAGTTTGGCAGCCCTAATCAGAAGGGGTGTTGCAAAGGAGATGAAGATAATTGCTTAATACATTTGATTATTATGGTTTGGAATTATTTGTGGTTTTGGATTTTTTTTTATTATGACTTTATTCAATCAGGAACAACAATAGGTTGTATTAGGCTTTAAATCAGACAGATACACCATTTCAGTTCACAAAATATACTGATAGCCTATCAACAGACTTCTCCTGACTTCTTTTTTTTTCTGGAAGTAAAGGCTTCCAAACCTGATCCATGTCAAGATCTGTACCTCATTGGTTTTCTCTGTGAAGTGAAACTATAGGAAATTCTGTCCCCATTTTGTTTGTTTCTCTTGAATGAAGCTTTTTTCCCCTTAATCTGGGCAAGTTATGATTTTTCTGAAGCCAATTCTAGAATTTTAATTTTAGCTGGGCTATTGGTGTTGGCCTGATTTCATTTTCTGCAGATAACTTCATCATCCCAGTTTTTAAAATGTCTTGCGCTTATACTTGGTAAAATTCCCCTCTCTCTAAGTGGTCACCTCCTAAAATAGATGACAGTGGCCTGGATATTCCAAGTCTAAGTTCTGATACACTCACAAATATTTCCTGAATACACCAGTGCATTTCCTCTTATGTACATTTCTAGCATTCCAGCAGTGGGAGCAACTAATGATGATAAAGCTCTAGAAATAGTCTCTGTTCGTGTAGGTCAGAGCCCATTTGCAGATAAGCCTGTCGTCTTATGAGTGGTTCATTGGCAAGTACCGGAGTCTACGACTTCCCAGAGAACTAAGTTAAGCAAACCAAATGCGAAAGCCATTGGCAGAAGCCATGGGTCTAAGCTGCCAGTCTGGTTCCCACTTAAGCAGGGGTTTGCCTAGATCTAGTTCATTTAACAAGTTATGAATGTCTGGGAGGGTTTAGAATGGTCACAGGTTATTCCTGAAAAAAATTTATTCGTAGGCTTTGTCCTTCCGAAACAAGTTGGGCATCACAGAGGCCTCATAAATCTTGAGTGTAATTCTCAGGAATACCTGTTGGATTCATAGGCAGAAACATCTTGCTTCATTATACAAGTATTTAAGACTGTGTTAAGTGAGCATCTAGTGTTCCTCTCAGTAAATGATCAAATGCCTTCCTCTTCCATCTCTTTCTTCTACCCATCCCCCAATGGCCTCCCTCCTTGCTTTTTTTCTGTTGGAGTAAAAAGTTGTAGTTAGCACGGTGAAAATCATGACATACGTGTAGGTTGTGTGTAAAGAGAGAAAACATGCTCAGACTAGGTGATTGACTGGCTAGGAGAGACTGCCAAACACGAACAGGCTTACACACCAAGAGCTAGGTTGTTTCGATGTAACTTGAGCCTATTGTTGTTGCTTCCTCAGAAATGAGCCCGTGGAGATACATTTATTTTAGCTCAGCACTCTTATGTCTATTTCTGAAAAAGAAAAGATCCCAGCTGCTGCAGTCCCCACTTCCTTTCCCAAAGGGAACTGGGCTAGTGGGTAGGGTACTGAATCCGCCATCACGCTCTCCATATGCTCTTAGACTGGTGAGTTTTCATCTGTAACATGATGAATTTCTAGTCTAGTTCCATTTACAAAAAAAAAAAAAATTAATGAGAATAATATTTAGTATATCAATAGTGATATTCATTAAATAATATTTATTTATTCTAACTTATTGAGAACTTTCCATGTGTCTGTCAGGCATTGCCCTGGATGCTTAGGGTATTATATTATTGGATTCTTATGCAACCCTATGAGATAGATACTATGAGTAATTTACAGAAGAAGAAAAGGTACAGAGAGACTAAGTAACTTGTCCAAGGACACAGCTAAGGAGTCTCAGAGCCCTGATCTAACCAGGCTGCCTTTGCTCCTAATGACTGTCATATGGCTTTGCCTGGTAGAACAAAATGACAGTGCTTATATGCAAATATATAAAGTAGGTCTCACAGTCCCTGATCAATAAGGGAGCTTTTATGTAGTTTTGTTTGCATTTGTTCTTCAATACAAAGCTGGAGTTTACCTGGTGGGATAAGATTCAATTTACATCCCCAAGATTTGGTTGTTTTTCAGACTTGCCCTTGGGCCCTCATCCTGACAACATTCTGATTACATTTTCGTTATCATTCTACTGCTGTGATTCATGAATATGATAAAACAGAACTGCGTCTTCAGTAAATAAGGAAAGCTGGGCCCTTGGTGAATAAATATACCTTTCAATGAATCTGGAGAAATTCAGCATACAGATATCCTACAATATTTATTAGGAGACCCCTATACCCACCAGGCCTGAGCTGAGGGCAGTTTCTTAATTCAGTTGTTCCTAAGATACCTGCATTTTTATAGCATTTATTAACTTTTAAGTAAAAAAATCAGTTTATTGAATGTTGTGTTGCATGTTTTTTTTTCCATGAGACGTACCATATATTTAAACAGATTCAGATTTTAAGGGTGATTTTCAAATTAATGTCACTAAATCCTTTGGGAATTTTGAAAATAAAAGCTCATTTAAGGTTGAGAAATAGACAAACATTTATCCAGTAAGAGCCACTATTTTTATTATTCTTAATGTGTTTTAAATATGTTGGTTCTTGCAAAGAAAATATGAACAAAACCCAAATATGAAAAAACTTTCCAAGTTTATATTAAGTTTATCCCATGAGTGACATAGGAAAATCCCTCTTAAGAGAAATGGCATTGCAAAAAGAGGCAGAGAATCTTCTTCTTTTTCAAATAAAAAAAAATGCATCCTGTTTCTAAGCATTTTTCATCATATTTGACAGTTTATTAAAATGAACCTTTTTCTTCCATGTGGACTTCATCAAACTTTTCTTATCCTGTAATAGTCTTGACCCACCTTCCTGTTTTTTTCTCCTCTCACCCTTTCTCCTTTCCTCCCTCTCTCCTTCCTTCCTCCTTCTCTCCTTTCCTCTCTCCCTTCCTTCTTTGCTTCTTTCTTCCCTTCCTGATTTGTCCCCCACTGCTTTCCCAGCATTCACCAAGGGCTAGGCACTATGTTACTCTACCTGCATTGTTTTATTTAACACTTACAACTACACTGTGAGGTATGTACCCTCCTTGTCCCATCGGTACGACAGATGAAGAAATTGATGCTCTGAGAACATAACAATTTCCCAAGGTCATAAAATCTGTAAGAGTGGAGTCAGGATTCAGTCTGAAGTCTGTAATATTCCAGAGCCCACAATTTATTGCTTTCCATACAATGAGGACAAATTTCTTTTAAAATTGGGAAAATGTCTTAATTAAAATTTAACAACAGGAAAATAGTTATGATCCCCTAGGAGAAGGAATGAGTCAAGAAATGATCTGATCTAAGGCCACTCTGGCTTTTGGGACTGAACATAGGGAAATTACAGAGCAACAGACTGGAACAGAAAAATTATAACCAGTAGCTAACATTTACTGAGAATCGAAAAGGTAGGTTCTATGGACTTTGTTAGCATTACCTCATCCAGTGCTCACCACAGGCTCATGATATAGATACTATGTAATCGTCCCTATTTTAAAGATTGGGAAACTGAGGCACAGGCAGGTAAGGTAACCTGTGGAAGGTCCTGCCTGGAACCCACCTCCTGTCTGTGGTCCACAAGTGCTCTTCTTTTCTTGGGGAAATGTTGAACCTGTTAATGTCACAAGCACCCTTTCACTTGGAGTTCAGATCCAGAGCAAAGACCATACAGTATGTTTTCCTTGTGGAGGGACTCCATAACTTTCAAGCCACACGTTTTTTGTGCCAGTGACATGTCTGAGAAGAGCTGGGTTTGCGATTAACGAGTTAAAGAGAGAAGAATGACACAGAAAATAGGAGAGGAAAAGGAAAGGCCAACCAAATTCACCCATGGTAAATTTTAGAAATGTAAGGGTCGTGAGGTCCTTTCATACAAAGTACCAAATTCTCCTTGGCATTTGCCTTACAGGAAAGTCTAGTTTATTTGGTGTTTTAAAAGTGCATATATTTTTTTAACCTAAAAGCTTAAGAACTATTTTATTCAATGTGTTTCAAAAGGCTATTTTTGTGAGTTGGTGCTTTGCTTTTAAAAAGACATTTCCAGGGGTGCCTGGGTGGCTCAGTTGGTTAAGCATCCACCTCTTGATTTTGGCTCAGGTCATGTTCTCTTCATGGTTCGTGGGTTTGAGTCCCACGTTGGGCTTTGTGCTGACAGTGCAGAGCCTGCTTGGGATTCGCTGTCTCTCTCTCTTTCTCTCTCAGTCTCTCTCTCTCTTTCTGCCCCTCCCCCACCTCTCAAAATAAATAAACTTGTGAAGACATTTCCTAGAAACCTACTCAAATGGGGACTAGTTGAAAAGAGCATTTTATTATAATGATTTATTATCAGAGTGTTGGTGGACAGAGTGACAGCTGCTGAAATCTTCAAGTGGTGAGGGAGGGCGACTTACTGAGAAAGGAGGACAGTAGTCTGGAAGAAACAGCAAGAGCACTCATTGCCCCCTCCAGAGAGAGAGCAAGCATATGACTGTTCACTGCCACCTCCCCAACACATGTCAGGGTATGTCATACATGACAGGATCTTAATAAATATCTGTGAAATGGATAGATGATTGAATGAGAAGGAGTTTTAATTTTGGCAAGAGGAACCATTGGAGATTGGTTTAGGAGGTGAATTCGGGTGCCCTGTGAAAGATGGACAAGATGGGGGAGAGGCCAAAGGCAGAGATGCCTGTCAAGAGGCCGGTGACGGTTCAGGTCAGAAAGGAGGAAGGACTGGACTATGCAGAAGCAGTGGGGACAGTAAGAGAAACCACAGTGGCTGGACCTCAGTGAAGAAGAAGGCAGAGGTGACCATGGGGACCACAAGACCCTAAGTCAGGAAATGCAGGGAAGATGAGTGGCGGGGAGGCATGTATGGAGTTTGGCTGGAATATGTGGGTTGGATGGATACGCACGGGAAGATGCTGGGCCTCAGGTAGGATTCTAGGGTGCACTCAGTAGAATGTCTCTACCCAGGGGAAGGTCAAGATAATGAGAATGGGGGGAAGAAGATTGTGGTTGGGGAATAGCAGCCTTTGGGGCAGGCTGAGGAAGAGGCCTTGGAAGGGGAGGAGTTGGACAGGCCAGGACTGGTGAGAAGGACTTTGTAGGTGAAGAGAGGAGTGTGAGGGAGAATGGCTTCCAGAGCTGGTGGATCCAGGGCAGACTGAGTGATCCCAAGGCACACAAAACAAGAGAGGTAGGTGATGCCAAGGCTGGAAGAAGAGGGGGGCGGGGGGCAGACGGTGGGGACACTGACTCTGCTCATTTCAGCATGGCAGGGTCCCTGCCCCGGGATAAGATGATGCCTACTCCTGTGGGAACCGAGCCCTCTGGATACAGTGCATCCAGAGGATGCATCCCTTTCCAAGAGTGGGCACGAAGCACAGCACACCTGAGTGTCAGTGGGGAGCCCTCATCCCCAGCCCCCTCCGTCGGGCTCAGGTCCATGGCAGCGTCCTCTGCCTGTCAACTATCACAGAATATTGAGAATGGGCTGGAGGCTTTAAGAGAACCCAAAGCAAAACCCCACTGACAGCACAGCCCACCCTGGGTGCCCGGGCTGCCAATACGATGCTACCCCTGCTTCTGCACCTTGTCTGGCCTTACTGCCAGACCCCCAGAGATGGGCCACAGATCTGAGCCTGGCCTTAATACCCTGGCTTCCCCTCACCGTCCCGTGTAATTCTTATTGTTTGGTGTTCGCTTTCAAAGTAATAAAAATGCCAAAGGAAGCAAGCTTGCAGCAAAGAACTTCTCACCGGGCTGGGAGTGAGCAGGCCTGCATCTGAGTCCTGACTTTAACCCAGTCTTGCTGGGCGGTTCTACTCAAATGCTGTAGGATCCATCTAGGATTCATTTGCTTCGCTACTGACAACTGACCCTGAGTTCTGACCTTGCCGCCGGCTCTGAGCTTGCAGCTTTACGTGGATGATCTCATTACACTCACAGCAACCATATATGGTAGAAATTCTGATCTGCCTTTTTTACAGGTGAGGATTCAGAGAGACGGCTTTCCCAAGTTCACACAGCTAATAGGGGACAGATCAGGATTCGATCCCAGGCCTCTTGCTCCAGAGACTCTATATTTCATGGACACTTGGTTATACCGTAAAATGAGGAACGTGGCTTGGGTGACGAGTAGTTTTTTTTTCTCCCTAGGTCTTATTCTCTTGTCTCTGGCATCTCGATATGCCCTCCCCCATCCCAATTGAGTGCAAAAAGAAAAAAAAAATGCTTAAAATAAAAAACGGGAGCAGCAGCAGCAGCAGCTGTCTGTCTAAATACGCCGTCCTCGTCTCTGTGCCTGTCTATCTTATCTCGACCAGTCTATAAATTACTTAGCAGTCCGGCACCTAGGCTCCTCAGTGCCTGAGCCCTTCATGGGAGACACAAACTGTTTCAGATACCTGGCAGCTTTACCCATTTCTGTTATCTGTCAGACTTCTTAAGGTATTTGAGTTTGCAGTGCCTGCTCCTAAAATTAGCCAGGCACTGGTCTAAAAAGAAAAGGAACCAGGGAGGGAAAGAGGGAGGAAGGACGGAAAGTAAGGAGGAGAGGAGAAGAAGAGGATGCCTTGGAGAAAGCGTTGACCTGAGGAGGTACAGAGTCTGCACGGATCATGTGGCTCTGTGTGCTTTAGTTGACTTTATCATAAGCTATGGTGGCTTCTCGGGTGATTTTCTATTGGCCATGGTCCCATCCCAACAGAGGCTTTAAACATACTGTAGAAGCAGCGATTAGCATTCTCCATATTTAAATGATCGTAACACTTTATAATCTTGGTGGCTATTTAGGGAAGTAATTAATTTACCCCATGCATGTAAACTTAAGATGCCTTCACAATATAGCTCATCATCCTACTTAACACTAGGATAAGTAAAGTAATGTGAACACAGTGTTGTAGAAGGAAAAAGCCTGCTTTCTCCCTGGGTAGGTCTCCATATCAAAACATTTGATGAGTAAGTCAGAAACTACTGCGAAAAGTACCTCTGCGACCATCCGAGTTATTTACGATGTCAAGATTTAGTCTTTCTCCACCCCTGATATTACCGAAAGTCTTTATGGTTCTTTCCATAAATGAACAAACAGCCTGTACTCCCAAGTTCTGAGGGAAACTTGGGAATTACTGGGAAAATATTACAGTCCCATTTTTTAAGAACTAAAAAAACAATTCTCCATCTTCACCTAAAATTGAAAAGGGATTAAACACCACCAGAAAGAAAGGTGGTTTTGCATTTAAAACCCAGATCGTTCATGAGAAGCAAATCCACTGAGTTTACTCAGCAAGGACTATCCTGGCCATGGCAGACACTGTTTCCCAGCACCCCGTGAACATGCTTTGTACGGTCCAAGTATATTGGCCATATTTTATGTTTTCAATGTCATGCTTTGAAAAGTACCTCATTTTAGGCTTTGTCTCCATTAGGGAATGAACTCTGGAATTTTTAGTACTTTTTTTTTAAAGTAATCTCTGCACCTAACGTGGGGCTCAAACTCACCACCTCAAGACCACGGATGCTCTGCCAACTGAGCCAGCCAGGTGCCTCTAGTAGATTTTTCATATATTTATTTTTTTCATATTTATATATTTATTGGGGGGGGGTGGCAAGGGGCAGTGAGAGAGGGAGAGAGAGAGAATCCCAAGCAGGCTCCGCACTGTCAGGGCAGAGCCTGATGTGGGGCTCGATCCCACGAACTGTGAGATCATGACCTGAGCTGAAATCAAGAGTCAGACACTCAACCCACTGAGCCTCCCGGGCTCTCCCAGCAGATCTTTAAAATGCTTCAGTCGTTAAATGAGATAAAATCCTTAGCCAGGAAACAAAGAACTTGTGCATCATAGGGCTTTGTTGCTCCTAACTACCAAGTAATACGTGAGTATGTTCTTGTCGTTAGCACATGAGCTCTGAGGCCTCTGGAGCTAAGGATGTGGGCTACAATCATCTCATGTAGCCGTGGGTGACTTCTTCTTCCCTCACTGGGGTACTCTGTCCTCTGTGCCCTCTTCCTTCCCCACCCTGCCCTTCCCCTCTGCAAATAGCATTTTTCCTCCACCCTTCCCAACACAGGGCTTCCCCATGTTGCTGCTTTTCATTGAAGATTTTAGTTTGGAATACTGTATGACTCTCTGTTTATTATGCTACCATTTAAAGCTTTATTACAATGGGCAGTCTGGATGATGCGATGTCACTTTGCCAAGGTAGAGAAGGCACAGGCCAGCTACAATGTGGGACAAAATAAAGACAATTAGATGGACAAAAGTTGTTTGGGTTTTGGAATGTTTCATTTGGAGTGCTTTTAAAGGTCTTTTGAAAAAAGAGTCTCAAACGGCAGGGGTGAATGTCATGAGGTCACCCTTTCCTTGTGTTAGAAGGTTTGGCAAAGGAGAGGCCAAGTGTGAGGATGCAGGAAAAGGAAATAAATGTGGAACAGGCAGGAAAGGAATGTACTGGGGCAAAGGAAGCCACAGACCCTGGAGAGGAAAGGAAGGAAAGGCAGGCATCACAAATGAGGCCAAGAATGGGAGGAAACACAGTCCTAGAGCCAAATATTCTCATATGACACTGTCCCTATTTCTGTGTCCATGATCTCCCCTTCTGCCTCAGGACTGTGTCCACCCCAAGTGCTCCCTAAACCAGGCTGGGCAACAGAATCATGTGGAAAGCTTGAACAGATACAGATTCCTGGGGCTCAGATATAGGGGGGAAAATCTGTTGTTTTCTTTTTTTCTGGCTACTCTTGACGTGAGCTACCTTGAAAAACACTGATTTGCAGGCTTTCGATCTGACTGCCACTTAGCAACCAGGTCTGACCTTAGAGAAGAGTTGACTTTGAGAAGGGTGTTTTTAATTTGATAAAACATAACTGCAAGTCCAAACAAACATCCATTGACTGACCTGTGTCAGTCTTATGTGTGGTACACTCCAAACGTTGACAGTTAAAACACTCCATGATGGGTCATCCTTTTATGAAAACGCCACGTTATCTGGAGATGCCCGTTTTGCCTTTCAGTAAGAATCAGGGATCAGTGGAGAACCGTGTTAAGTGGCAAATCCATAGACGTACAAAACATCCACATGAATAAGGTAAAACCACTATTTGATTTAGAAAGCAAGCAAATGATCCGTACGGCTCCTAGGACTTGATTGGCTGTCCCAAGTCCTGCAGCCAGCAGGGATAAATTTTTCGTTTTATATCTAAAGTAAAATTATTTGAACCCCTACTGACAGAGTAGAAGATGTCCAGTGCCCACCCCACTATTTTTATGGGCTTTTAACTCAAGGGGTTAACTCAAGTGGGGTGGGGTGAGTTCTACTCACTTGTTGTTCTGATTTCTTATTTAGTTTGACTTCTTCATCTCACATTATCTTGCCTGATATCCACCCTGTACCAAGCCTCATACAAGCCCTTTGCCTTTGGCTCTCCAAACAAATGCTGTTTTAAGAGGTTACCAGAAGTACTTACATCACAACAGAGCACAGCAAACAACTTTAAAAGTGTATATTAAATAAAAACTCTTTTGCTTTTGGCCTTTTTGGTGATCAGGAATTTCTCATTCTCTGACTTCTCCCCACCCCACCCCCAATCTCCATAGATTCCCAAAGTGAATTGCACTTGAACAGTGTATGAATATTTTTTTATCTCAAGAGATATCACCAAATTGTCTTCTGAATTTAGCAATGTATTAATATCAATGTATATTCCCATCCACAGAGTACAATCACTTAATTTTCATCATTCCCTCACCAACAAGAAATAAAATTTGTATTTTATGTATTTACCAATATCATAGGCAAAATATATTGTCCCAATATTGTCACTTACATTTCTTTAATTATGAAGTTTGAGCATTATTTATCTATAAACGACTGTTTTCCTTTTCCTATTAGGTATTTGGCGATTTTCTTCAATTTTCTTATTGATTTGTAAGAACTCTTCACATAGTAGACATAGTAATTCATCTTTATGTATGTTGCAAATATTTTCCCCAGTTTGTTTCTTCTCATACATTTTCAGTGGTGCATCTGGTCCCATGATGCCCTTGGGATTGGGATTGTTCCTAACTTTCCAGTGACCTCACCTGTTGCTTCTGGGGAAAGCCCCACAGATCTAAGGCTATTGGTTTCATGGGGGCCAGCCTTTTTGGTGTTGGTCTTTTTCCTTAATCCCCTCCTCCTCTCCCTCCTCCTCACCCCTTATTCCTCTTCCTCTTCCTTCTTCCTAGTAAATCTTCATTTTCAGTGGGGCACATTTAACATATGAAGATTACATCCAGCTGATGTTTTTTGATGTTGCTCCTTGCTAGAAGGAGGAAGTGGCAAGTTCTCTTTTATGATGGGCCTCCCTTGACCTCCCCTTTTGGTTTGCAAATGATCTCTCTGAGGGACTCACTGAGTCTTTTTTTCAGTTTCTACTTTTCTCTAAGTTTAGGGACATGTGGCTACTGAAAGACCAGTATTTGCAGGACTTGGTTCATTGTGCTTAGTTTGGGAAGAGAGAGAGAAGAGCTTTGTCAATCTGTATCTAGGCTGACCTTTTTCCCAAAAAGCCTTTACTTTTGGTGTTTCTTCGGCAGGTACATTGTATTTCTTGGGTCCCTTGGAGGTCACTGTCCCTCGGGGCACAGTTTATGTCACTCCAGCAACATAGCAGATCCAAAATGGGCAGATATGTACATTAGGCCATAGTGAAAGAAGTCCTGAGTTCTTTCCCGGCTAAGCAAAATTTCCATAGGTTTTGTGTCCTAGATGCTGTAGGGCCTTTGGGAGTATTAAACATTCACACATCTCAACTATGGTTTTTTTTTCCCCCACAAAATTAGTAGCCCTTTCTTTGCTTCAAATGGGCTTCTGTAGTGCATCTAGGAGACTAAATGTGCTTCTTTCATAAAATATCCTCAGCTCCAATAACCATTATCATGTTAAGAGACAAATGATGTGATGTACCCATAAGAATGTGCTGGGTGATAAAGCCAGCTTTCCCCATCTCCAGCGTTTCTCATATTCTCATGTTCTTAAGATCACGTGGAAGCTGTTAGAACACTTTTCCTAGCCCTGCCCCCAGGGATTCTGACTCGGTAGGTAAAGGTGGGGCCGAGAAATCTGCATTTTTAGTGAGCGCAGAGGTGGTTCTGATGTCTGTGGTCCTTGGTATTGGCTTTGAGTCCAAGGCCAGATGTCTCAACCTCAGCACCATTGACATTTGGAACATGGTAATCCTTTGTTGCCGGGGTGCTGGTCAGCAACATCTGGGACCTTATCCCTTAGATGTCAGTAGCACCCTCCCCCCATTATAACAATCGGGAATGCCTCCAAACATTGCCAACATGTCCCCTGGGGAGTCAAATCACCCTCAACTGAGAACCACTGACTGAGGGGGAAATAAATGAGAAAATGCTAATTAAAAACAGTTTTTACTTTCATACATAGATGGTCATACCCTCGCATTGATTTCATTGAACAAATTAAACGAATATTTCTGAGCACCTGATATGCACCAAGCATTTTATATTAAAAATGTTTAATATAATCATGGTTACTTCTTTAACATAAGATGGAAGAAAAGGAAATGTTCTTGTAAGTTAATATCTGTTGAATATGCATTTTTCCTAAATTAATATTCCCAATAGTTTTCTGTAGGATATACCAGAGCTTTAAAATTAATATTAAAAAATTAATATTAATTAACCAATATGAAAAGTAATATTAAATTAAAATGAATATTAAAATTGGCATTGCTTTAGGGAGGATGTAATTCAGCTGGTGTGAATCACTGTACTCTCTAGTGATGAAACAAATTTGATTTATAAACTTTACATTTATTTTAATTTAGAAACATAGGAAGAAAGTCATGATGCACCTGCCATAATACTGTTTCTAAAACCTCACCTCTGCTGTAATTTTAGAATCTTTCCTTGGAGAGTCTGTGGTCCACATAAATAAATAACTGTACCCAAACATGCTCATTTCAATGTGAGTTTTTCACATGTTAGTAAAATGTTAAAAATAGACCATGATGTAGGGCACTCAGATATTTAACTCCTTACGTCAGTGACAGGAGGAGCTATAAGGAAGGAAAGAGGGAAAGAAAGAAGGTAGGAAGAGAGGGGGAAGGGAGGGACAGAAGGAGGAAAGAAGAAAGGAAGGAAGGAAAGAAGGAAGAAAGGGAAGGAACAGGAATTGATTGAGGATAATGCTCTATAATCTCTGACCACCGGTCAGTAAATTCTATTGAAATTCAAGAGTAGAGACCTACAAGGAGGCTGGTGAAACCATTCCTAAAAGGCAAGAAAAAGAAGCCTATTGACATTCAGGAACCCTGAAGAGATCAGCTGACTTCTCCATTGTAGACTTTATCCCCCTCCTCCCAGAAAGGTGTGAATACAGCTCAAGACAGGAAAGGAGTCTTTTCTGCAGAGGGTGCTGTTGTTAATGTGTCAATAGTGTGGACAGGCTTTCTGGGCAGTTCCCAATGATATCATTTCTTTGTACTGGAGATCAAGGACCTTTGTGGATTAGGAAAGAAGAACCAGACCCCGGCAGCTGTCTTTCCTGCTGTGCTTGGCAGGCAGCACTGAGTCTCAGAAGAGGACCCCAGGACCTTGGCCAGGGGTTCAGAAAGAAGCAGGCCCACCTAGAAATGGAAACTCCAAGGAGGGTAAGGCGCTCTGACTTACAAAGCTGGAGAGAGAATAAATAGGAAAATGAAAAACCCCCATCCTTCCTAGTGGAAGGCTGAATTCAAGAAACCTGGCCTTATATTATTTTCCTCTGCAGAGAGCGTGCAGAGTAAGATAACTGCTTGCTTTTTAAAAATGCTGTTTTCTGTGTAGGGTGTTTCAGCGTGTGTCCTCTCAGGATTTCCAGACAGTCCCGAAAGGGTCATTAACATTATTTAAATATTCATGCTGGGGGAGGGGACCACAGACTGAAATTTCAGACCGCTCCAGAGTGAGGGATGGTTGGCTACCACCCCAATGCGGCCCCACCTTGTGTATCAGCTGCCTCCTTCCCCGCAGATGGCTTTGTTGCGTTGACACCAGGCCACCGGCTGCCACAACGAGGAGGGCAGCGCGACGGCTCTGGAGAGCCGGTGAGCCAGAAGCATCCCCGTCCACACCTTGGGCTCTAGGCCACAACGGGGAGAGCCCCAAAACACAAAGACGCACTTCCTAACCGCTGCCGGCCGTTGTACTTACGCGGGGACAGTCGTGCGGTGTCGAAATGAAGGACTGCTCCCACCTCGGGCAGGAGCTCAGCAGCCCCTGGCGTTGCGAGCGCGCACATACACCCACAGGCTTCCACCTACTTACATACACGTACGTGTACCCCAACACACACCCGCCTGTGCACACCCCGACACGCCCACCCGTGCACTGACAACAGGTCCACATCCCCAGACACAGAGCCCTCTCCCCAGTTAGGAAATACCGGGCTTCACTTGCCTCTATCCATCCATCTCTCCATCCCTCCACCCCTCCAATGTACCCATTCATTCATTTCGTGGTTTCTCGGTTTGTGCTTTGGATTCCACCAAAGCCAGAGACGCGTGGGTGGATGGGGAGGGCACATGGAAGCGGAGGGGCGGCCCGCGGTCGCCGGGCGCCGAGAGGGGCGGGGAAGGGGCGGGCTCCGGCAGCCCACGGGCGGCGCTCCTGGCCCTCCGGCGCGCCCAGCGGCCGCTGCGCCCGGCAGACGCGCTCGCCCCGGCCCCGGGGCTGCCGCACGCCTTCCCCGGAGCTTCTCAGACGCCCCGCGCCGGAGCAGAGCTCGAGGACTGCGCCCCCCAGGATCCCGCGCCAAGAGGTGGGTGGCCCAGGCTGGGGGCGCTTCGGCCCCCGACTCCGCGTCCCCGGGGCGCCCTCCTAGTGTTGCGGCCTCAGGCGTCGTCCCCGGGGCGCCCTCCGAGTGTTGGGGCTCCAGGCGTGGGGAAAGGGTGGCCCGGGAGGGGCTGCAGATCTGGGGTGTCCTCCGAAGGATCGCGGACTTTAAAGGGCTTTTATGGCCTTGCCTAGCGGAGCGTGTGCGCGGAGGTGGCCTGGCTGGAAAGGGCTGTGGCCATGTGGCTTTGAATTCCTAGGTTTGGGGGAGGGCCGAGCCTTTGGCTGCTTTATTCAATACTTAGTTATATATGCTTTAGAAAAATAAACTTAGGACCCTTTCTTCTGCCCTCCAACACACGCACACACACACACACACACACACACACACACACACACACACAGGCGGGCTGTACAGGAAAAGCGGGGAATATCTAACGGCCGTGGCCACCCCTCCAGATCCGGAGCAGCAGAGGATGGAACCACTGGTTCCAGCTCCCGAGTAAGACGCGGGTCCTTAGATGGCAGCGCTGGGGCGTTGGCGGGGCGCAGGCCGGGGAGGGCCGGGTCCCCGGCCAGCCGGAGCTTCGCGGACTGGGTCTGGGAGCTGCACACTCCGGAGACCATGCAGCCTTTCTGTGCAGGGACGCCCGGAGTACGCGCTGAGCCTGGAAGTTTAGCCTGTGGCTGAGACCCCAGCTGTTAGGACGCGGTGTTTTATCCTGGATAAAGGGGAGGATACCTCTCTTTGGGCCCTTCGTGGAGACAGTTTGGGGAGTGGAAGGGGCTGGTCGCGGTGGTGCGCGCTGGGCAAACTGTGCCTGTAATCTGGGTGGAGGCAGCGTGAGCTCAGGGATGGGAGCGGGGAGATCCTGGCGGCCCTGAGAAATTCTGGAGAAGCGTACTGGAGGACGAGGGACCGAATCGAAGTCCGTGAGAGCTGGGAGCCCGGGACCCGGCGGAGGAAGGCGGGCGGGCCTGGGAGCGGCGGCGCGGGTGGCCGTGAGCACTGCCGGCTAAGGGGCGGCTGCGCGCAGTGGGGAGCCAGGCAGGGAGCAGAACAGGCAGCGGGTTACTGAGCTCCCGGCCCTCATGGCAGACGCTCGCCAGCCTTGGGGACCTTTCCCTAATCCGCAAAAAGGGGGCGTCGCGAAGGGCGATGACTCATTTTGAGAGGCCGTGGGTTGTCTCTCCAGACCCGTTCAAGCCAGTTGCGTAGGGCACTATTGATTTGGCTGTGATAGGCTTTGTGGTCAGACTTTGACAAATCTTTACCCTTCTCTGTAGCAGTTTTAAGTGCAGAGCCATTAACATAGGCAAGCTTCTTTCCTCCGCCCCCCCCCCCAAATGTATTTCTCTTTGAAAAGAGATCTCACACACACACACACACACACACACACACACACACACCTATACATCTCTACATGGTGCATCTCTGAATCTGCTAACAAGTTCACAGGGGAAGCAGCCTTCCGTCTTCACATGTTGCCAGGCATCTGGAGGCCACCAGGCACCACTGTGATCCCAGGACGTTGGTTTTTCTTGGTTTTGTTCTAATTCAAGAGAGTTTCGCTTAAGCATCACACTTTTCTTCCTGGAAAAGGTCCTAATTTCATTAAATATTGTCTCTTTCCTCCCACCTGGCACCATCCCCAAGCCTGATCAATAAAATTTCAGAGTAAGGAGTTTACTTTGTCTGTTTAAACGTAAAACCCTTTAAGAATTAAAACTTGCCCTAACACATCTTCTAAACGGCTGTCCACTGCCAGCTTTCTCCTGCCCAGTTTTGACACTGGCTCTTTGCTCAGAGGGCGCTTTCTCCTTTGAGTGGGCACAACATGGGTCAGGTAGGTCCTGCAATTATTTGGGGCTACACCAATACCATTAGTCAGGAGCCAAGAAAAATGAAAGTAACCCTCCTCGGGTCTCCCAGCATCTTCCCTAGTGGACTGCAAGTTAGGTGTCGAGATGTTTCTCTGGCACCAAAGTTCACTTCAGTTTCTTTCGGGGATGCTGAGGTGCCGGTGTGAGTGGGTGACTGGGTTCTGAGATGGGACAGACATTTTGAAATACCCATTATCTCATAGTTCTGGCATCACGGTTGGCAAGGCTTCCTGCCTGCACAGTTCAGGGTAGTGTAGTCAGATTATTTCACTTCCATAAGTGGCTCGTTCTCACTCAGGAACCTCAGGATTTCAGGCTCATGAGATGAAGCAGGTTGTCTTAACTTCTTATCAAGTAAGGGGGGGGTAGTATGAGCCATTGGTTGTTTTACGACTAAAACTTATCAATATTTTAGTATAGCACTATTAAATATTACTTTTAAAAATGCGATCACCCTAGACTTTCTAGTTAATTATTAGAATTATTGTCTAGATACCCTCTTTATAGATTTGGTGGACTCCTAAAGCATCCATGTCTCAGATTTCTATCACGGATGCTATTACAAGTGTCTGGGTTTTTTTTTTTTAATGGTTTATTTTATTTTATTTTATTTTTGAGAGAGAAAGAGTACCAGCAGAGGAGGGGCCGAGAAAGAAGGAGACAGAATCAGAAAGTAGGCTGCAGGCTCTGAGCTGTCAGCACAGAGCCCAGCACCGGGCTTGAACTCATGAACCACAAGATCATGACCTGAGCCGAAGTTGGCTCTCAACCCACTGAGCCACCCAGGCGCCCCTACAAGTCTCTATTTATTAAGATAGTGACAAATGTTTCAAATAAAAATGAAATTGAGTTTGCATGGAAGTTGTGTTGAGTTTTAATAATTGAAACAGGTGAAACAGCGGCATGTTGAAATTTACTTCTAAAGACCAAAAAGGGTGATGTTTAGCTCTATTCTTTAATTTTATACATTCCTTAAAACTGGTAGAATTGATGATCAATCTTGACTTAGCCTCTGAAATGGCTGTTCTTTGATCTTGAGAAATGATCTTGAGTCATCATTTGCTTAGATGATTGATCAGGGATTCTGTACTACCTATTGGAAATTTGAACAAATTAATTAATGCACTTATCAATAATTATAGTAAATTTTACTGAAAAACGAAACAACTTTAAGTTCAACAATTTTAGTAAGTTTTGCTGGAAAACATCATCATTTTCTTTATACTGTGTAAACTCTACACCCATGGATATATTTTCTATGAAGCTAAAAAAGCTTAAGTGAGGGGTCTCCTCACTGGCACCCACCTTACCCATTAGCACGTTGAGTGGCTTGGGCATGAGGGTGGCAGTGCCTCCATGATCCATGATGAGATCCATGCTCTTTGTAAGGTAATCCCCTTCTAAGAACATATAAGTCCACTGTTACTTAAAAAAAAAAAAAGGAGGCATACCTGGGTGACCCCATCGGTTGAGCTCCAACTTCAGCTCAGGTCATGATTTCGCCGTCTGTGAGTTGGAGCCCCACATGGGACTCTCGGCCATCAGTGCAGAGCCTACTTCGGATCCTCTGTCCCCTCTCTCTCTGCCCCTACCCCGCTTGAGCTCTCCCTCAAAAAAATTAATTAAAAATTGGAAAAAAAAAAAAAAAAAGACCACCATTCAAGTTTTGGACCTTTGCCCTTCGAACATGTTTGTCAGGAATGTATTATTACAGGAGAGTCAAAATCATCTCTATTTCAATATGAAATCCACTATTTTGCTCAAAGAGAAAATTATAGAGTTTGGATATGTGATTGTCACTAGCACTTGATTAACTAGAATACTTAAGAAATGAATTACATTAAGTAATATAAGTTTAAACCTGAGTTTTAAAAATGCGTTTCAACTGTTGGTGATACAAGTGTGTATCTAAGGGGTAAAATGAATGGCTACCTTGCTTGGCTTTGCCTTGGTGAGTTTACTGTGGTCACTGTATTGTTGTCTGTCCATTGACAATTTAGGACTTTGTAGTCTCTGCGTGATGTCAACACAGATAAAAATAAAGGTGTGTAGGAGCGCACAAGTGTAATTGTGGAATCCACTCCAGGACGGCCTGTGGAGACCGGCTTTTGAGAAAACAAATCCCAGTACAAATATCATTTCTGTTCTTTGCCCCACTCTCTGGAAGGTTGAGCGCCAGAGAAATGAATTAATCATGACTTTTCCGTCGCCCTACCGTACAGCAAGATGCACTTTCTCCAGGGTTCTCTTTACCTGTTGAAGTGAATTCTGAGATTGGGGAGGTGCAAGAGAGGACAGACAGCATGGGGGAAGGGCCTGAGGGCATCCTTGGGCCCGTCTACCTCTTTCCCCTTTGGTATCTGTCTCTGAAATCCAGGCGTACCAGTTCTACCAGGCCTTGGGGGGTACAGTCAAGTGGAAGCAAGGGATGTGTAACTGACATTGCTCCCCTCTTGGTTGGGGTCTCAGGGTGACCAAATGTGCCATGCAGCCGGAGAAGGTAGCCTGTGGAGGCGCAATGCTGCTCATTTTCCCCAGGGATGGGAGGTGAGATGAAGGAGCTTCCCTCAAGTGGGTTTGAGGAGTTGGGTGTTTTTGTTTCATCCTTTAAGTCTTGGAGGTACGTGTCCTGGTTGAGGGGGTCGTGGGGTGAATGCCAGGGAAGTCGGGGGAGCTGCAAGACACTGTGAAGAATGTCGTTGTCCTTTGACCTTTTGCTTCCTTAGGGGTGGGCAGGACTTTTCTGGTGGGTTTTGCTGCTTGACTGGAGCAGCCTGAGTGAGCAGAGGTCTGCAGATAGTGTGATGCCCAAGTTATCCAGAACCATGGCGGGGCCAAAACACAGTAACGCCCGGGCCAAGTTCTCTGCAAGATCTTGGGCACGCCACTTAAAATGGAATCTCAGTTCCCTCACCTATAAAAATGGGAATACCAAAACCTGCCTATTTGAAAACTTGTGTTCAATGAGATATATGGAAGCACCTTGCATGTATTGTATTTCTTAAGTTAAAATCTCTTTTCATCTTTTTTTCTTAAGATATATTTATTTATTTAAGTAATCTCTACACCCTGGGCACCTGGGTGGCTCAGTCGGTTAAGCGTCCGACTTCAGCTCAGGTCATGATCTCAGGGTTCGTGAGTTCGAGCCCCGCGTCGGGTTCTCTGCCGACAGCTCAGAGCCTGGAGCCTGTTTCGGATTCTGTGTCTCCTTCCCTCTCTGACCCTCCCTTGCTCATTCTCTGTCTCTCTCTCTCTCTCAAAAATGAACATTTTTTATATGTTTATATTTTTGTTATATTTTATGTTTATAAACATAAACATAATCATTAAATTTTTTTTAAAAAAAGTAATCTCTACACCCAACATGGAGCTTGAACTCACAACCCTGAGATCAAGAATCTCATGCTCTGCTGACTGAGTCAGCCAGGTACCCTAAAATCTCTTTTCATGTCTATGGTAGATGCACATAAATGGTTTTTAAAGTTAATTTTTAAAATTCCAGCAATTTGTGGCAGGTCAATTGTGTGATCCTTCACACTGATCGGATGGAAAAGGGTTGAGCACAGAGATTCTGCAAACCTAACGTCACCTTCACTGGCCAGCCCCCTTTTGACTTGGGGGAGTCTGGCTGACATCCTTCTTCTCCCATTGCCCCCACAACACCTGCATTATCACGGCTTCTTCCATTTTTCTTTACTTGCTTCCTCTTTATGCTTTGAGTGAGTCAGAAATTGTTCCTCATCGGGCAAACGGACCCAAATTTTCAGGACCCTAATCCTGGGCTTTAAGCTCACTCAGTGACCCGTAGTGTGATGGATGTCAGTGGGACCTCCCTTCCGAAACTCGTGCAAGATTCTTTGCCGGCTCTAATGAGTTTACGCTGTCACTAAGATGGGAACAGGGATTAATATATTAAGTAAAGATGTGCAGCCAGCATTAAAATGAAAACGGTTTTCAGAAGAGCCTGAGAAGCCTCGTTAATCCAATCCTTTTATGTTTTACCATTTAATTTCACAGATTTGCCAGAGATTTTGCAGGTTGGATGAAGTATTAAGTAGCACATTACTTTGAATAAAGTCCTAAGTGTTACAAACCATTCTTTTATACACACCGGGCTCCAGCCTCGGCCCAAAGCTCTCCACCGAATCAATCCTCTGTGCCAGCGAGGACTGGGGTCTGGACTAGCACGAGCCTGTACCTTTAAGGAAGTGAGGCGGTTAGAAAAAGTAGCTGGGGATTCACAAGCAATATGATTTAAAAAGCGGAACATTGTAGCTCCTGACCCTGTTTGCAATGCCTCCGTGAAGTTTTCTTTTTAGTCATTGTCTGCGGGAGGGAAATCCCCCCCTTAAAATGTCCCACAAAACGGGGACCGTCCAACTCATGTCCACTGACCCACTGGTGTATCTAGTCCTACACTGAAGACCCAATTTCCTGGGAATCTGCCCTGTTCACTTGGGCAGCATATCTGGACATGCAGTCTAGTCATACTAGTGTCTATGTAGGGATTCCTGGGCTCTGGCACAGACAGGATCACCCACTTAAGAGGGGCCTGGATACAGCCTTTTGTTTATTTTTTTCTGGATGCTGCCTTTTAAACCAACTCTTCTGGGATGCCAAATAAAGCCTGAGAATTGATTGCATTGGGACACAAGCCTGCAGAGGATACAGATACCTCCCCAGCACCCCACAAGAGTAGTAACTTAGGAGAGAGGAGAATGTGCCCTGGCCCAGGTACCCAATGAAGTTCTTTTTTTTTTTTTTAATGTTTATCTTTGAGAGACAGACAGACAGAGCATGAGTGGGGGAGGGGCAGAGAGAGAGAGAGAGAGAGAGAGAGAGAGAGAGACAGAATCCAAAGCAGGCTCCAGGCTCTGAGCTGTCAGCACAGAGCCCAGCACCGGGCTCGAACTCATGAACCGCGAGATCATGACCTGAGCCGAAGTCAGATGCTTAACCAACTGAGCCACCCAGGCGCACCCCCAGTGAAATTCTTAAATAAGCAGATACACTGACCTGCCTGCCTCAGGTCTTGACTGATTTCACTGCTCCAACCCAGAGGCGATCCTGGAACTACTTCAAAAAGGTCTGTGGCTTCTGCTTGAGCTTTCTGCCCTGTAGGGCCCCTAAACCCCTGATCTCCTTTATAGGATGGACGAGAAATCGAGTCCATATATAAAGATTTAAAAAATGCCAGTCCAGAAGCATTAACCTCTCTTTGAACTACGAAAGGTTGTATGTTATTGCTTCCCACATGCGTTAGTGAGGAGGCCTTGAGGAGGGTTATTACGGTGCAGGACAAGGATAAACTGTGATGTTGGAGCAGTTTTTCCTGGGTTGTCAGAAGAGGCCCACCCTCTGGAGGTTTCTGCCTGGTGCTTTGCGTGCCCCGGGGTTTGTCAAGTTTCGAGGAGACATTTGCCAGGCCTTCCAGGTTTATAGTCTTTTGTCAGAGGGGTGTGGGGTGGGGGGCTACCACTGACATCACACTGAGCACTGTGAAGAGAAGGGTTCCCTAGGTGGCCATCCTGTCTGTAGGCCATGATCTTCACAGCGTGTCTATAGTGAACCGTGAGGCCAGGACTGAGCCACTGTCCTGTAGCAGAAACCAGCCCTGCAGATCCGGGGAAAGCCCAGCCCTGGGCAGGGGAGAGGAAGGGACACTGACCTGCCTTTCCTTCCACCCAGTTAACTGCCTCAAATGCAGATCTCTGGGGGCCTACCCAAGCCCCACACCTGGGTGAAGTGTGTGTAGAAGGTTCTAGAAAGGCCAAACCACACTTTCCTGTAGGCGGTTAACTGACTGCTTTCAGTCCCTCTCCCTGACCGGATTGGCTTACATTATCATGACATCATTTGCTCAGCAGAAACACTTTGGTGCGGTGCCTGATGTAAGTTTTGTGATACACCCTACAAACAGAGAAAGAAACCAATTGTTGAGCCCTCTTTATGAAAGGGGCCGGGGGAGTGAATTTCCCAAAGGAATAAATCTTAATTTTCTAGAAAATCCAAGTACTTCACAACTCTGAATTCAAAAGCTCTCTCTGTATGTGTATTAAAATCAAGGTCCATGTGCCATGTGCTGTGTGATTCCAAGGCTGTATTTAGCCTGGCAAATTAGTATTTTGCATTCGAACATTTTATCTTTGCAAAGGATAGCAGGCATTCTCCTCTGACACAATCCCAGATGAACAGAATCCATTCATTTGGGGAGGAAAGCCATCAAACTGTATAGGCAACTTAGATCATATCCAAGGTGCTTGTCATTATCCCTGTTTGGGGATGATTTTTCCTTTAGAGAAAAGTTCAAATCAGTGTTAAAATGCAGCACAGAGATGGGCCCCAAGTGTGGGAGGCGTTGCTTTTGCATGAAATCACAATGTGTACATTGTTTTAAAATATTCTTTTCATCATATGCTTCATTACCAAAACAATTCACAGCCTCCCAAGGATGACAGATGTTATAGTATAACCAGCATGGAGGGTATAAAATAGAAGAATGAAAAGGGAAGAAGCCCCTCCCTCTGGGAGCATCAATGAGAATGGGATTTAGTTTTCTAGGGAAGTCCCTGTAATCCCCAGGGACACCTTGATCTTGAGGTTTCTAGGCTGGGGGTGCTGGGAGGAGCTAAGAGGGAAGGGGAAGGGAATTAACATTTTTTGAGTGTCAGATGCTAAACAGGTTGCTTTATCTCCACTCTCTTACTTGTTCCTTACAATCGCCACCATTTTTCAAACGAGGATACTGATGCACTTGGCAGTTATGGAACCAGCCAAGGGCCCCACAGCTGCGTGATGTCCTCCTGTTTCTCCCACTCAGCTCCCTCCCGTTACTTAACCAGTGCTCTGGGGCCCTTGCTGTTCGAAGTGTGGTCTGGGGACCTGTGGCATTGCCATTACTCAGGAGCTTGTTGAAACGAGAGAATCCTGAGCCCCGTCCCAGACCTACCGAATCAGATTCTGCATTTTAACAAAATCCCCGAGAATCTGTATGCACGTTATAGTGTGAGAAGCTCTCTTACCCCATTTGGCGGAGGAAGGTTTGGCAGTCAACCCTATGCAAAGTAGCCAAGCTTCCAGACTGGAATCAGCAGATTCAACCTGAGAGTTTGGTCCGCGAGAGGGGAGGATGCTCCTAGAATCTAGTGGGATAAACACCCTACAATGCACAGGACAGCTGCCCACCATGAAGAATTACCCTCCCCAGAATATCCAGAGTGCTGACGTTGAGGTACCCCTGATCTCGTTGTCTGTCTAGAATTCACACCCTGTAGATGTGTTTCCGTAGCTTCAGATGCACGTAGCTCTTTAGCAAGCATATCTTAAATGAGAGGATACAAATTGCAGTGTGCTATGCAGATGTGATTCTTTATATTGGGACTTGAAAAGTGACAAAGAGTTTAGATTGCAACATGAAAAGATTTCCATTAGAGTTTTGAGAGCATCTGGCTAAGGTACCCAGGAAGCAGTGGAAATACATCCGAGAGCCCTGTACTGATTGCCCCCCACTGGGTCCCTGGCCCCCCACCCCCTTGCCATCCTGCCTGGCAACAGTGCCTTTTGTGTTTTAGTTTCACTTGCCCAGGCCTCTGCCCTATTTTTCAGCTCCCAAGCAAACTGTGTTGGGTCAGCTATGCCACCTGGAGGCTGGGGGAGGAAAGGGGAAAAATGAAGGACTCCCTCCCTAGGCCTTTCCGCTCTGTCTCCTGGGATCTGTGGCTCTGCCTCTTTTCTGGCTTAGCTCCACCACGCTGCAGGCACTTCCGCTGCTAAATATCTATCCTCTGTCCCTTCTCCCTTCTCTCTCCCTTTAGATTCTGGCCCAGAACCTCTGGAACTCTCTCCCCTCCAGCCACTCTGTCTCCCTCCTGCCTTTTCTCTCTGTCTTCCTTCCTTTTGTAAGCTGAAAATCCACCAGAATCACAACTGGGAAGTGAAACCAGCAAGCCCAATGTATATTACGGGGGAAGAAAGTTTTGAAGTGAAATTATATCCAGGAAAGAATCCCTGTCATTCATCCTCAGTTTGAAGAGGATTGCTCTTGAGAGGATTGCTACAAACGTCTCCGCCTACTTTCTTGTTTTGTTCTGATTCAACTTACTTTGAATTTGAAGACAGAGTTCTTTGTAGGTTCTATTGTGTTTTCCAGCTTTCTTTCATTGTTGGTATTATAAAATTCATTTTCCAGTACTTTTTTTTCTTAGCTTATTTATTTTGAGAGAGAGGGAGTGAGCAGGGGAGGGGCAGAGAGAGAGGGGGAGAGACAGGATCCCAAGCAGGCTCCCTGCTGACAGCGCAGAGCCCCACGTGGGGCTCAAACTCACGAACCTTGAGATCATGAACTGAGCCTAAACCAAGAATCAGTTGCTTAACTGACTGAGCCACCCAGGCACATTATCCACGAAGTAGATTGTTCTAGATAAGCTTTAGAACCAAACTGGATTTATAATGAAGGCATTCCAAGGAAAAGAAAACCTCTTTGAGACTTCTGGGTACCCTCTTTTCATAACCTTTATTATTCCTTGCAAACAAAAGGTGGGGCCATAAAAGTGGAGGAGGCTGTGGGGAGTGGCTGGTGGACTAGGCAGAACATCCAGCCCCAGCACTGAGATCCAGAGGCCAGGGCAGAAGCCAGAGTGCTGGGCCTCTGGCCAGCGTGGAGTGTATCTTCCCAGGGCTGTGTTTTTCCAGCACACCAGCTGATCTGCTCCAGAGGGCTTTAAACTGGAAGGTGGGGGTTCCAGGAAATAGTGGGAGTCAGAACATGAGAGCAGTTCCTATGGAGGATTATCAGTTTTGTCACAAAAAGGGGGGATTTGACACCTGGTAATTGATTCCTAGTCATTGTTTTGAGAAAATAATTGGGAAATCGTAAGAGGACTAATTTTTGTCTTTAACATCACTCTTAAAGGTATATAAATGAGAGGAAGAAAACCTTAGAGGCCTCTGTCCCCTGAGGTACCACTTTGCCCTCCAGCTTACACCCTCTAGATGTTCTCACCCTCATCACATCTCCCCAACTCCTCAAGGGTCCTCTTGGGCTTGATAATATGTGCCATCTCTCGCAAGTTCCACTGAACTCTTTCTGCCACAAACGATACCTTTCAAAATTGGCCTGGAAAAATGCTAGCAAAAATCATCACACAGTTGACTACTGCAAATACTCGGGCAAATACAAAGTAACAATTGCTGGGGCTTTATGAAGAATGGATCCAAACCAAGGACAGACTTTCTACGATCAGAGGAACACATAATACAGTATATGTACAGTTGAATAAAACCTTGAACCTTTAACACAGGTCTGTTTTCACCCGCAAATTATGATCAAGCTTCTTTTTGAAGAGCATAACTTTGAAAGAGTTCAAATTTTTGTTTTTCTTCAGTGAGTTGGGTCTCCTGTAAGAGCAGATACTCTGAGCGCAAAGTAGATTTCAGTTGCTTCTGATAATGAATATTTGTTGAAAGTCGGGCCCTCTTTCAAGTGCCACGTATGTGTTGTCATCTTTGACCCTCATAACATCCTGTTGGGGAAGGCACCGTTATTATTTTGCTTTGTTACAGATGAAGAAACAGAGACACAGAACAAGAGCGCATCACTGGTGGCAAAGCTAGATTTGAATCCCTATGGTCTGGCGTTTATAGACAGTCTCTTAATCATTACCCTCTTTATTCTGCCCTCTTAGTGCTTAATACAAGCTCAGCTAGCCCTCTTCTTTTACTGAGGTTAAAGTTCTGAATCTCAGTCTATAAATAAAGGCTTGCAAAAAAAAAAAAACAACACAGCATTTTAAAATTTACATGAATTAACTTAATTTTGTCTCCAAGTCCTCAACCTGTCCAGCTAACAGAAAATATAACCTCAGTTATTTGGGGGACATGCCCACCTTGTGATTGTATCCAAGGTTTAAGGCTTTAGAAGGCGCTAGGTTGTGGGAAGGAGGCCATCCCAACACCTGCCCACACTGGTTTCAGCTGTGATTTCCAGGGACGTGTCTACATTGCTTTCGACTGTTTCTGTCCACATGGCCAAGTCTGAGGCTCTCTGCTAGTCTGGGCAGGTGCGGAGGGCCCACAGGAATTCTTGACCAGTCTGTGTACCTGGAGCCCGGAGTCTGCTCTCTGAAACCTTGCCAGTTCCCCTAAGAAATTCCAGGGAGCCGAGGAAATCACCCAGAGGTGGAGGGAGAGAGGACCCTTCCCTTTCCAAAATGCCTTGCATAATCTTGTTGATGGCTTACTTTTTACAAAAGCCAGGAAGAACTTTGACTCCTTCACACCAGATCCCCAAAGCAAGCATTTACGTGAAAAGTCTGGCTGCCTGCCTAAGGAGGGGAGGAAGTCAAAAGAGAAGACATTGATTAAGGTCTCAAAAATGTTCGTGGAGTAGAATGGTGGTTGCCAGGCGCTGGCGGGAGGGAAGAATGAGGAGTTAGTGTTTAATAGGCAGAGTTTCAGTTTTGCAAGAGGAGGAGGGTTCTGTGGATGGAAGGCGGAGATGGCTGCACAAGAAAGGGGTGTGAAGCAGTTAAGATGGCACATTTTAGGGGCGCCTGGGTGGCTCAGTTGGCTAAGCGTCCGACTTCGGCTCAGGTCACGATCTCGCAGTCCGTGAGTTCGAGCCCCACGTCGGGCTCTGGGCTGATGGCTCAGAGCCTGGAGCCTGCTTCCGATTCTGTGTCTCCCTCTCTCTCTGCCCCTTCCCCGTTCATGCTCTGTCTCTCTCTGTCTCAAAAATAAATAAAAAACATTAAAAAAAATTTTTAAAAAAAGATGGCACATTTTATGTTATATATATTTTACCACAATCATCAACGCAGAAATTTTATTTCCTTTGTATAAATTTCGGCTCGTTAGACAATTGCAAAAAGAACTCTAGAGAACAAACCGATGGTCACCAGAGTGGAGGTGGGTGGGGGGATGGGTGAAATAGGCGATGGGAATTAAGGAGAGCACTTGGGATGAGCATTGGGTGATGTATGGAAGTGTTGAATCACTCTATTGTACACCTGAAACTAATACTAAAAAAAAAAAAAAAAAAATTCAATGTTTATTTCTGTGTGTGAGATAGAGAGAGCGCTAGCAGGAGAGGGGCAGAGAGAGAGAGGGAGACACAGAATCCGAGGCAGGCTCCAGGCTCTGAGCTGTCAGCACGGAGCCCGACGAAGGGCTCGAACCCACCAACTGTGAGATCATGACCTGAGCTGAAGTTGGACACTGAACCAACTTAGCCACCCAGGCACCCCTGAAACTAATATTAACACTGGATGTTAACATACTGGAATTAAATAAAAGCCTAATTAAAAAATAGTAAAAAGATAAATCCAAAGGACGGAAATAAAAAATGGATTTGTCACCCTTCATAAAAAGTTCATGAGAAACTATTTTTGAATGCCAAAGGAGAAAATTAAAGTTGAATCGTCCAGCAGTGGATGTGTTCACTTTCCTTGGGGGAAGTTCCAGGTCTTGTCTGACCTCTGAGACCAGCCTAGGTCTTGAACACAGAGGCCCTAAACACCCAATAGTGAACTGGCTCAGAGAGTGTTTATGGGTCTAAGTGGTCCATTCTCTCAAAAAGCACCCAGTGGGACAAGCCTGGGTGGTGAACTGCGATTTCAAGAGAAGGACATGAGCCGAGCTGTGTCCAGACAGCTCTCTGTCCCTGGGATGAGGGCAGCTCCTTAAGTGCCACACCTCTGTCATCATAGGAATCCCGAGCTGTCACGTGTCTCAGTATTGTTTCCTTTGCAAAGTAAGTCTGGCTCGTCATATTTCCAAGGTGGAAACTACCTCTCCCCTTTTTATTTTTACCACAGTGGCTCCATGACAAGGGAGATGACAGATGCCCAGACTTGCCTCTGGCATTCAGAGCTCCAGATATCTGGGCCCAACAGAGGCCCAGCCTCTGAGACAGGAAGAGGTGCCTAGCAAGGTCTCAGAGACACTCCTTCTTAGAGTTTGATGGTTGTCAGAAAGGTGCCATGTTCTGGGCGCCTGTGAGGCTCAGTCGGTTAAGCATTCGGCTCAGGTCATGATCTCCCAGTTTGTGGGTTCAAGCCCCACATTGGGCTCTGTGCTGACAGCTCAGAGCCTGGAGCCTGGTTCAAATTCTGTGTCTCCGCCTCTCTCTGCCCTTCCCCTACTCACCCTCTGTCTTTCTCTGTCTCTCAAAAATGAATAAACGTTAACAAAAATTAAAAAAAAGAAAGAAAGAAAGAAAGAAAGGGCATGTTCTGAGAGTGACCTGTGGTTGCAAGGCTGTGGAAAACAGTGGTGGCAGCCCTGAACAGCTCACCCTTGTCAGTGGACTTCAGGGCCACGCCAGCGGGATGACTTCCTGGTGGAGGGACAGCTCCCTGATGCAGAGACGGCAGCTGACTTCCAGCCCCAACAAACGTGTCGAGGCAGTTCTGTGCTGGACGCTCCTTCTTCTTGCCCCGGTTTGTTTGCTTTTAATGTTAACTGTGGTAAAATGCATATAACATAAAACTTATCCTCTTAACCATTTTTTAAATGTGCAGTTTAGTGGCAATGAGTACCTTCACACTGTGGTGATATCACCACCCACGGAACATTTTCGTCTTGCAAAATTGAAACTCTTTGCTCATTAAACACTAACTCTCCATTTTTTCTCCCTTTCCAGCACTTGGCAACCACTGTTCAACATTTTGGCTCTATTAGTTTGACTATTCTAGATACCGCATGTAAGTGGAATCGTTCGGTATTTGTCTTTTTTTTTTGACTAGCTGTTTCACTTAGTATCATGTCTTCAAGGTTCATCCATTATTGTAACATGTCTCAGAACTTCTTTCCTTTTTGTTTTAAGTTTATTTATTTATTTATTTTGAGAGAGAGAGAGAGAGAGAGAGAGGGCAGGGGAGGGGCAGAGAGAGAGGCAGAGAGAGAATCCCAGGCTGACGGCGCAGATCCTGACGTGTGGGTCGAACCCACAAACCGTGAGATCGTGACTTGAGCTGAAACCAAGAGTCAGATGCTTAACCAACTGAGCCACCCAGGTGCCCCAGAACTTTTTTCCTTTATTAATATTCATAAGTGATACTCCTTTGCATGTATCTGCCACGTTTTGTTTATCCATTTACCCCTCGGTGGAAACTGGGATGCTTCCATGTTTTGTCTCACCATTGTTTTTGAGAGATAGGACCCATCTGTGAGGTCCTGGGATCAAAGAAACTCCCCAATCCCTACACTGAGGGGGTTCACTATCTCTAGCGAGTGTCAAAGCACAGACAGGAAAGAGTAAATCACAGTGCAAAAAGTGTAGAATATGAGATAACTGTTCAAGATGTGTCACAAGAGCATGGGTGTGGATTTGCAAAACTGATGGGTGGGAGAGAGTATACTTTACAGCACGGATTCCAGAGGAGGTAGGTAGCCCAAGCTCAAATCCTGGCTTTTTCACTTGTTATCCGTGTTGCCTTGGATGAGTTATTGGATCTTTGTAAGCAGCAGTTTCCTCATATGTAAAATGGGGATAAGAGTACTTTCTTCCTAGAGTTCTTGAGGGGATTGAATAAGAAAATGTAGGTAGGGAGCTTAACGGAGAGCCCGGAACATGGTTAGCATTGTAGTTTTAGCTATACAGTGACGGATTTTGGAGACCCTCATCATCAAATAGAGAAAAAGCTCTTCATTTGTTTTTGTCAGATAGTTGATCGTAAAAGTCAATATGGCCTGGCTTTCTTATCAGCGGGAAGATATAGAATGAGGAAGGAGAATGACTGTTAGTAGATAACCTTCATCTAACTGACAAGAGAATTCTCTTTCTCAGATTAGAGAGAGTAGGAAGCCAGGTTCCAGTGGTAACTGTAGGTCTCCACGACTTTGCCCGTGTAGATAGTGCTATCATGGCAGTTCTGTCAAAGATTTCATATTTAGATTACTTTAATCGGAAGTATTGAAACACCCTCATCTTTCTAGTAATAACTGAGAAAACTTTTTAAAATTAAAATAAAACTAAATAGTTTTGCTGAATGAAGTGTTTTTCTATTAGAGGGTGCCCTTTAAGTGTTCTCAAAAGTAGATCTAACACGTATCATCTGGATGGTGCATTACTTACTCTATTCCTGTTTGTCTGCTTGGTATTTCCTACCCAGGAGTTCATTCACTTCGAGGCAATTGAATCCATTATTAGCCGGGAGAAAAAACATCTCAGTCTCTCTGGCCCCAACAATGGATTTTTTAAAATGCATTGTACACAGCCCTCTGAAGGGGGAAAAAAAAGACATTTGAGGGGGGTGGGTGTGAACATAGGGATTTCCTCCTCCACCCTAACTGTTGCTAAACTGTAAGTTAATATTGTGAGAGAGAAAAAAATATCAAGGTCTCAACTTTCCTTGGCATATTGTTTTGTATTGTTGTTTACTAGTAATAATGAAGACTCTACCTCCCCTAGCCGCCACCTACCCCCTTCCCCCGCTCCTCCCCAACAGTCCTGGTTAAAGCTGAGTGGTTTGCACTTGACTGCAGACCTGGAAGGTTTGCTTAGCTTAACTCAAGGTACCTAGGCTTCCTAGATGCCTCCTGGAGGCCGTCTTCCTGTTAGCCCTTCTTGTCAGGGATTTCTTGTATGCTGGATCTGCCGGGGTGGACGAAGAAAGATATCCTGGGGTGCCTTTGAATGTATTTTGATATTTGTCCTCAGAAATGAAAACAAAACTTGGAGATTTATTTTCTCTATTCAAATTTGGATGCTTTTCTTTTTGCCAAAATCTCTTGAGAGTGACAAGCCAGCAGTGGTTGAAATACTTCTCTGGCTGTTAGCAGGGAGGATTTAGCGAGTGAGCATTTCCCTAGGTTGGGTTGAGATTTGTATTTGTTTACGTCCCAAACTTTTTTTTTTTTTTTTTTTTTTTTTTTTTTTGGTAAGGCCATAATTTTGAGTATCAGCAGAACTTGGGGCAGATAGAATTTCATGGAATGTATAATCCTTTTGGGTTGTACATTTTACTCAAATAAGCTTTCGTGATGGGTTGGTTAAATAGGACAAAGTCTCCAGAGATTTGACTTGGCTTATTTTGCTCTTTTGTTCTTTTCCTTTTTCCTTGATTAGACTTCTGTCCTACCCCTGTTAAGGGGTCAGCTGAACTGCATGAAAATAAGGGAGATGGGTAGTGGTGCACTTACTAAGAGGTATTATAGCGGGCTTGGTAGCATATCAGGCTCCAGTGAGGACAAGATTGGAGCTCTCTTACAAGAGAGCAGCTAGCTCTCACTTCTGGGTAAGCAAGGTACCTGAAATAATTAGCCCATGGTTGGCAGAGTGTAGGACTGCCCACCAAGGAGGGATCCTACACTGCGGAAGTGACAACATTGTATAAGAAGGAAGCTGATGTTTTTCAATGTCAGCTGGACTTGATTTGAAAAATGTTTTATTGGCTAAAGCCGTAGAGTAACCCACAGACTCATCGAAATCAAAGTTTACAGTCTTTAAGAGGACTAGGTTGTAGGGAAAGAGCCCTGCCAAGGTGGGCAACTCAGAATGACTTGATCAAGCTAGTCTGCCTCCCAAAGCCGTAGCTTTGTAAGCGGAAAAATGAGTTTAATAATACCTATGATTAGCTGTTGCTATTAAGGATTATGTGCAGTAACAAATCCAAAGTGCTGGCAGATTTTCTTTCTTTCTTTTTTAAGTTTTTCTTTTCATACTTTCAATTATGTAGTTTTAAATAAATGTAAATTCCCCTCCCCCAAGCATTCCAGGTCAAATGAGTTGACATGTAAAGTGTTTTGAAAGCTACAGATATTATTTGTGATTGCCTCTTAGTTGACTTTAAAACATTTGTTTGTCCCAGGAACAGAAGAGAAATATGCTTTGATCATGAGACAGGTGCATTTTTAGTATGTGGCTTATTAACGTGGTTAATTTAAACCCTTCCATATTCTTTTGGTGCAGAACCTTGTGTTTTCAACTATGCTCTTGGGTTGTAAGTTACCAGATGATCTTCTGGGCCCCTGTCAGCTCCAAAATGAAATGATGTATGCATTTACTTATTGACTTAACTCTAAAGCCTTGAGATGATGGCGGAGGGGGGCACTGAGGAAATGACAACTTCCAAACAGTCCATTAACCTCACTGACGCTGTGTCCCTGGAGGGAACAAATGAGGCCAAGGTAGAGCTGCAATGAAGTGACCCCCAGCTGTCCACTCACACTGCCCGGCTTCCGCCTGGTCCGATTTATCAAGAGTGATGTGAACATGAGTCAGAGATGGTTTTATAAGAATTTTTATTTTGGTTGAATCATCATCTGTTGGCTGTTTCCATTTTTTAAATATCATTTGATTAGCTCAAAGATGCCCAACATTTATGGTCCTGACTCACTGAAGGAGGTAACTCACTAATTACCAGTGAGACCCTGGGGAGGAAGTGGGTTGGCAGGCTTTCCCACCTGATGACCAACCTGGCAAATTCCAGAGAAGGAAACGTGCGATCACAACTCCAGGCAAAGCGATAGAAAACCTTGCACACAAACCTATTGTGGAGACACTTTAACCTACTTGAACACATTAATCTTCCTCTGGGAGGAGGCTCAGCTGACGTCACCCACTCATTTTGCACACGAAGAAACTGAGCCTCAGAGAAGCTAAGTGAATATCACACATTTGGATCTGGCAAAATTCCAGATGGAGACAGGCTACCAAAATTAGAGGAGAAGGGAGGGTCTAGAAGGATTTTCTCCTTCTAGTTTAAACTTTTCTGTGTTGGTTGGATAGTTTTCAAAGAACAATGATAATTTTTGAAGTAATCATTTTTTTAAGAAACTAAAAATTCCATTTATTATATTTGTAATTATTATTCAAACTTAAGAAAATGAAAAAGGACCTCATCAACCCTTTAGTCCAAACCTCTCATTTTTACAGATCAGAAGACTGAGATAAGTGTAGTAGAGCAATTTGGTCAACTTGATAAGCTGGCTAGTGGTATAAGATATGTTTCAAAACTTAATAGACTAAATGTGATGACTTAAGCTCTGTATTTCATTAAGTACATGTTCAGCTACCTGAACTAACCCAGAAGACTCCAGGCTGTGCTGTGGAGAGGAAAGCTCCTGACCATTGGCTCTGGGGTCTATGAGACCCGGGGTTGCAACATGGCGCCTGTTGGTACCTCGGGACACATTACTTTTCCTCTTTACATCTGTTTCTCCATCTGTAACTGGGAATAATAATACCCGTCTGGCAAGGTTAGAGTTAGACATTAGAGATAATGAATTAGGTATAATCCATCTGAAATGGCCACTTTTATACATTAAAATCAAATACTGGGAATTTCATATGGCTTAACCTAAAATTTAGAGTCTGATAGGCACTAAGTAAATAAACTACTCTACCTGTAATAGGGGATAAAAATATAATTCTTACAGATATTATAGTTAGATCCCAAATAACTGTTTTCTTTTCTCAAGGAAATGAGGAACATACTTATGGCTTTACACTGTCTTAAATATTACAGCTGCTCTCTGACCTTGAAAACATTCTACTTCCTTGAGCTTCACCTCCCCTTATGGTCCTTCAGGATGTGTTCTACCCTTTGATGGTGACAGTTCATGGTTAGGTTCACTTTCTCCCTTTCTGTTACTACTCAGTTGGACACACATGGGTCCTCTGTAGCCCTTCCTTCTTCCCATTTTCTTTCACTGAAGATCCATTATTTTTTAGGTTAGAAACTCTTCTGTGTAATAACTGCCCTGCCGATGCATAGAAAATGGGTATATTTTCAAGATTTGTAGCACTGTCATAGTTTCTTGCTGGTAAGTTTTGGTTAAAAGTATATATCTACGGTTTGCTTGAAATACCTGTGTTCTGGAGCTCACAGTGCTATTAACTAAATGCTTGCTTAACGTTAGGCTTCATATGAGTCATTTACAAATATACAAGATCTATAAGATTGTAAGTAGAAAATTTGGTTATTTGCAATTTTTTCACCATTATAGATAATGCAGACAGTGAACAAATGGTAGGGAAACAGCCAAGGGTGAGTTATCATTAGTTCATATTTTTAATTCATTTTATTGGATTTTTCTAGTCTTTCTTATCAAAAATTGTCTCTGAACCAACATAACACTACACGCAGAGAAATATGTTGCTTAAGCCGGTCGGTAAAATGTACAAACTTAACCACATTTCATTAAAAGCAAACTGTTGACATGAGCAGATGGGGTTGGGATTGGGTGGGGGGAGAAAGAATTGGGAGACAAAATGAGAAAATCCTAAATCTTCATCATTTTCCATAGGATTGAGTTCAGTTTTCTACCCCCCAAAGCAATAGGCTAATCCTTTCTGTTTGATCTTTTCAATGATTAAGAAAAAGGAAGCTGACATTTATATAAAACTTAACTCATTCAACATTGCCTTATGCCTGGTAGTAATATATGTCTGTCTGCATACATTTCCAAGATTTATCTTGTTTCATTAAAACTGCAGATAGGTGTCATCTGTTTTATTTGTCTGCATAGTTTTAGTACTAGGCATCTTAGTAGACTTGCGATCTAGAAGAAAACGGGAAATAGAAGAAATAGGAAAATGGAAAGAATAAATTCCACTGCCTCCATGAGGTGCAGAAGTGACCGTCAGTAAAACTATAATGTGAAAAGGGTCAGCTACTGTGCCTTTAGATACCCTTTTAAGAAACCAGATCTAAGTAAGTTTAAAACATTGTTTTAAGGACACCTAGATGGCTCAGTCAGTTAAGCGTCCAACTCTTGGTTTGGGCTCAGGCCATGATCTCATGGTTCATGGGTTCCAGTCCCACATCAGGCTCTGTGCTGACAGTGTGGAGTGAGCTTGGGATTCTCTCTCTCCCTCTCTATCTCCTCCTCCCCAGCTCATGTACTTGCGCTCTCTCTCAAAATAAATAAATAATTTTTTTAAAAAATTGGGCGGGGGGGCACCTGGGTGGCTCAGTCGGTTGAGCGTCTGACTTCGCTCATTATCTCACACTTCATGAGTTCAAGCCCCATGTAGGGCTCTGTGCTGACAGCTCAGAGTCTGGAGCCTGCTTCCAATTCTGTGCCTCCCTCTTTCTCTGCCCCTACACCACTCATACTCTGTCTCTGTGTCTAAAAATAAACATTAAAAACATTAAAAAAACACAACAACAACCATTTTTTAAACAAGTTTTATCATTTAGTTAGATTTCCCAGGTGACCTCAGGAGGATAGCAATGGAGGTGGTTGCAGTTGCCCAGGGCCCTTATGGCCATGGCACCGGGGACAAGGAAGAGGCATGTTTATTCTTCCCTAACCTTTCACGTGACCTCTCCCTTGGCTCCCTTCCCGCCCTTCCTCCCTTTGTCTTTCTCTCCTCTGCGAGGGCAGGATTCCACAGCTGCCTTCAAGATCTGAGACTTACCTTATGTTCTGGGAATGTACCAAGTGAATTCTTGCTTCTTGAAAACAGTAACTCATCAACCAGGGTGGCACCTCACAGAGACAGGGAGGGTGTCCAGCTGTGGCCCCGGGGGCTGGCGCTGAAGCAGGCTTCATTGCAGCACAGAGCTCCCCGCAGTGCGTGAAGGATGGAGGAGCGTGGAGCACAGGCCAGGGGGGCAGAAGTAACCCGCCAAATACCCTGCAGCCATGCTACCCACCGGGGCTCCGGAGGGTGGACTCACTCTAGCCCAGCTCCATGGCTCACCTGGCAGATGGCCAAGCAGAACAGGACCATCAGTGATCTATCAGAGGTCTTGAAAAACTGCCACTGCTAAGCTTGTGTCTTTCTAGAATCGTGCAGAGGGTAGAATTTGCCTGAGCTGTCATTGGTGGAAAAGGAGGTAAAACCAAAGGTAGACTTCGAGAAATGACTTGTCCTGCATCCTCCCGTGTCTGGGAATGGCCCTGAGGGTTTGAAGAAAGGGAGGAGGATGAGGATGGAAAAGACATAGGTTTGAGAGAGATTGGAAGTTTGGACACAGTCATCGATGGGTGCAGGAGTCATGTCTGATTTGGGGGAGCGGGGTTTATATGGTATAAACCCTCTAGAGGTCTATGAACTCCCAAGAGGCGTAATCCATCCATTGTAGCCAGTGTGCCTAGATAACCCACCTTGGGGAGAAGCCAGCTCATAGACTAATGCATTGACTCTCCTCCCTGTGCCCAGCCCTCACCTCTCAGGCCATTCAGGTCACTTGCCCTGTGTCCTGAGTTCTGCCCCAGATCCACCTTGATCTGACATCCCAAATGACCCTTCTTCTCTGGCTCACCTAGCTGGCTTTCCCCTCTCCTTTCTTGCTGAACTTTGCACGTCAACCCCATTTTCAGCCTCTAAAGAGAACATTTTATTAGACAATGGAAATCTGAGGCAATGAGAAAGAGTAGAAATGCCTCACTGTTTATTTTTAGAGCCTTGACCCAGCCCTAGGAATTCACACAACAAACCCAAACGGTTAAGTATTGCCTTAGGAAAGGTTTCTGCATTGTGCTTGCCAGGTACAAGGAGGGAAAGTTACAGTTCATTCTGCTTGCTCTTGTAATAACCTCATCGTCAATTCTAGAGCACAGAATGAGTCGCTATTGCAGAGGCCTGAAGCCTGTATCATCAAGTCCATCTTAATGCCAGATTCTGTGTTCTGAGCAAGAGTGCGTCATCGCTGGTCTTGTGTTTTCCAGATAAACACAAAGCTTCTGGGAGAAAATGCTTGAGTGAAAAGACTACAGGTTGCTCTTTCATGGGAGTTCCTGGAAACCCTCTAAACCAGGACACTTGAAGTGAGCCTCCTGACCTGGGCTGAGAATTGCCCTGGCTGACACAGCTTTTATTGGATGTTCTACAAGGACCCACTTTGTGCATGACCCACAGACTCAGCCACGGGTAGACTAGCTCGTTGTTTTATCTCAGTTAACAGACTTTTGTTAAAAGAACAAACAAAGTGCAAATGAGTCAAGCTTGTATTTTCAGTGCCAGCTCCAAGGATATAACTAGAAGGCAAATAATGTAAAATTTTCACTGTTTCCCCAGGGATTACATGTTGCACACTCAAACGTCATCACGTCTGTGACTTGTGCAGATAAAAGTAGATTTGCTCTTGAAACTACAGTGTCTATATTAAGGGCAATTCTCTCCCCCCCCCCCAAAGTCTTTTCTCTGTGCAGGTTGTGAGACATCTTTTTAGGGGTACTATATTTCCTAAATATAACTATAGCAAATATGTTATGAAGATGTGTTAGTTTTTCTCCTCGAGGCTGAATTGATTGCTACTTCAATTTGGGATAATGCTTTTAACTGATATATTGTCCCATCAGGATATTTATATAGTTTAGTATATCTCTCCACAAAATACATATTTATTGCAGAGGGAACAGCGTAATTTTACAGTGGAGGAACATGGCAGATACCACTCGAATCAAATATTCAAAGTTAACATCATCAGTAATGGGACAAATTGACACTGGGCACCATTTGATAGGATGAACAAGAGAAAAACCCAGCATCACTTCTGTGATCTCCCTCCAAAAATGCACAACTTGGATCTAACCGTAGGAAATATCAGACAACCCCAAATTGAAAAACAGCCAACAAAATAATCTTTAGAAGTGTCAAGGTCATGGAAAAATAACAAAGTGCCCCAAACTGAAAAAAGACTAAAGAGACATGAGCACTAAATGCTATATGAAACCCTAGATTGAACAATTTTGTTGTTAAGAATGTCACTGGGATAACTGTTGGCATTTGAATGGAGTCTGTAGTTTAGATGGTAGGACTCTATCAATGTTTAGTTGCATGACTTTGAGACTCTACTGTGGTTAGGCAGAAAAACAGCCTTATTTTTAGGAAATGTACACTGCAGTATTAGGAATGGGGCATTGTGTCTGTAACTGACTCCAATGATTTAGAAAAAAATTACACATACACACCATGTAGGATTTTAATTTTTAAGAGTGGAAATAGGTAAAAGACATTATTATGAGAGATGCCTTAGAAGCATTAGAGCATTTTTTTTTAAATGTTCTTTAAAACAGGCCCAATTGTTTACTGTGGTCAGTTTGACAATCATGAGAAAATTCTAGTTGAAGCATGGAGTGCCGACTTTTTCACCCAGCAATCCTATAATCTGCCCCTGCTCTTCTGAGGTTTGAAGGGAAAGTAATTTCAAATATGTTGTGAAATTTAGCAGTGTGATATTACTGCTGCAAACAGGATTTAATCTGTTTAGAGCTTAGAAGCCTTATCTTCAAGTTCCTCTGATATGGAGTATTAAGCTAGTACAATAGAAGTTTTTGAAGACTGTTTTTTTATTTTTTTTATTTTTTATTTTTTATTTTTTTTCAATATATGAAGTTTATTGTCAAATTGGTTTCCATACAACAGTGCTCATCCCAAAAGGTGCCCTCCTCAATACCCATCACCCATCCACCCCTCCCTCCCACCCCCCATCAACCCTCAGTTTGTTCTCAAAAATAAAAAATAAAAAATAGAAAAAAATTTTAAAAAGTGTAAAAAAAAAAAAAGAGTGGCCTTGATTACAGCAAAAAAAAAAAAAAAAAAACAACAACAAGTTTTTGAAGACTGAATTGCATGTTTATGTGATTCATAAAAGTGTGTAGCTTTCCTATAATATTTAATTTTTTCCTGGTTATAAAATGGTATACACTTGCTGTAAAACTATAGATACATAAGAAGCATCAAAATAATACAAAGAAAATAAAGTTCAAACGGAATCTCACCACTCAAAAATGACATGCCACTGGTAACGTTCAGACTTTTTTCTTTCTAATATACTTTTTAAAAACTCCATTTTTAAAAAATGTTTATTTATTTATTCGGGGGGGAGGGGAGGGGCAGAGAGAAAGGAGAGAGAATCCCAAGCAGGCTGCACACTGTCAGTGCAGACCCTGACGTGGGGTTCCGTCTCACAAACCACGAGATCGTGACCTGAGCCAAAATCAAGAGTTGGACGCTTGACTGAGCCACCCACGTGCCTCCAAATGGCCCCATTCTTGAGAAATCAAGCTGAATATATCATTTTGCATCCTAATGTTTTTACTCATTCTAGCAAAGCATTTTTCCCAGGTCACAAAATTTCAGTACTTTTAGCTCTTCATTTTAACATACTTTTAAACTTAGAAAAGAATTGCAGGAATAGTACAACAATTTTTGTGTTCCCTTAGCCAGTTGTTAGCATTTTCCATGGTTGCTTTCCCTCTTCATATTCATCTATATTGGTGAATTTATAAATATATGTATATTATACAAATTCCGTATTATACATAATTTTTAATACAATTTTTTCCTGAACCATTTAAAAACAAGTCGCAGATATTATGGCCCTTCAGATTATTTTGTATAGTCATGAGAAAATTTTTAAATTCAGGAAATTTGATATATGGTCTAATGTCAACTAATGTCTACTATAATGTCTAGTATAAACTGCATTTTCAGATTTTGCCAATTTTCTTCAAAATGCCCTTTCTCAGTTTTTTTTTTTAAACCCCAAACTAGGATCCAATCCAGGATCATTTAGATCTTATGTCTCCTTAGTCTCCTTTAATATGGAAAAGTTCCTCTGCCCTTTCCTGACATTGACATTTGTGAGGAGTACAGGCAGTGTCCCTCCATGGAGATTAGTCTGTTTCCTACGCATGGTTATTAATAGCTACAAAAGATTCTACTGAAATTTAGAAAATTAGATAATGGTTTGTGTTGGGCGGTTGGTAGCTTCCAGATGTTTGCCTTTATAAATAAGAATATTGCAGTGAACACCCTTAATTTATATTTTTGTAAGCATTCCTGATCTAACAGAATCCTGAAAATGAAAATAATAGGGAAATTGGCATGGGTAGGAAGACTCCTGAGACGTATTTCCAAATTGCTTTACAGAAGGGTATAAAACTGGCAACAATAAAAATCACACAAGCTGCCAAATTAAGCTCCATTTTTGAAATCCAGGAATAGAAAATGAAGAGCTATGGAATATATTGTGTTGTTACTAATTGTTAAGTTTTCTCTAATAGTTTTCTTAGATGTGCCTTGTTAAGCAGAGATGCAGGGTCTCAACTTAGGCATACATAGTATTTAGAAGCATATGGGAGGGGCACCTGGGTGGCTCAGGCAGTTAAGCATCTGACTTGGGCTCAGGTCATGATCTCACGGCTTGTGAGTTCAAGCACCGCACCAGGCTCTGTGCTGACAGCTCAGAGCCTGGAGCCTGCTTCAGATTCTGTGTCTCCCTCTCTTTCTCTGCCCCTCCCCTGCTCATGCTCTCTCTCTGTCTCTGAAAAATAAATGAACATTGAAAAAAATTTTTTAAAAAGCACACAGGACATGAGATAGTCCCGCCGAGTCATGTAGGCAAGGCAATTCTAGTGGGTTACCTATTAATTTGAACTTGACCCTGGAACCCATCAAGGTAAGATTATGGACTGTATCATTGTTTGGGGGCTTTTTTCACCTCCCACATAAAGCTTTAATGTTTATCTTGTGGGCAATGCTTACCCTCTAGTGGATGAGTAAAGTTCTCACATAGACTGTACCACCCCAGTACTAGACTCATGTATGGCACTTCTCTCAGAAACAATTCCAGTAAGCCTTTGGTTAACGAAGTGGATAGATTTGGTACGTACCACATCATGGGTCATAGTTCAGGGAATCGGTGCCCTTAGTATTTAATAGCATAAGCTCTGTAGTCTGACACTCTTGGATTAAAGTCTCAGCTTCACTGCTTACTTGATCTGTGACAATGGGCAAATCCCTTAACCTTTCTGAACCTTGGTTCCTTTATCTGTAAAAGGAGAATGATAATGGTACCCATCCAATAGGGTGGCTGTAAGGACTAGATGAGATAGTATACAGAAAGCACTTAGCACAAATTCGGTGTTAGGTTTCATAATTATAACAGTCCATTCACTCCAAGGCTGTGCTTAGCCATGGCCAAAATCACTCTCACATCTTGTGAGGTAGGCAAGCTGGGTGTTAGTTCTTCATTTGACAGATGAGAAAGCCCACACTCAGGTTCGTGAGCTGCCCAGTTTGTATAGCCAGCACACAGCAAGGCAGGACATTTCATCTCAGTTCTCTGACTCATAGGTCATGGCTCTTTTCTTGTGATCTACTGCCTGTTTCATAACTCTGTACCCGGAAATCCAAAGCTATTTGGGCAAATGTTGGATAAACCCCAGGATTCTCTTCCAGATATGTCTTGATACAGACCAGGCATCAGCAAACGTTTCTTGTAAAGAGAAAACAGTTAATACTTTAGGCTTTTCAGGCATATCACATCTGTTGCAATTACTCAACTCTACTGTTGGAATGGGAAAATAGCCAGTATGTTAAACCAGTGGACATGGCTGTGTTCCAAAGAAACCATATTTATGAGAACCAGTGGCCACCAGATTTGGCTCATGTATAGTCTGTCTTTATTAACCCATGATTTAGGCAATCAGTGCATTTCTGCTAGGGGGACATGTATTTCATTATATTGGCCACACAGGGACCTTCTTTTGAGTTTTCAGACATAGTGAAGAATGCTGTAGTAGCTTAGACCTGGCACATAGTAGGTCTTTGGTCACCACTTGCTAAATATGTGAGAGCTTCTTCTATCCTTCTGTGTTTTCCTAGAAGATATATATATATATATATGAAGTTATATATAACTTCTGTGTTTTCCTAGAAGTTATATATATATATAAAACTTTTATATATATATATATATAAATAACTTTCATATATATATAAAAAACATATATATATATAAAACATATATATAAAAGCAGGGGAGAGGGGTGAGGAAGAGAGAGAGAATCCCAAGCAGGTTCCACATTCAGCACAGAGCCTGACATAGGGCTCAATCCCATGACCCTGGGATTATGGGATTATGGGATTATGACCTGAGGCGAAATCAAGATTTGGATGGTCAACTGACTGAGCCACCCAGGTGCCCCTATATATTCCTATATTTTAAAAAAATGATCATGGTTTATTATTCATTAGCACCTATGAATTTTTAATATTGTTTTGTTTTTGTTCCACGTCATTCTGAAATGATATTTCAAAGAATTGGGAATGGAGCTTTTATTCCCAAATGTAGATTAAAAAAATATTTTCAGATATTCTTAGTGTTTATCATACATCAGTTTATTATTTTATTTTTATTCTCTTGCACTGAGGGTAATTTTCAATAACAACTCTCTTTGGGGGGTTAGACAGTTTTTGTTTTAATTAGAAAGATATCTCCCTTGCTCTCTTATGCTACTGTTGACTTAAATAATTAAGAAAATAATGGCTGAGTACACATTTGTTCTTTCAAAAGTAAACAACTACCCTTTGTAATCTAGAAAAGAACCAGCCTGTGGATACCCATGGCATGTTTGCTCCAAGAATATTTCTCGTGATGCGGGAAATGGCATTGGTGTCCTCCTGACCCTCAGGCCGAAATACGTGATGTATCGTGTACATGACTAGCTGTGCTTTGTCCATGAGGGTGTCCAATAATAGCAAACCCATATGACAACTAATCTTAGGAAACTGTGTCGTTAATTTGAAATATTGCCCTGGGTAGTTCAACCTTGGCTAAATAAAGATGTTTTCTCTTAAAGTCAGTACTTTGTTGCCCTCAGCAGTTGTTCTATATTAGCTTGCCAAGAAACATTATCCCCCATTTATAGAATTTGATGGAGTGTCTCAGAATCTCCTGGCAATGGTCAACATTTCATCTGAAAGGAAGCAAATATACTCTGGTGGATAGCGAGGAGGGAGGACGTGCAGCTTATTTTCATCTTCAAGCTGAGATGTTAGGTTAATTTTTAGTCTCCCTAGACTTTTCCACATGGAATAGTATGGAAAGGACTGGGGCAAAAAATCACTGTGATTCAGCCAAGGAACAGAGCAGCACCGTCATCTCTAGAGAATGCACAGCATTGCAGTCTCTCTCTCTCTGTACTTATTGCTTACTAGGAGAGGGTATAGACTTTGAAGTTTGTGGTTCCCTGTCTCAGAGTGTCTTTGTTCTCTCTGTCTGTGTCAAGTTTTGTGAACATGCATTTGACAGCTACTACGTGCAAGGCAGCGTGCTAGGTAGCCCTGGGGGTATAAACGTGTAACCCATCACCACCATTATCCTGCTGGTAATTTAAGGCTGCATCCTAGAAGGGAGACCAGTGATAGCCATGGAAATTGATAGACAAGGTCTCCAGTGTCTTCTGTTTTTCTAAGAGAAAAAAAAAAAACCGTGAGGAGAAACAAAACCATACATTCTATCAGTTTTCATCTCTGCGCTTGATGCCATTAGGAGAAGATTCAAAAGAAGTTGCCAGTAAGGTTGGTAATTTTAGAGCATCGAAACCATAGAGAAGTGATGCCAGACAGGCTGAGAGGTGGGAAGCACAATGTAGAACATCTGCATGGCACCCACTGTGGTTATGATTAGATATGGGGAGCCCTAGTCATTCCTAGTGATATCATCCCTAGTGATTGTTTTGATCCCTCTGTCTATAAAAGCAGGGCCCACTCGTCATTCAGAATGAGCCGGATAAGCCAAATATTCAAAGTGTTTTGAGCTTCTCAAGAAGCCAGGAACAGAAGTTCAAGAATCTGTGCTTTGTGTGATACTATTTTATATCTTTCCAGAGATTGAATGAAAAATGCCTAATTAAAGTGAATGCAACGAATACAAAGAGGTATTGCTTGACCCCGGTACCATGCAGTTACTACTCTGGGAAGACTATGCATGCACCTCTTAACAAATGAGAGAAGGTGATTCTTCTGATGCTCTATTTGTTTAGTTTTCTAAAACCTTCTTCTAGAAAAAAGTGCAGTTTGGAAAATCCATCAAGGTAGTTCAAATGGAAGGTTTTCCTCTTGATGCAAAGTGATGAAGCCGAAGGTCGTTTTCTTAGGGGGAAACATATCACAACTCACGCCAGAGCATTTCATTGAGAGTTCTTGTTGCTTGCGTTTTGGAAGTCACATTGTCAAAAAGAGAAATTTTGGAAGGGCAGGGAGGGGTGGGCCAAGAGCTGTGGCTCGAATGTTGTCTATAATCATGATTTCTTTTTTTTTTAAGAGCCTGTTTTTCTCGGCGGATTATGTTCTGAAAATAGAGCACAAACATGTATTCTCAGGCTTGGCAGGGGCCAGCATTTTGTTTACTGCTTGGGCTAATGTTTTGTGAACAGGAACCTTTTCCCAGACAATCCCAGGACTGAAAGGCCTCGTAAAAAGAGGTCAGCTGGTCCAGGCTCCAGCACCCTTTTCCCAAGTGGTCTTTCTGCCAACCGCTAGGGCCTCATTTTCCAGTGGCAGCCCAGGCTATGTCTGGGTGGTGTCCAAGCGACAGGAAAGCCTCCCTTCTCCTGCACTGGAATCTTTCACACTGACTTCCCTTCTTGCTCTTCGTTCCTTCTGGGGTTTTTCACGGGATCTGTGCAATTCCTCTTTCCTCTGATAGCCCTTCAACGATGAGAGATCTGAAGGAATGTCTTCCTGCTCCCACCTTACCCCCAAGCCACCCAGCCTTCTTCACCCGGTTACAGTTCCTCCATGTATTTCATGTGATAATTAAAGCCCTTCCCCACTAACCGAACCCCCCCCCTTTTTTTTAAGTTTAAAAAAATTTTAATTCTTTGTGAGAGAGAGAGAGCGTGCATGAACGGGGTGGGGGGGTGTGGAGAGGGGCAGAGGGAGAGAGAAAATCCTAAGCAGGCTCCACACTCAGCACAGAGCCCAACTCGGGACCCAATCCCACGACCCTGGGATCATCATCTGACCCCAAATCAAGAGTCGGATGCTCAACCGACTGAGCCACCCAGGCGCCCCATCCATTTTACTTTTAAAAACTATGAACATGCTATGTATATATTAAAATAATGAACATATAAAATAATTCAAATAGGAAAACAACCTATATGCAGCTGTGTGGACAATATACAGGATCTTTAATCTTTTTAAGAGAGGTGTTTGTTGTGATTATTGAGGGAGATAACGTTTGTGAGTGTGCCTAGCACACAGTAGGTGCCAAAGAAATGTTTGCTGGATTGGAATCTAAAGCAAACGTGTTTGGCCAGACTACGAGTGTTCCTTGAGAAGCTGCAGAGAACGACTTGGCAGTCTTTCCTGACCTTCCATGATAGCGTTTCTTGCTGTGGCTGATTATCAGTGTTGTCCTGCGGGCATTGGGCTCATGACCCCACGGGTGTGTGTGCCTGCGTGTGTGCAGGATGGGGTCGGTGCTGGAGGGACTGGAAGACAGTCCTAGGGAGAGCACAGCGAGCAGAGGGGAGAGAGGGCTTTGGTGAGGCTGATGGAGGAGGCAGGGGAGAAAGGGAAATTAGACTCCTTACAGAGAGCACCTGTATGCTTTTCAAAGCACTGCCTCCCTTCCTTTCACTTGTTGAAACTGGGCATGAAGTCAAGATTAGATGTGTCTGATACAACTTTGAAAAGGAGGATGAAAATCTCTAGAGATAGTATGAAGCATGTAAAAACCCATGGATGGAGAAAAGACTTCTATTGAAGCAGACGGCACGGATACAGCATGTCCTGACTCAGGGAGAAATACCTGTCGACTCCAGTGCCCAGGGCGGAGGTCACAGGAGGTCACAGGGCTGCCCCTCAGCCTTAGAAGGAGGGAGCCAGTCAAGAACATAATTTCCCTGGCTTTTCCCCAGAACTCTTAAAAACAGGACAATGTCTTTTAAAATCCTTCTTAATACGGTTCTTAGTAAAAGTAGGATTGTGACTTTTGTGTCGTAAGAGGCTAGAATTCTATTCTTGTTTTATAAATAGGAGCATCTGTGCCTTGACTTCATTTCGTATCACTTTTCGCAAAATGCTGTCCCCTTTTCGCGCCTCTCTCTTTGCTAAACAGGTTTTCTTCCTCTCTTTGTAAAGGTGCCTTTGTTTAAACCAATCGAGTTACTTGCCTTTACTGTAAACACAGTGTCCAGTGACTCTCTTTATTGTGGAGAGCCAGCAGCTTCACAGGAGGAAAAAAGTCTTGAAGGTCACTTTCTGATGTTCGCATTATAAAATAAGTCGTCATGACTAAAAAAAAAAACAAAAATGAACCACCCACTGCCTCCTGGGGGCTTATTAGCCCATTACAATGGAGTTCGACTAACAGCTAGCATTTGTTGAATCATAATTGATCTGATAGAATGTAATCTGATAATTAGTAGCCTTGTAAAAATAAATACACTCGACTCCTGTTTCATTTGCCCTTGAGGGCTCTACCGTGGTGGTTCCAAACTGTACCTTTGAATTGGAGAAGTTGGGGCGGGTTCACATTGCAGGCTGCGTGCTTCCTGGGGCAGCGTCCACCAGGTACGTGCACACACGGGATGCCAGCCCGGCCCCACTTTCACCTGAAATGCTGTGACCTGGCAGAGGGCTGTGTCCTTGCATCGGATTTTCAGCCGAGGAAAAGGGAAACCCGGTTGAAGCTGCAGGAACAGCTGGTTCTCAAGATCAGGTTGTAACTGAGGGACACTTAGGTCATGATTGCCACCTGGATGCTGTTCTCTTTCTTCACGGTAGGTCTCCGGGTTACGTACTTCTATTGTGGAGTTCTGCTGTGCGCCGCTGAGGGAGCTTGCACCCTCAATGGCTCAGACTCCGGAGGGCACATTTCCCATTATTCTTCAGGGATATTACCTCTCTGGACTCTGGGCACTGGAGTTGCCCAGAGAAAGCGCATCCCTGACATTTCCGGCACTGGAAGTTCCAAATAGCTAATGGTGTGCTTCTGTGGCCAAGTTCTCGTTAAGAAAACTAAGGCAGAATAGTGCTAAGGCTGTAAAAATGCTGTTCTTTTTTAATTTTTTTTTTAACGTTTATTTATTTTTGAGAGACAGTGTGCAAGCGGGGGAGGGGCAGAGAGAAAGGGAGACACAGAATCTGAAGCAGGCTCCAGGCTCCGAGCTGTCAGCACAGAACCCGATGGGGGGGCTCCAACTCACGAACTTTGAGGTCATGAACTGAGCCCCAGCCGGACGCTTAACCGACTAAGCCACCCAGGCGCCCTTAAAAATGCTATTCCTCAAGTTCCAATTTTGTTGTAAATTATTTCTTTCCCCAGTAATTACTGTAATATCTTGGGGCCTTCAATTTATATAGCATTTTTCTTCTCAGGGAGGCAAAGCATAAGTCGAAATGTTCTCTGGGATTTTTACCTGATGATTTAACACTACAATTATTTCTAAACCAGTTAGTAATGATATTAGATGCCTTGCTAGGAAACCAGGCCCACAGCTCAAAGCTGTGGAATACACGAAAGGTATACATGCTGTGCTTTAAAGTCTGGTCGGCTTATTTGCCACTGACCTTGAACGTGTCGGCAAGGTAAGTAGGCCTGGGGGTAAAGCTAAAGAATATCCTTCTTAGTGTTTGAAACTCTTATGTGAACTTCCTTTCAGACCCACTTGTGGCTAAGTGTTCTGTACCCTGCAGGAGTTTGGGGACAGTTTTTGTATTTCTGTGCTTCCCTAGCCCAAGTCAAGGAGTATGGGGAGATACATGCAGCCCTGCCTATATCAATATAGTGGTAGCGAAGTAGAGAAAGGAAGCATGAAGCCGCACACTTGAACTTTTGCAAGTCACAACGATCAGGTTTTGTCCAAGGTCAATAAGGCTGTTAAGAAAAATCCTCATCATTCAAGAGAGATGACTTCGTTTTCAGGACTCTTTCAGACTTGCATGTGCTGATTTATAAAGAAATGTGTGAGATCTTGGCTGCTTTCTTGATCCCAGATGGTTTTGTGTGGTTGAGATATATATGTAGATTTTAATCATTGTTTAAGACTTACTCTTTACCTTTTTGCTGTACGGTATCCCATGGGGTTTGCATCCATGCATGCAGTTACAGATTTGTTGCCACAGTCAGGATACAGAATAGTTCAGTTATCCCACAAACCTGTTTTGTTTTAATTTCTTGTTTTTTTTTAGTTTTATTTATTTATTTTGTGAGGGGGGAGGGGCAGAGAGAGGGAGAGAGAGAATCCCAAGCAGGCTCCATGCTATCAGCGCAAAGGCCTAGGTAGGGCTCGAACTCACAAACCGGGAGATCATGACCTGAGCTTAAATCAAGAGTCGGACACTCAGCCAACTGAGCCACCCGGGCGCCCCATTTGGAATTTCTGTTGCCATTTCTGGGTGGCCAGTTTACTCTCGCTTCTGAAGGGGAAGCCAGACTATTTTGTAACAGATAACACAGCAGCGTCTGACACCTTCCACCCAGAAGGTTGAGTGAGACGTTAGAAGCAACGTCTGATTTGCTGCTTCTTTTCACAAAGAGTCAGAAATGGCAAAATTGCACGATCTGATTAGTTGTTTCTCCATATCATGACAGTGAGTTAGAGTGGCATAATGTGTTGTACAATATATTAGAAAATAGCTGAAGAAATTTGTAATAAATACTGCAATTAGTAAAAGTAATATACTGACAATGAGAAAATGTTAGTTTGGGGAGGAGTTTAGGTGTATATTTTTATGTAAATTTAGCTTTGAGGTTTTAAGGAAATTGAAATGCTGTTAGAAGCAATGACTGCATAACTCAAACTAGCTTATGAAGGGGAATTTAGTGGCTCAGATCACAGAAAGGTAACAGGGGTAGGCTTCAGGCAGCAGCAGAATCCGGGAGTTCAAATGACATCAATGTCCCTTTCCCTGGTTCAGCCGTGTTTTCCTCTGTGTTGGCTCCATTCTTGGTAGGCTCTTCTTATGATACCAGTATGACAGACTGACAGCAGCTCCAGGCTTTTATCCCATTTTCTTAATTCCTTACATTTCCAACTAAAGCCTTGCAATGGAATCTCATTGGCTCTGCTCGGTTCTCTTGCCCTTTGTAGCCCTGAGGGACAGGAGGGGGTGAGGTGCAGTGCTCTGATTGGCCGGCCTTGGGTCACATGCTCGACAGGGGGCGTGGGCTTCCTTAGACGTTAGGGCAGGAGGATGTAGTGGCAGAAGGGATAGTTCTTTTTTATTTTTTATTTAAAAATTTTAAAGTTTATTTTGAGAGGGAGAGCAAGAGAGGGGCAGAGAGAGAGGGAAAGAGAGGATCCCAAGCAGGCTCCAAGCTATCAGCGTGGAGCCCGATGTGGGCGGGGGAGTGGGAGGCTGGAACTCACAAATCCTGAGACCATGACCTGAGCTGAAACCAAGTCTGATGCTTAACTGAGCCACCCAGGCACCCCTGTAAGGGATAGTTCTTTAAGAAAATGTAGGGACAGGTATGTCAGATAGACCCAGACAAGGTCAGAGGACCAAGTCCTCTACAGAGACTTTCAGGCCACATAGTCAATTGTATACATATATATATCATCTTTATAAACATTTACTCTAGGTTGATCTTCCAAACTGGCAGAAGTTTTAAGGATTGATTAATTTTTTTGTTTTTGAGTGAGGACTTGTAAGATGATAAGCTTTCACTGGATGTGAGATGTAATAATTTTGGAAAAGAATACTGGAAATTGCGTAACTATGGGACCGTGCAAAGTTAGATTGATGGGACATGAGGAAAACTTGTCCTATGCCTATCAATGAGTAGGAAACCTAGCATCTGAGGGAAAAGTCAGGGAGAAAAAAGGTTGGCAGTTGGCTGAAAACTGAGCCCAAATTAGCATTGTTGAAAGAGCAGAAATAGTAGAGACAGTGTCTTGGATAGAAATGTGATTAGGGACATTTGATGAGAATTCGTGAAGGTTAAAGACAGGCGTAGTTTGCCTAATCATATGAAGTGTGACTGCTTCCAGCATAAAGTCCAGATTCCAAAACAAGGCATTTGTGACCTAGCCCAGCCTAACTCTCCAGCCTTGCTTCCCCACATCGCTCCCTTGCACCTTGTCTATTAACACCTCATCCCTGAATGGTGGGCACCAGCATAGTTTAGATGCTTGATAAATATTTGTCGAAGACATTTAACCCTTATGCTTTCATTGAGGGTCTTGGAGAAAATCACTCCAAAGACCCCTTCCAAATCTGTGCATTTTCTGTAAAATAATAGTGACTTTGAAGGCTCATCCAGAACTATCCCTGTCTTCTTTCAAATAGATGTGCATTGGGGGCCATTTTCATGGTTAATGTTAATGACCTAGATTATGGACTCGGGTTTTAGCTGTTGTGAATAGTGCTACTATGAACACTAATGTACATGGACCTGTTTGGGTCCTTGCTTTCAATTCTTTTCAATATGTTCCTAGGCTACTGTCCCGTCCAATTTTACATCTTGCCTGGTGAACTGGGTGGCCTGGTCACATCCTTCAGCTGCTTCTGGCAAAGATTTATGCTGTTGTTTCCCTTCATGCTTCTCCCTGTCATATATACGTGGGGATTGGTGACATTTCATGGGAAAGAAAAGTCAGGAAGTAACAATTCTGAGACCAGAAATAATGAACCTTGAGTATTCTGCCTGCTGGGCTTCTTCCTTCCTGTGTCAAGCATCAGTGAAAGGCAGTGGCTCCCTCTTACCCTGGGTCAAAGGGCTTCCAGGAATCCTCAGAAAATCCTTTCCTCATGGAGATCTCTCTGAAAACTATGTAAATGGGTGACACCATCTAAATGAGTCATCCTGAATATAGCAGGGTGAAAACCTATTTAGTTATTAAATCCTGCAGACCAAGAGCACACTGGCAGTCTTACTTTGCAAGATCTTGCTAGCTGTGAGTTCTGTGGGGGAGATTGCAAGGGGAGGCCTGCTTTTAACTCCAGCCGCTTATGTTTGGGTTGGTGGCTTGCCTTAGAAAGGAGCCAGCCCTCCCTTTAGCCACCCCAGGCTTCCGCCTGAGTTTCCTTTTTACCCCGGATTTCATGTGGACCCTGAGCTATGAAAGCAGATCACATATGGCCTGCTGTCAAGCATGAGAATAGCCTTTTTGTTCTTGGGGAACTGCACAAAGCAAGTGGGAGAGGGGGAAGAAACCTTTTTTTAGCATGAAAATACATTACTGTAATTCTTACATTACCCCTCCTCACTTTACTTTTTTCTCAGCTGAATCACAACATTTGGCCCTAACAGTAAAACAGTGATGGCTGTTAAAAGTCTTGAGCTCCTGGATTAGGACCGCCTGGGCAGGCCACTTGTCCTCTGTTGGGGATGAGGCTGGGCAGGGGGTTGAAGTAGCACATCTGTACCCCTTCCCCTCACCTCCCACCCCCACCCACTTAAATGTATAACACTGTCAGCCAAACCCCTAAGTCAGGGAGCCTGTGACATCTGAGAGCACATGTTTGAATCTAATTTCCAATAAGAGTAGAGTAGGCTGGTCAGTTTTGTGCTACTTCTGTGTATGGAGGGTGATGTGTTTCTTCTGGCCTTATCCGAACAGATTCATTCTTGCTGCTCCCAAAACAAAACTGCAAGATTCGTGCCAGTTTCAGGTCCAAGGGCCCCTAGCACTGGTTGGGGATGGCTGATTGGATCTCATTAATACCTCCCCTGCCCCCACTCCCAGGTACCTGGCTCTTCCTTTTGGCTAGCCTAAATGGAGACTTTCAGGTGGTTGATGTATAATGCTCTTTCCTAACTGACTAGCCAGTCATTTATTGAGATTCTGCTATGGGTCAGGTGCCGGGGACCCCAAAATTGAATCAGATGCATCCCTGCATCAAGGGGTGTTCAGCTAGCAGTCTTTCTGCTACTTCCTGGGAAAGAAACATTTTGGTCCAGGACAGCAAAATTGTCATAAACGTGAAAAGGAAGTCTGTTGCTATTTTATTTTTTATTCATAGCATGAATGATGGAATAAATAAGGAACTTCACTATGTCAGGATCTTAATAGAATCACAGAATTTTCAAACTGATTGAGAATGCTGGCTCTGTATCTGGACTGCCTGGGTCCAAATCTCAATTGACTTTACTGTAAAACAGTCCTCATTTCATACATTTGTAAGGGGGATTATGTGAATTAATTCGCAAAAAAAGTATTGAGAATACAGCCTGGCCCTGAAAGCCAGGTTCCCTTTAAAATACTGATTCATTCATTTTTCAAAAACTGAGTACTGGATATGGTTGCATAAGTCTGTAAATATTCTAAAAACCACTGAATTATACACTTTAAAAGAGTGAATTTTCTGGTGTGTGAATTATATCTCGATGTAGCTGTTATAAAAAGAAAATTAGCTGGGTACCTATTATGTGTCAGGCACTGCCTTTTTAAAACTGACAGATAAGTGACTTGCTCAAGGTGAATGACTACAGAAATGGTTCTAGAGCTCAAGTCCCCTGGGATACAAGTGAAGCTCTTTGCAAACTGTCAGAATAAAACGAAGATTGGAATTCTGATTGGAAGCTGAGGCCAGTTTCTTAGGCAGACTTTAAGAAAGAATAGTGGTCTGACCCAAGAACCTTAGCTTTCTGCCTTTACCAACTGTTTTCAGCCCTGCTTGCCTGCTACACACTTCTGTGTTTTCCAAGGCTTCAGACAAATATATTATAAATACTTACATAAATATGCTGTGGAAAATATGACAACACTCCCCATCCCAGCTCTAGGTGTAGAATAGAGATTTTTTAGTGAGGTTTTTCAGTGGAGCTGTTGCTTTCAATCCCCCAGCTTTGACATTTAGGAATTAGAACTTCCTAGAAAAAAAGAAAGGAAGGAAGAAATGGAGGAAGGAAGGAAGGAAGGAAGGAAGGAAGGAAGGAAGGAAGGAAGAGGGAGGGAAGGAGGGAGAGAGGGAGGGAGGAAGGAGGAAGAAAGGAAGGGAGGGAGGGAGGGAAGAAGAAGGGAAGGGAAAGGAAAGGAGGAAGAAAGGAAGAAAAAAGAAGTATAGTTTCCTATTGCAAGACAGGGATAATATTTAAAAATCACCCCTACGCACCAGCACTACCAAAAACTAATAATACAAATTTTGTCCTCATGGTGAAGAAAATCACTCTTGAGATTTCCTAGCAAAGTCTAAAGATCTAGAATAGCTAAGAAGACAGACGTGTTTTAAAAATAAAATGACATTGTTTCTCCCCACTGGATCCATTTATATAGTCTGAGAAACCATTTTACATCCAGAGTTGCCTGCTGCCTTGGGCTCCCCTCAGCCACGTGCTTTTTCTCTGCCATATGCTTTGTTCTGGGGTTTCTTCCTTCTCCTGACATCTGGTATTCAGGATAAGGGAAAACGACTTCCCCTGAACTGGTGAAATTGCTATCAGGAAAAAATGGCTCATGTTTCCAGGCATCTATGAATGAGATGTTTTTCTTAGTGTCCTGAGCAACTATCTCGTGGAAAGAAACATAAGAAGGTACAAGCTTTCAGCTCATCCATTTCCCCAAGATGAACTTGAAGTACGTTTTGCTTCGGTGGCCCAGACAGCACTGGCTTTTCCGAGCAGATGGCATTACCTCACCGACACGTAATGAATAGGTTTGCCCCCGGGGGGTGGGGGGTTTGGGGGGGTGGAATTGTAGCAGAGTCTATTATGAAATCTCATTTGCTTTGCATGAATCAGTTCAGGAGCCCCGAGGAAACCAAATATGAAAAATGGTAAAATAGGACTGTAACTTACAGCTCCCCACGTAAATCCCATTTCCCCTCAAACTGCTCTGACTTGGCAGGTGATAATCATAGTAATTTTGCACTTTTGTGATGGGGGGAGGGTTCTTAATTGAATTCCATTTCTTGTGAGCGGGCACATAACCAGTTGTCTACACCTTTTGCCACCCCCCCTCCCTCCTCTCTTTTTGTCTAGGACTGTAGCATCTGGGGCATATAATTTAGCTCTGAAAGCAAATAGCCAGAGGAAAGTGGGGAGGGGGAAGGAATGGTAAGAAGAGAATCATTTGAATTACACACACAAAACACACTTTTTTTTTTTTTTTTTTTACTTGAGCATTTTATCAAGAAAGGTGCTAAGAACTGGTTAATAGAGTCCCTTCATCAAACAATCTTAGGCCTTTTATAAATCTGACTTATTGAGGGTTAGACGTTTGACCTCAACCCAAGCTGAGGTTTGAAAGAGCAGGCTGGGTAGCATTGGGCCCATAGAGAGAGGGAGAGTTCCCTGCTGTCATTCTGGGACAGGGAGACCTTGGCGGAGGGGATGATGCAGCAGGCCGCTGCCCATCTGGGAGGAAGCTCACCATTGTCCACTTATTCCAGTGTCTGTCCACGGACCTAGTGTCCTCTCAGTCATGTAGGAGAAGCTGAGACAGTTTATTGTTAAGACCCTGCAGAGTCATTTAATAAAAAATGGGTTCAGGTTTTGGTTCAAGTAATGAGGTGATTTCCCCCAAAGACCCTTGTTTACATGGGCTGGGGTGGGGACCCTGAGAAAGGCCATCAGAATGGATGGCTTAATTTTTCACTCTTCTCCTGTGTCCCAGATATGAGGCTCCTGGTGCTAAAGAAAGGCAGAAGACTGTGTCATTGGGCTCCTGATATGCAGACCCCCACTTTGCTCCCTGGCCCCTTGAAGGCCAGCAAGGCACTCTTGCAAAAAGGGGAATTGCTTTTAGGATTTGTGTCAAGGAACCTTTTCAGAAATCCTTCTGAATATCTATAAGAATCCCTGCGACGGTCTCCTGCTGCACAAAAACATGCAAGGCTGCCCCAGCCCCTCCTCAGCCTAGGAAGAAGTGAAGAAGAAGACCAGCTAACTTAAAGATGGTCTGTCCGGGCTGGTCCTCTGGTCTGAGGACTTACCGGGAGCCTGAGGGCCTCTAAGTGAGCCAACGGTGGCTTCTGAGAGGTGAGAGCCTGAAGGATGTCCCCAGAAGCAAAATCATGATGCCACCTCATGTCCACGTGATGTTCCATCAGACTTTTCTCAGAAATCTAGATTAGGAGAAATGTGAATAGGGATCATGGAGAATATTTCCCCTGAGTTGAAGCTTTTAACCCTAACAAACCTCCATCGTGCAGCTGAGGTCCATAACGTGACTATGTGGCTTTCTAGGGGATACTGGCCCCTCCTGAGCTCAACGAAATTAGGGATCAAATCTTGTCAGAACAGAAATCTTGTTTTGTTTTGTTTTGTTTTTAGTTTATTTATTTATTTTGAGAGAGAGAGTGCACACACACGTGTTGGGGTGGGGGAGAGGGAGACGGGGGGAGAGAGAGAATCCCAAGCAGACTCCTCGCTGTCAGCGCAGAGCCTGACGCGGGGCTCAAACCCATGAACCGTGAGATCATGACCTGAGCCGAGATCGAGAGTTGGACGCTTAGCCAAGTGAGCTACCCAGGTGCTCCCAGAACAAAAATCTTAAAAACAAAAAACAAGGCACGCAGGATGCAGGGGTGACCTTGGGAGTTTGGGCAGCGGGTTCAGGGTCCGGCCCGTTCCATTCCCTGAGTGCGCTGAGGGCCAAGGCTGTGCGTTCGGAAGTTGGGTCTTCTCCTCTCACCGTGTCTGGAGCATGTGCTGGGAGCTAATCCTCTCTCTGCTTGTGCCCGAAAGACAAACAGAGGGTAGGAAGATGGAGTAGTACCTCTCAAGGGCCGGACGGGGAGGAGGCAGAGGGAGGCGGCCTCACACTGTCCCGCTGGCACTTTGGGATGGGAACCGCTGCTGCCTTTCTCCGCCTGAAATCCCGGGGCAGCTGTGGCCGTGGCTCCGCTCAGCTCTGCTCAGCTCCCCAGAGGGAGACGCACAGCTGACTTCTGGGCCTGCCTGAAATCGTCTGCAGGGGCGTGCATGCTTTTAGTATGAGGATAAAGTGGTGTCGGCCGAGGTTAATCTGGGAAATCCTCTGTAGGAGATAGTTTCCTTTTCATGGTTCCCTTTCCTTTCGGATGCAACGTACGACCCTCTTGCCAGGCAGCCCGGCAGATCGCTGACGCCCAGGGATCTGGGTGGGTGGGGTTGGGGGGGTCTTCTCCACCCTCCTCCTACCACCGCTGCCCTCCTGCCACTGCGTGTCCCTGCGTGCCAGGCTCCTGCGGGGCACGTTACACACGTGGCCTCCTGTGGCACAGCGATACTCCAAGGACTGTACGCCCATCCCAGTTTCAGATAAGGACACTGAGGCTGAGAGAGATCCAGCAGCTCGTCCCATAAGCGAACCGGTGGGAGAACCGGGATCCAAGACCAGTTTTGTTTGATGCTGGATTCAACACTCTTCCTACCTCTGCGGTGCGTTTGGCTTCACATCAGCACTAAAAATGGCCCAACTGCTAATCAAACACCATCCAAAAGCAGGACTATTCTCACTAGCAGGAGAACGCCCAAAGGAAATCAGGCTTACCTCTGTATTCTAGACAGGATTTACTGAGCCGCTGGAAAGGCACAATATGTTTGGAAATAATACAGGGGGTTATTACTGTGTATTAGAGTATAAGTTTTATCAAGCAGTGAATATATTTTCCAGCCACTGTTACTGGCATCCCATATTTTTTGTTTGTGTTATCTCCAGGGCTGCATTTAGAAAGATTAACATAAGAACAAAAGACGCACAAGAGTCAATAAACTATCTCAGGCTTGGCTTCAGATTCACTGCTTACGGAATTGAGATCCCCAAGTCCTTGGACCACTGCCTCTAGGGGGCCCCGGGGCAGCATGGGCACTGCCAGGATTTCACTCCCTGACCCGACTCCGGGTGTTGTGAAGGGATAGCTGGAGCAGCAGCAGGTCACTGTCAGGACAGAAAACCCAAGCCAGCTAAGCAAATGGTAGGTCATTCCCTGCCCCTGCCCTCCACACTTCAATGCTTTCATTGGTCCATTGGTCTCAAATGGTCTCAAAATTAAGACCCAAATCCTGCACGGTCCCGTCCCATCCACCTCTCCAAGACAGCTTTTCCTTCATGAGCACCTCGTCCCATCCCAGTGCAGGGGAGAGGAAAAAAAGCTTTTCCTCTGTCCATGTTAGGTTTCTTGTCTAGGGTTTATCAGATTAGACTGACAAGAGAGACTAACGAGAGGACCACAAACAGGAGTTTATTAATGCATGTGTTGTATGTACCATGTGCACACCCATGTGAGTACTCGGAGACGATGAGTAGCTCAAAGGGGTGGTCAGAACTTGAGCTTTTATAGCATCTTAGCAAAGAATGATAATTTTAGAGAGGTAACAAGATAAAGGAAAAGGACTTTGGGTTTCTAGAGTGGCACATTGTGGGAAGGCAAACGTATGGGGAAATGAATGGGAGAGAAGCAAGTTGTGTCAGGTACATTCTTCTGGTGCCAAGTCTGGCTGATGAGGGTCTAGAGATGTCTCTAGTGATTAACTTCTGTGCTTCCTGGTGGAGACCTTTAAAAATTCATGCCCTGCTTTTAGGGAAATAGGGGGAGAGCAGAGAGATTTTCTTTTTTCTTTCTTTTCTTTTTTTTTTTTTTGTTTATATATTTTTGAGAGAGAGAGAGAGGGAGAGAGAGAGAGAGAGTGGGGGAGGGGCAGAGAGAGAGAGAGGGAGACATAGAATCCGCAGCAGGCTCCAGGCTTTGAGCTGTCAGCACAAGCCTGATGTGGGACTCGAACCCATGAACCATGAGATCATGACCTGAGCCAAAGTCAGACGCTAAACCAACTGAGCCACCCAGGCGCCCCAAGATTTTCTTTTCTTTTTGAGATTTTATTTTTCAGTAATCTCTGTACCTACCAAGAGGCTTGAACTCACAACCCTGAGATCAGGGGTCACATGCTGCACCACCTGAGCCAGCCAGGGACCCTACAGAGAGCTTTTCTTGTACCCTGCTGCATCTTGATTGCATTCACCTCAAAATAATTCTATGCCAAGTGGCATCCTTTGGGGTGGCATATTCTGGTCCTCTTCACCAGCCACCAATGCCATCTGCCACTTTTGTCCTTATTTCTCTCACTCCTAACTCAGGGCCTTTCCCAGCAGCTTGGAACAGACTTCTGTCCCCTTCATGGCCTAGTGAACTCCTTCTCTTTCAGATAACAGCTCATTTGTCACTTCTTCCCAGAAGCCTCCCCTGACCCCCCTGACTAGCTCACATTCCCCTGTTAGCAGCTGTCCAAGTACTTTCTTTTCAAACACTTCTCGCAGATGCAACTTTACTTGTATGTATTTGAAATTGGAAAGTGTCTTGTTTTCCCACTACAATAAATTTCCAGAGGGCAGCTCCATGCCTGGTTCTCCCCATCATGCCTGATACACAGCAGGTATTCACTTGCAAGAGTGAATGAATGCATGCATGCACGCATGCGTGAATGAATGAATGAATGAATGAATGAATGAATGAATGAAGTGAAGCCCAGGGAGGCATTCAGATCTGCTCACAGCAACTGTAGAGTCTGTGCTAAGTCACAGCAAGGGAAATACTAAGCAGGTGAACAGCTCACATTTCTTAGCTGTGGTGTTAAATTTAAACGGAGAACTTGTTGCTTCTCATTGCGAGTTTCCAGACTTCTAGATTATTCCTGGTTTAAATAGCCAATGGAGGGCTCCTGGAGGGGAGAACGAGGGAATTCCAAAGGTTCAGCTTTTGATAAAGCTTTGGCCTTTCACTTCATGTGGTTCTGCTAAGGAATTAGAAACTGGAGTATGGCTGCTGTTAGCATCTTCTTTGCAATTCTTCCTTTGGTTGATTTTTTTTCTACTTTTTCTTGAAAGTGTATCTAGAGGGGAAATGGCCCTTATGAATCCGTGTGGCGTATATAGTTGTCCTCACGGGTTTATTTGTTTTTTGAGATTTGCTCTGCTTTCAGTAGAGGCCAGCACCAGGCTTAGGTAGAGCTGGGCCCATGTTTTCCAGAGCTCCTTCGCGTAGAGACAAATGACTTGCCCTATTGCCAAAAGACCCATTTTTAAAGTTTTTATTACTTTCTTGCTAAGATTTCTCTTGGCCTCACGAAGTTGGATCCATCGGCTTCCCTCTCCTTTCTGGTCTAAGTTGTGATCCCTTGAACATCTAAAGGGGCTCCAGTCACATCTTATAGGAACTATTCAGGAGTCTACTATCCCAGAACAGTGGGGCCTATTGAGTTTCCCCCAGGAAACTCCCATATTATTCTTTGTTTGTTATTTGGACACTCAGTCCCATTCTTGCCTCTTTGTCTATAATCTAAATGCAGCTGAGGACATTTTAGGAGTTTTGCTTTTTTTTTTTTTTTTTAAAGGGCAAGGTGTCATATCTTGAGTTCATTTCAGCCTCAGACTGGATTCTGTCCAGACTTTTGTTTGGGTTTCAGATGTTTAGCCCCAAACAAATTGAGATGTTAAGTTGAAACAATTCCAGATTTGGTAATGTTTGAGATTCCTCCCAGAGCACAAACTGTCCCTTACTTGAAGCTACCCTAAGTACAGTTCTTGAATCTTGAATCTCTGCATTCCTTGTAAACACTCATGGTAAAAAACAGTTAACGATTAATCTGCTTGTGCTCCAGTGACTGAGAAAATAAGCATCACCACTTCTGAGGCCTCTTCTTATCAAGGTCTGAGGGTGAAGGATGGTCTTCATAGCTAATGTAGAGCCTCGGTTTATCAGATGCAATGGCCTGGAAACTCCTTAGATGTGGATATTTGGGATGAGCAGAATGGACCCAGCCTAGGAATTCCAAGAAGGCACAATTAAGATAGAGAGCTGCCAAAGCTCACAGATGTGGAATGAAACCAATTTCTAAACCTGATTCTTCTGCTCAGTTGTAATGTGCTTAAAACCTGGACTCACTTGAGATTTTTAGAGCTGGTTAGAATCTTTCAAACGTGCAATTATTTATGCTTTGTGCATTGATTTGTGAAACATAATGATGGTGATTCCAAGCCATCTCACAAGGTTGTGTTGAAATCTTCAGGGTTGATTCCACCTTCCTTGTCCTGCAAAAATGCAAAATGGTAGCTGGTGTGTTACCTTGTCTGGAGACTATCTTGGCCCTTTCTCTCTAGAACTCAATCCCCAAATTGAGATATTAGTTGACAGACTGATAAACTTGCTCAGGTTAGTAATATTATCTTGTGGACTATACTGTGTCATCCTACACAGCACCCATATTTTAGAGGAAGAGAGATAAATATGGCAGAGAATCAAGGCTAGAACCTCTTCTTGACTGTCAATTGAGGCAGGACTCTGTATGCCTTTTAATGGTTAGTCTTCTGAAGAGCTAGCTTGTTCAAAAGCTTCAGTATGCATGTCTCCAGTGTTACCTTTCGAGACTGGGTTGTAGTAAAGCCTTTGGATTAATGATACCAGAAAAGGGAGAACAGAAGGAATTTGTCACATAAATGATTGCATTGTAGTTCCCGTGCATTGGCAGTAGTCTATGCTGGGGCTTCCATGGGAGCGCCTAAGTGTGAATGTCATTGCTGCTTGAAATTTGCTTGCTTTGTAGATCCTACTTGGGAACCAATTTTCAGTACGCTTGATGGAAGCCACTTTTTTCCTACAATTTTGGGGAGGTTGAGTAAACTATATCCCCATCTTGGGGCTTGAACTCGTGACCGCAAGATCAAGAGTTCCATGCTCTGCCAACTGAGCCAGCCAGGTGCCCTAGGTGGTGGTAGTTGTTTTGAAGGACTCTGGTTATGTCTCCGTGTGTATGCACATACTGTATGTGCATTAAAGAAATAATTAGGAGTTAATTTTTAATAATGTCCATCTGGTAACTACAGATTAGTATGTTTTCAGATCCCTGATATTTGACCCTATTCATCATACCCTGCTGTTAATTGGTGCTGATCAGCAGAGCTAATGAAATACCTAAGAACTGCTGGGTTTCACTGCTCCTCACTGGACTTGGTCACACTTCTTTTTGCATGTGGGTGGACATAAAATTTATCAGCAGGCAAATCTGTGAGGAACTAACTTTATTACAAGTATCCTTTTCGACTTGCGAGCTACCTCAGCTAGTTAGTTAATTTTGCACAATAGTCTATATGGTTTTCATTCCAAAGCTCTTTGTGTAACTTGGTAAGCAGCCTCTACTTGAAAGAGCAAATCAGTCCAGGTTGTTATATATGTATTGTACCCGCTCTAGTGTAATGCTCTTATTTTCCCCTTAAGATTCTTTCTGTTAGAGCCGAACTCCCTACTCTTGCTTTTCACAATATAAATACACAAATTATTATGTGTCACCAGCATCCGTAGGGAGTTTGGAAGATATCAAGTGGCTATATCTGCATAACTTTGCAAAGGAGAGCCCTTCTTTGCCAAACATGGTTTCATTTTCTCGAAGAGGAAAACCTGGGGTCCATCAGGTTCTATTTTTTTGTGAGGTGGAGACCCAGGTGGAACCACACGTGGTCTTAGCAGGGTCATAACTCCAGTGCCTAGACGATGAGATCTTGTGACTAACATCTGGGTTGACCACAAAGGAGACCAGAAGTCCAGAGCGCTGGGTGCACAGCTGCTTGGCAGAAGAAGATTCTTCACACCCTAGAAGTGAGGAACTGGCCTAACTGCAGAAAGCCCATGCTTCTAACCACCTCAGGACTCCTCTTGGCATTATTGCTGGGGGCAGGGGTGAGGCTGCAGCCTTCTTTAGGTGGGGAGAAGAGAAGGCCTTGTTGGGTGTGCACTGGAGCAGTGTCACTGACAGGTGATGAGTGCCCAGTGCTTTTCTGTCCCCAGATGGCTCCATGATTCCAGGTGCACCAGGGACCCCCGTGATTTTCCCGGGTGCACAACAAAATCAGAGACCGTGGAAGTGAGAGAATACCAGCCAGGAGTGGATCAGAGAGGGTCGATAGACAAAGGCTTGTGTTGCTTTGTGTGTGCTTGTAGACATCCATCAACAGTTGAGAAATTGGATTGCCGTTCAGTTCTCAAACAAATGGCTTGTTTATGAAACTGAAAACTGCTATCTCCTTTAGGAAATATTCAATCTTGCAGTTGGCCCCTAGGGTTAAAGAGTCTCCTCCCTCCAGTCTGCTTTGCTCTCCTTTCCCAAACAATGCTTTGATGTGCAAATCTCTCCTAATGGAAGATAAGTCATCAATTAACCCAACCAGAAGGTTAAACTGGAAACAGACTTTTCAAGGAAGGGATTATCTCTGAGTTAACCACTGATTGACATTACCTATCTGGGATATATTCTTATGGAAAGACTTAAATCTCCACCTAGGCAGAGGGTAAGGGGGGGTGCAGAAGTATTCCAGTTATTTGGTTTGTTTTGAAAGTCACTTTAGAAATTGGATCTAGGTCACTTGAGCCTGGGGTGGAGATGACCATAGTTTCCTTTCCAAACAAGTTACCATTTTAATTCCTTCAAGAATTGGTCCTAATACTATTAAATTGCTAGGGTTTTCTTGTTGTTTTTACAAAAAGTAAACAGAACCATCTATCTTTATATAATAGCATTAACGATATTGTGAATTTAAGCACAATGCAGATGAAACAGATCTGTAATTTGTGTGCTTGAGATTTCCAGGTCAAAATAAGCTTTGTTCGTTTTGACTTTCAATCACTTTAAATTATTGACGAGCCAGTGCTAATTTACATAAAGCTTTTCAGGAAAATATAAATTTCATAAATGAAGCTATTTCACTGTTCCTTTTTTAGGTTTGCCTTTTGTTTTCTACTATGTTTAGGAAACCGAAAACAGGGGCTATTAAAATATTTACTGCCAAAAATTCAGGGAGTAAAAGAGGGTAGTTATTCCACCACCCTAATACAATCAATAATTTATTCTCTTCTAGTCTTTTTCCCCTATGTTTGCTACAAAATGTAATCCATCTACCTAGATTCTGTTTCCTATTTCATTAACCTCACTGAGTGTTTCAGAAATTATGCCCATGTTCCTTAATGGACACAGAATTTCTATTTGGGGTGAAGAAAAATTTTATTTTATTTATTTATTTTAAATGTTTATTTATTTTCGAGAGAGAGAGACAGAGCGTGAGCAGGGAGGGGCAGAGAGAGAGAGGGAGACAGAATCCGAAGCAGGCTCCAGGCTCTGAGCTGTCAGCACAGAGCCCGATGTGGGGCTCCAACTCACGAACCATGAGATCATGACCTGAGCTGAAGTCGGATGCTTAACTGACTGAGCTACCCAAGTGCCCCGAGGGTGAGGAAAAATTTTAGAAATAGTGGTAATGATTGCTCTACATCGTGAATGTACTTAATTCTGCCATACTGTATACTTAAGATGATTTTTTAAAAATGCAACTTTTATGTTATATACATGTTATATACATATACATATATATATATATATATTTTCCCACTGGTAAAAAACAAAGTTCAACTGAGTAAACTTGAATAGTGGCCTTATTAAACAAGTTCTGAAATGGGCAGCATCCCATCTAGCAAGAAGAGGGAACTCCAAAAAGTTGCATAAAATGGAAGGTTTTGGGGGCCCCTGGGTAGCTCAGTCGGTTGGGCATCCGACTTCGGCTCAGGTCGTGATCTCACAGCTTGTGAGTTCGAGACCCGCGTTGGGCTCTGTGCTGACAGCTCAGAGCCTGGAGCCTGCTTCAGATTCTGTGTCTTCCTCTCTGCCTGCCCCAACCCTGCTCATGCTCTGTCTCTGTCTCTCAAAAATAAATAAATATTAAAAAAATTAAAAATAAGATAAAATAAAATGGAAGGTTTTTGTAGGAAGGAGGATGGGCAAAAAAGTTTTTAGCAAAAGAAAAGAAAGGATTATTCCAGGCAAGGTCACTTTCCCCTTAGAAGGGCTGGGGATCATATTAGGTAGATTACTTCATCTTCTTTTGGGGGATGGAGAGAGCCCATGTGACATATGACCTCATCGGTATTAAGCCCTGGTTTGGTGACTTGGCCTGGCCCAAGTGGTGCCATGTGGGGCCTCTGGTTTTCTTTTTAACACCACATTGAAAAAAAAGTATATAAAAACTATGCCTCCATGTTGTTTTCTCTTTTTTCTTTTTTGAGAAATAGAGCACTGACAGATTTCAGAGTTTATAATGTTAGGAGAAAATTTTAGTGTGGAGTGCATTTTCCACAAGATTCAAAATCCAAAATTTTTTAATACTGGATTTGAGCTTTGTAATAAGCCTATGGTTTAAGAGGAAAAATTTTAGCAGTGGAGTGGCATGTTATTAAACCTTCAGAAACCTCGGAGATGTCATATTTCAGGCAGAGGTAATTAAAGCCCCTCTAGGAATACAACAGACCCCTAGTGACGTCCTCGACCCCTGGGAAGAAGGGCAGCCATGATGGATGATTGCCCTTGACTGGTAATGACTGATGAATAACTTTTCCAACTAAACTTCCAGTTCACCAACACGAGTGAGGCCAAACCCTGCCCTCAGGGAGCTCCAACAGTAACTGGGTAAGTCCTCTAGAAGGTTGTCAAGGTGTGACAGAGCAATTCATTCTGCTGGGGTGTTTTTGTACAAGGAGACTTCACAGGGCAGCCAGTTTGACCTGATGCCTTGCAGAAAAGCTGAGTGAGAGAGAGGGTACCAATGAGGAAAGTAGATCAGATTTGGAAAGGGTGGTGGGCCCTTAATCCCAGACTCTGGAGTTTCTTTTTTTTTAAGTTTATTTATTTTGAGAGAAAGCGAGCGTGCAAGTGGGGGAGAGGCAGAGAGAGGGGGAGAGAATCCCAAGCAGGCAGAGCCCAGCATGGAGCTCAGTCTTCCAGATGGTGAGATCATGACTTGAGCCAAGCTGAGATCAAGAGTCAGGTGCTTAACTGACTGAGCCACCCAGGTGCCCCCAGGAGTGTCTTTTAAAATATTAGTCCACGGGCACCTGGGTGGCTCAGTTGGTTGTGTCCAACTCTTGATTTCAGCTCAGGTCATGATCTGTTTGGGAGATCGAGCCCTCCATTGGACTCTGTGCTGACAGCACAGAGCCTGCTTGGGATTCTCTCTCTCTCTCTCTCTCTGCCTATCCCCTGCTTGCGCACGCTCTTTCTCTCAAAATAAGTAAATAAACATTTAACAAAAATAGAGAATAAGAAGTCCAAGTGACATCGAGGGCCTCATGAAGCACCATCGCTTGCTTCTTTCGTTTCCTTGTACAGCACCCTAGTCAGAGCTTAGGGAGTTACAGACCCTCAGGAAATGTCTGTGCTGCATTATGGTGGGGGGGACGAGGCCCAGAGCAAACCCTCTCTCTCTCTCTCTCTCTCTCTCCTCTCTCTGTCTCTGATCTCAAGCATGATCTCAAGCATCCACTGGGGTGGCTGGGGTTCAGATCACAGACTGGGTGCATCTTCCTGGACCACACACCTGATTTCCTTTGCTCCTGGGACATCTGGTCCCAGATGTGGTAGATGGGATGCATTTATGTTCCTACATTCTTAAATATTGCAAAGATGGGTCTAGGCTTGCAGAAACAAAGGCAAGCTAGGTATATGACTCTAATTGGGATGAAGGTCTTAAACACCTCAGATTCTCTCAGGTTATTATTTAGCATTCATATCCCCACTTTGAAATTAACTGGCCCAGTATATTGTTAAATATGAATTAGTGGAATCAAGACGTGATTTTAAAGAATGCTTTTCATAACAAGTTCAACCATGTTACTGAAAAGAAAATGTGCCAACTTACACATTTTGGCATTGCACAGTGACGTTGAGGGAGGCTGACTTAGCGGGGAACTGACAAACCCTTGTTAGCACTGCTGTCTTTATGGGAACAGTCTTGCCTCCCCCCCTTCCCATTCCCCTAATGGCCAAACACCTTGCCAAAATGAGATATACCTGAGTTTTAACCATCTGGGCCAATTCTGAGTTTCAGTGTGTAATCACCGATACAGGGAGCATGGCTTGGGGTTTATTTCTTCACTTTGCATTAGAGGTGTTCAGAAAAACTAAGGGGAAAAAAATGGGAGATTCAGCATTTTAGAATACAACAAAGCGACATCTTGGCTCAAGCCAACCTTTTGGTTCCATCATCTCACAGCTTGAGATGTTTGTTGATTGTGTTCCTGAGCCATCGAAGCCCCCACCTGCAGGCCCAACCCCTGTTGTTTCCTGTTCTTGGATCTCCACCTTCTGCCCTCTCGTTTGGGGAGGGGTCCACATCCGGAATGGACTGGCTTCTCTGGGCTCCCTGCTGTTGTGGTCCGACAGTGTACAAGCCAAACAGACATGCTTGGGAGTGGCCAGACATTATCTAGAGAATTCCAACCATTCGGCTGAAGAGAAAGTCACTCGCCTAGAGCATTTGGAGGAGAACTCCAGGCATCTCAAGTAGGGTCGGGTGGCAGACACAGCCTTCTAAGACTACCATCTGAGATACAGCTAAGGCCTCAAAGTGAATTTTATATTCAGAGATCCATGGCACAGCATGTGTCTTGGGAAAGCAAAACGGGTGTCAGCATTTGCTTCCTTGCTGTGGACTTTGAAGAGCTGGGCAAGCCAGGGCTTAGGTCTCAACTCTGTCACTTACTTGCTTTGTGTCTGTGGGTAAACTACTTAAAGTCGGAGCTTCGTGTCTTCACCTGCGACGTAGACATCGTCCCCTACTTCAAGGTATTCGTGTGTGGATTTGTTGAGATAACGTATGGAAATGGCCTGGCAAGTTGCCTACACGTTGTCACATTCAATTAATAATTGTGACCATTGTCATTCCTATCATTCATATTTCCTGTAAAGGAAAGTGGCACACAACTAAGCCAGAAAGCACACGGAAGAAGAGTTCTAGTATCAGTTTGGTGTCTGTGGTAGACAAACTCAGAGCTAATCTTCCTTGTTTGATAAGCCTCTAGTCTAGGTTGTTCCAATTTTTAATGCCTAATCTACAGGAGGCAAGGTTACAGTTAACTGCCCCGAGAGACAGGCAGCCTCAGGCCAATCCCAGCTTCACTATTTACTGCTCAGTGTCTTGAGGCAAGTCACTTAAAACTCTGGATCTGTTCCCTTGGCTGTGTGATTAGAGAGGTCAAGAGTCCTGGCCTCACAGGCTGGTTTTGAGGAATAAACGGCACTGTGCATTAAAATCATTTAAAGGCAATGGCTTGCATGTCATAATGCTCATTATAAGTTTATGACCACTTGCTCATCAACTCAACCAATACCTTCAAGATCTGTGGGCCCCTGTGTTCCTTCTCTAGTTTCACAAGGTGCATACCCATTGCCGGCTCCAAGACTGAAGCTTCAGTCCTTGCAAGCTGGCTTCTGTGGACCATCGTACCCACGCACCCTTCCGTTCCAGATAGGCAGTTGGTGAGCCTGCACCATTACTGCCTGAGTTATGCCCTTACACCACAGGTATCCCTTTGCTCTTCCTGTTTGGTCCACAAATTTTAAAAAGTTCAGATGCCCTGGGGCCACTCACCTCTGACAAGGCCTGAAAAATTCTTTTGTTGGCCTGCCGCCAACATAGAAAGCCAGCGTAAACTGCCTTGTGTTGATGGCTTACCTAGTCCCTGTCATGAGGCCAGCTGCTTTCACATGCTGTCTCTTTTGTAATCTTCATAAGAGCCTTAGAAGGTGGATGTGTTGGTTTCTTGTTGCTGCTGTAACAGATTACCACAAAATTAGTGGATTAAAACAATAGATACGTATTCTCTCACAGTTCAGGAGGCTGGAAGTCTGAAATGAGAGATAGGAGGGTTATTTCTCTTTGGAAGCTATGAGGGAGAATGTGTTTCATCCCTCTCTCCTAGCTTCTGGTGGTTGACAGCAATCCTCGGCACTCCTTGGCTTCTGGATGAATCACTCCAGTTTCCACCCCTGTCTTCAGATGGGGTTTTTCTTCTTGGTTTATCCTTTGTGTGTTTTTTCTTCTTCTAAGGACGCCAGTCATTGGGTTGAGGGCCCACTCTACTCCCCTATGACAGCATCTTCACTAACTACATCTGCAAAGACCCTATTTCCAAATAAGGTCACATTCTGAGGTCCCAAATAGACTTGGATTTTGGAGGGGACACGATTCAGCCCACTACAGGAATTATACCCATTTAACAGATGAGGAACCCTAGCTTCAGAGAGGAGCACATTCTTTGTATAAGCATCATGCAATCCGTTTGTGACACCAGATGATTCAAACCCTGACCTTCTTTTCCCTAATATTCATGTTCTTCCCGTTGAATCACCTGACCGCACATAAATAAATAGAGAATAAAAAAAGGGTCCAGAAATCATGGCAGCAAAATGTTTAGCAACAGTCAGCTACCAGATCAAAGGGGGCCTCTAGGGGGTGAACAGGATGAAGCAGAGTCTGTGCAAGCAAATGGCGTCCCGCTTTCTTGTTGCTGGTTCTCAGACTTTATCCTGTTTCCATAATCAGCATAACTTGTTGGCTCTCAACCATGGGCGCTCTGCTCCTGGGATTCCATGGCTGGGCAGAGAGATTCCTCATAAGTGAGACATGAGGTAGTTGTCGGGTTCCATTGACATTGAGCAAAGGGCAAGAGCACGTTTCTTAGTGTGAAGCCAAGTGCTCTCCCACAGCTCTCTTGCACCCCATCTTACTGCTCATTTATGCTTATCATGCCTCCCCTAGGGGTATGGAGAATTTCCACGCTTTCCTTCTCCTGCAGAGGTTCCTTCCTGGCATTCAGAGCCACAAAGGCAGTGGACGGAAGCAGGTGACTGGCCCTCAGCTGCCTCCAGAGCTCAGCTGCCCAAACTTTTCCCAGAGTGTGGTCCAGCAGGGCTGGCCCAGTGCAGGATTGGGAGAGCACAGTGCTGGGGGCACAAGGGGAATGTGCTCACCCCTGGTTAAAACACATGACGGAACCAGGGCTAGGTCCTCAATGTTAGGGGCAAGCTTCCCTTGGTTTCAATCACAAATGCAATTCTGGTACCAGGCTCAGAATCCTGTGTAGTCAAGGGTATCGTTTTGCTGCATGAGGTGGGAGTCAGAAAATTTGGACGGGCCTGGCTGAAGCCTTCCTTGCCCCTTGGCTGCCCTTTGCACCTTCCTCTTCTTCAGCAGACCAGTGTCCCCAGCACCTATCCTGATCCAGAATTGCCACTTAGTCCTGGCAGATCAGGATTCTGAGATTGACCATCTGGACTTTCCTGGAGTTCTGTCTTCCTGCCAGAGAGCACTGGAGTTAGTTGGAGCAGAGGTCTATTTACTACACAGTCTGCCTTCACATATGGCTTTGTGCTTCTGAAGAAACCTAAGAAAAGTGAGTGGCAGTTCATAGTGACACATAGTGACCCACCTGTTCTGTTGGGGGGGGGGGGGTCTAAACCTTCCAGAACCTTCCAGCAGTTCCCTTGCAATCCATTGGTAGCTGATTCAGTAGGACCAAACCTTTTTCCTGTTGGTAACTGGTGGATCCTTTTGTTGAGTTTTCTTGCAGCTCACCAGTTATTCCATTTTAAAAGTACCTCTTGATTGTTGTGTTTTCCTTCTGTCTCCAGAATTGTAAGCGTAGGCTTGGGGAGATGAAGGCATACTCTGCAATGCCTCCTGCCTTTGAGTGGGGAAGAGCTTGGTGGGTGAGTCTACTCTGGAACTCGACTCCTTGCTGCCTGAGGGCTGGGAACTGGGGGCACAGATGGGAAGGGATCCCAAGGCAGAATTGCCACTTGGGTCCACGGCCAAGGGTTCAGGATTGCCCCAGTGCAGTTACCATCCGTCTGTAAAGTGCTCAGCATTTACTTCATACGTTAATAACAGACGAGGTGGTTTTGCTTACAGCATACTAGGTTTGGCAAACCCACGGTATTTTTTTCCAAATACTATTTTTAAAACCTTACTCAAAGCTTTACAGTACTTTACTAGAACAACAAATTGATTTAAAGTCACTGTGTGTGTGTGTGTGTGTGTGTGTGTGTGTGTGTGTCTACCTGTCTGTCTGTCTTGTAGGTGGATGGGAAGGTTTACTAGACGGACTCATCTGCACATTTAAGTTGAACGGAGAAAAAAAAAAAGACTGTTGTTTAGAATAATACATAAAGTCAGCCTCCAATTTTTGTTCTCTCCTTGACTGCTCAGGCCTTTGGAAATTTTTCACAGGTGTTTTCCTATGACATATGTTGACTGTGACATAGTTTATGAAATTCTATGACATTTGGCTTCCCAAGAGGAATTGGTTACTCACATCGTGGTTCACAACTTTTCTGGGAAGAGGAAGCTCGTGGAAGGAAAATATCCATACATGACAGTGGAGTCAATTACTTATCTTTGATGAAAAAGGAAGATTATATTGCCCCAAGTTGCAATAGTGAGAGCCTGCTGCTAAAAGTATAATGTTACCACAGCAAGAAAGCACAGCTTCCTTGAGGGCAGGCTACGTTTGGATGCACATTCGTCATCATGACTGAGTGAAGGCTTTAGTATTCATTGTGCAGAGAGAAAATGGAGATTAAGAGGCACTGCAATACCTAACAAGTAGCCAAGCCTTGGTCTATTTTAAGTCTAAATGTATTTAAAAATTTTTTAATGTTTATTTATTTTTTGAGGGGGGGGGAGGGGCAGAGAGAGAGGGAGACACAGGATGCAAAGCAGGCTCCAGGCTCCGAGCCGTCAGCACAGAGCCCAACATGGGGCTCAAGCCCATGAACCGTGAGATCATGACCTGAGCTGAAGTCGGACAGTTAACCAACTGAGCCACCCAGGCGTCCCTAAGTCTAAATGTATTTACAGTTCAAATGTGTAACATACATACATACCACATCTTCTTTATCCATTCATCCATCTGTCGATGGACATCTGGGCTCTCTCCATAGTTGGGCTGTTGTTGCTGCTATTAACATTGGGGTGCATGTACCCCTTTCAATCTGTATTTTTTTTAAGTCTTTTGGTAAATACCTAATAATACAATTGCTGGATTACCTGAAGGTTTTTATTGTTACAAGATGGCAGTGCATTTCTTCTAAAGCTTTGCCCTCCACGATACGCTATGATGTCACCAACATTCCTGCAGAAGATAAGAGTAATAGTGTCTGAGACAGGAAGCAGAGGGACCCTGCGAGTCTAGGTTCCTTGGTGGAGGGGGTTCCTAAAGACTCAGGGCAGAAATGTAGTGAATGTCAGGCATTGTGGCACTGCACTGGTCTGCTAGGTTTTTTCAGCCCCTTTCCCTTAGAGGGTCGTTACTCATCTTCACATTCTGGAAGAAAGCCAGATTCTGGTTCTGGAAGGAAGCGTAACACGGACCGTAAGGATTCTGGATTTTCCTCCCTCCTAAAGCCAACCTTTTGAGCAGTGCTGGAGGCAGTCAGAGGGTACACTGAGTGATTGCAGGGTATAATGTGAAGGGTAAGGGCTTGGAAGTTGTTGAACTATTTCTCTCTCTGTAGAATAATGTTTTTTTGTGGGAATAAATAAGATCATGGCACATGACATAGCTTGGTAGTCCATACATCCACGTGTGGATTCTCGCCAGCTCCCTGCTTTGTGGCTTTTAGTGCCCTGAGCACCAGGGAGGTACAGCTGACTGAATTGCCTAAAGTCTTTCTAAGCAAAGTTGCTATGCTGTTCCCTTCTCATCAATTTTCCCTCAATAAATTAAGGACTGGGCGAGTCTTAGTTTCCCACACTTTACCCCAGTTAGAGATCCCTTTGGGTAAACAGGCTATTTTTAATTATGAATATTCCCGTCACGTTCACATCTAAGTGTAAATTGCTTTAAATACTGGCCTCCTTGCTGCTGTGTGGAGTCATGTGGAGGTGGGACTTGGGGTGGACCTACCTGAACGGTAGGGGAGAAGGCAGCCATGACCACTTAGAAGGGACATTTAGAGGTGCTGAGACACTGGCTTCCTTTGGTGTGTGCCTTGCGTTGGACCTTGGAGCAGTTTGAAAAGCTGCAAACCCCCAGCTCCCCTCTGTTCTGGGAAGCATGTGGAGGGAGCTTTCCCAGCCCCGACCTCTCCCCTCCTCCCTGGTTTGTAATTCCATGCAGCAGGCTGGGTCTCACCATTTTTGAAGCCAGCCTCTCTCCACAATGCCTACTTCCATCTAGTTCCTCCCGATCTCAGCAGATCTGCTTTGGAACATTCTGTCACACGAAGGTATATACATGGGCTGGCCACACTTAGCAGAATAAACTCCTTGGGCGAAAGAGTTATAGTTCTGACAAGGGGAACGTCTGAGGCAGCCGAGTTCCAGCTGGGAATCCTTGAAATCTCTCTTGGCACACGTATCAAGCAGTTTCAAAGCCTGAGGCTGCTGCTGCTGCTGCTCCCATTTGCTGGCTTGCTTCCTCTCGGCTCTGCCCTCACGGTTACCAGACTCAGAACAGCCCAGCGCCTCACCTTTGCCCAGGGTTCACGCCGACATCACAGAACCGCAAGGATTAGGAGCAGAAAGGAAGTGAATTTTGAGGGTTCGCCTGGCTTGGGTGTCTCATTTCTCAGCCCAGAAAACTGAGACCCAGAAAAGAAACCCGGCCTTGCAAAAGTCACGTAGCAGCAGGTGCATGGTTTCAAAGACCACCGGTTTCTGCCTCCCGTTTGCTGTCACACTTCCCAGGTTCCCCCCTGAACTGCCCACTGTGCCTCCCAGGGCAGAGCTCTGCTCTCCGGGTGGGATTCGTGAATTCCAGCCGGAGCTCTGTTCTTGACCAGCTGTGTGACCCTAGGGAGGGCTTGGCTGCATGGGCTGGGGCGTGCCCCTCTTTGGACTGGATGAGAAGCCTCACCTTGCCGTTGGTGGAGGAATAAACAGAGAAGATATGACTGGCACCCAGTAGGGGTGCAACAGATATTTGCTGAATGATGGCGTAGCAGCGTCGATCTCCTGCAGACACCAGGCCCTGGGCCCTCACAAACTGCACTCTGTTCCCCAGCCAACCAGGACCAAGTTTCAAAATGGCTTCGTTCCCCCCAGTGCCAGACACCCTCAGAGACTGAGAATTTTTCCCTCTGCCTCGGAGTATAAAGCGCTTTTCTGGAGCACCCAACTGTGGCTTTGCCACAGAGTCTTCCTAAACTCCATCCGATTTTTGCAACCAGAAGGAGGGGTGTGTGTGTGCGTAAGTGTACATATGCGTGTGCACAAGTGTGAGTGCATGCGTGTGCATGCATGTGTGCGTGTGTGTGACTGAATGTGTGCATGTGTATTCACTTCCTGGAGCTGCCATCACAAAATACCACAAACTATATGGCTTAAGCAACAGGAATTTACTGTCTCATAGTCCTGGACACGGGAAGTGCGAAAGGTGGCAGCGTGGTTCCTTTTGAGGACGGTAGGGAAGGGTTTCCCAAGCCCCTCTCCTTGGCTTATGGGTGGCTGCCTTGTCTCTTGTATCTTCACGTGGTCTCTCTTCTAGGTATGTCTCTGTCTAAGTCTCTTTTTATAAGGGTACTAGTAGATTAGGGCCCACCCTAATGATCATGTGACTTGACTACTTCTGTAAGACCCTGTCTCCAAAGAAGGTCACATTTTGAGGTACTGTGTGTTAGGACTTATACCTAGGAAGTTGGGTTCCATCCCATAACAGTGAGTGTGTGTGTGTGTGTGTGTGTGTGTGTGTGTGTGTAGTGAAACATAGCATCTCAGACTCCAGTCAGAAGCATGCCTGCTATTTATGGGGCACCTAGCTGGCCCAGTTGGTAGAGCATGTGACTCTTGATCTCAGGGTTGTAAGTTCAAGCCCTGTATTGGGTATAGAGATTACTCAAAATCTTAAAAAAAAAAAGAGAGAGAGAGAGAGAGAAACATGCCTACAAATTAGATAATAGTACTTTATTATTATTTTTTCTTCTTTATTTTATTTTATTTTTTAAAGTTCATTTATTTATTTGTTTTTAATAATCTCTACACCCAAGGTGGGGCTCAAACTCACAACCTCAAGCTCAAGAGTCACATGCTCCACTGACAGAGCCAGCCAGGTACCCCTAGATCATAGTACTTTAAGAGCACATATCATTCTCTCTTTTGTGAACAGGGAAGATTTAAAACAACTATTTTTTATAAACCTCCTCATGGAAGCAGAGGGGGCAGATGTGATGATGTCGAAGGTCCTAGGTACCACTCTTGCCTCATGGCTTGAAAACGTGTCTTCGTGGAAGGCCCTCGTCTGCTTTGTCACTCTCTGGCAGAGCAATGCCACCCTTGGTGTGTAATTTCCCCACCTCGTTTTTACTTTAGACTGTCAAGTAGCGTCTTGAAATACCTCTGACTGTACCAAAGAACATTCCAATTATTCCAAACGGTACACAAATTCAGAGTTTCCACACTATTCCCTGATGACTTGGTATCACCGAGTTAGCCCTTGAGAAACTCCTGGATATTTCTAAATAAGTTTCTGCATATTATAGGTGTTGTTTAGATGTTGTAAATCGTTGTATAGTATACGTTTAGCTTTTCTTCCAAAAGACTCTGCCTGAGCTCCATCCACTCGTATTATTCTTTCCTTGACTTATATTCTCGAGAAGGTCCAGGGAGGTCTGCTTCGCTGGCCAACCCGCAGACCACTGGGGAGTCCGGCCACCAACTCGGGGCTGCCCGCCTGATTTACCAGGAGAAACGGCTCCCAAACTGCTCCTGAACTTGCTGGCTGTGCAGGACCATGCTTGGCGTTTGCTGTCCTCTCCCTGTAAATATCCATTCTCTCTGTCTTCTCCAAAATGAATCCTTCACAGCCGTGCAAGGACCTGCATTCTGACTGACTTTCTCAGCCAGCCCCTGAGTTAAGCCAATTGTTCTTCTAGGTCAACCTAAGTCTGGGGACCAGGTGGATAGAACCTGGGGGCAGTGTTGGGGGCCAGTCTGAATACCTGGGCAGGGGGACTTACATCATCACTCATTAGCTTTAGTGTGTAATGCTGGGAGTCTGATTCTGTGGTACAGAGCAGGGGGGTGTTGGTGACACTTGTGTCCACCCGAGGTAAGTAGGGATCTGGTTTTTTGGCTGTCCTTGTTTGGTGGCAGAAGATACTGGTTACCTCTGAGAAAACGGAGCCACTTACCCCGACACATCTTGAAGTAACAACACTCATCCCAGACTTCAAATTCCTCTGTCCTACTTCAGCATGAGAGACCGTGTAACCCTTTAAAATCTATCTTCCAAAGACCATTGAAGGACATAAAAAGTACTTGTGAGATAAACTTCTGAAGTTAAAAAGTGTTGGCCACAAAATTGCATGTAGTGTCTGGTCTCCACTATATTAAATACATATTTCTAAAAAGAAGACTAACTGGGACGCAATAAAATATTAACTGTTTTCCTCTGAGTGGAAGGAAGATGAATAATTTGTATTTTCCAAATTTTCTACAGTGAGCGTTTGTTACTTTACAGACACACAGGCACATATATCTACTCTAAATCTATTTACAGTGTTATGTATATTATATATAATATTATATATGTATTGTATTTATAGTATATATAATTTTACTGGATCTTCGGGATCTTTCAGATTTTTTGCTACCTCAGCATCGCCAGGATATTAATTCCTTGCTTGCCCGAGGCCGGTCTCTGACTTTCTAAGAAGACAGTGGTAACTGGTTCCGATGGACAGGGTGGACCTCCTGGGGCCCTCTGAGCACCTGGGGAGAAGGCTGGGGTTGCCTCTGGCCGGTGCCTGCCCTCCAGGCTCGGCCTCTAGGGAGGGGCCAAGGTTCTCTGAAGGAGGTTAAAGCCCTTCTTTGTGTGAATGGCCTTTTAGGGAGCAGAGGGAGGGGCGGCTGTGACATCACAGGCTTCAGTCAGGAGGCTCGGAAGGAATTTGTCCTGCTTGAGCCAGTGCGCAGGAATCCGTCTGGAAAAAGAGGCAGTTCCGACTGGGGACGTTTGAGACACGCACTGTGGGCAGGGTAAGCCGAGTCTGCTGACCTATCTTACTGTCCTTTTCTTTTCTAATCTGGAAGGAACGGGTTCCTTCCCGGGGCCCGTCCTGGTGGAGGGGGACTCAGAGTCGGGACTGTAGGGCTGTGCTGCGGAGTCCTTTCCCTCTAGAGGCAGAGTGGGCAGCTGAGCTCCAACTGGCGACTTGCTTCTCTTGGAAATCTCATCAACCCCCCCAGCTTGCAAGTTAAATGGCAGAGAGGAAGCGCGGCACCAGGCGTCCAGTGTGTGCAAAGATGCACACATGTGGCACACGAGGCCGGGACGATGGTGCGTGAGGGTGTCTGCGAAAGAGAACCTGTGTGTCTGTCCTTGTCCGGAGTAGAAGCAAGCGACCCAGTGACTCTGGTAACTGGTTTTCTAGTTAACGCCTTGTATTTATTTGGTCTGTAACGAGGCCGAGCTGTGGGACCCGCCACGTTCACGGAGTGACTCGGGGCTTTCTGGGGAATGTGTGTGCCTGTGTCCTGTAGGAGCCCAGGGAGTGGGAAGAGAACCTCATCAGCTCCGTTCGTGTGCACAGTGTCATCTGTGGACAAAGGGTTAAGCTCAGAGGCTTCTGGCACCGTTTCCTCTTTTCTCTTGGCTCTCTGCCTCAACATAGTGGATTTGTGCTGGGTCCACAGTGGTGCTCAGCTTTTGCTCTCTGCCATTAGTGGTTGGCCAGGCAAGAACCCAAGATCCTGAACTATTTTAAAACCAAGAGGGACACAGCTGAGTTATAAAGAACTAAAGCCGGACTTGCTTTTGCTTTCGGCAGAATTAGTTACCCTAGAAATTTCTGGCTGCAGGAGCCAGAGTTCCCTCTGAGGCCTTGATGTTGGTTTATTCTGGAGGTGGGGACTGCCCTGTAAAATCGTCTCATGGAGAAAAGGGCCTCTGGGGAGAAGAGCATCTGAGGACTCCTTGACAGAGCTCGGAGTTTGTTGCATTGAGGAGGAAGTGAAGCTTGACCTTCTTGGAGCAGAAACGAAGCATCTTTCCTCAGTTGGGGCAACCCTAAAGCCTCCCAGCCGTTCCCAGTCACTCCTGTGGGGAGTGGATCTCCAGGCAGCTGAAAGAAACAAACCTTTCACCACTTGCTATAGAAAAGGAAACAGCTTCCTTCCTCCCTCCAACCCCCCTGGCTCCCCACCCCCATCTTCAGTTGCTTTCACGGAAAGCCCAAGCTGTAAATGTGTTAATCAAACGACACCTTGACATATTCCAGATGTGCAGCCTGACATCTGAGCGGGTGACTTTGGAGCTGGGTTAAGGGGATACTATTAATAGGGCAGGCTGTGGTCTCGGGGAGACTCCATGACGTTATAAATTGACCACTTTCCTTCAACAGAAGTGTGAGCCAAGACATAGTTTGTTTCCAGTGAAGGAAGGTTCTAGAAGTATTTTCATCCCATCTGCAAGCCCGTATCTATACTCTAAGGCTGTATCTGTACTCTAAGGCAGAGAGATAGCCGGATGGTGATGCCATAGAAGCTCTCAGCAAGAAAGGCTGGGCCTGTAAGAGCAGGAACATCTTTTTAGAACTGTCCCAGTCATATTTAGCTGTAATGCTTCACGGCAGGAGGTCCAAGAGCCATTGTTAGTGTTAGCTCCCTGGATCAGGGGTCAGAGCATTTAACCCTGAGTCCGCCTGGTCTGACTTTAGCCTGCAACTGCCCAGGAGTGCTCAGGGTCTTTAAGTCTGGCATGTTTCCATCAACCAGGAAGGGATCCTTCTCAGGGAGTGATGAGGCTTCTGGCTTCCCACCGTCAACCCAGGCCCCTGGTCCTCTAGGCCGGAAGAAGCGCTGCGAGGGGGCAGAAGAGGAAAGGCCTTTGGACTGGAATATGGCCCAGGCTATCACCTCTCCCCTCCTCTTCCTCGCCGAAGCCTGAAGCCAAACCAAGGAAGGAAGCAAGGCATTCTCAGACATTCCCATTCTCTGCTCCCTCACAAGGCTGGGTGGAAAGGGACTACTCAGAGGCCCTCCGGCACTTTCTCCGGCCTGCCCCCAGCTTGCCATCTTCAACAGGGAGGGTCTGAGGAGCTGCAGGCCAGCCGCTGAGGAATTTGGGCACTCCCAGTTTTCTTCATAAACTCTTTCTAGCCAGCCCGGTGTGTGCTGTTGTACAGGGCTGGGATTTTCTTCTGACTTAGCACTTCCTTTGCCTCGTACTTTTTTCTCTTTTTGGAGATTTCCTTGGAAATCTCTGCCTCCAAGGCTGTATGCTCCTTGCTGCAGAGTAGGGACCACCCCAGAGCTCAGGGGACCCCACCCCACCAGGGACCTGCCCAAAGCTTACCACTCAGCAGATTCCCAGGGCATGCTTATCCTCATAGGAATGCACTTTGACCTCTTCAGCCTCTGGGCTCCCCTCCCACACTCCTGAAGTTCCCTCAGCTTAGGGAGTCCCTCTGCCCCAGATCTCCAGACCTTAGCTCCAGTCTGGTCCCTCCAACTCTGATAAAGTTCAGGAGAGTAATGTGGACATCTTTGCAGCCTCCATGAGCCGGGTTGCATCCCTTCCTTCCATTTATCTTTGTGATAGAAATAACAGCCAGGAAGTTGAGTCCTGTAAGAAGCATTTTAGATGGTTCCACCACATGGACCACAGAACCAGTTCTCTGCTGTGAGAGCAATTGCACCCTGTGTACTCAAAACTCAACTTAAGAAAAAAAGAGAAAGGGTAAGAAGGGAAAACGGAGATGCTCTCTGGTTTCACAGCTATGCGGAAGTTTTATTTTATAGCCACGCCTCTGTTCCCTGGCCAAGAATGAGTTTGTATTTTTGGTGGAACTTAAAAATAACTGGATTAAAGGATCAGGTCACCTATTACCTGGGGAAAAGTCTTTCTAATTTAAATAGCATGGCCTTAGTAGGAAGTAATCTGGGTTATTCAGAGTAGGAAGCTGGTTGTGCAGCCTGCGGCTGATGTTTGAGTGATTTGGGTCACACCAGGCATTTAGGCTAGGAGCCTGGGAGGTCACAGCTGGTAACGGGCTGTGTCTAGAGGTAACAGCCTGAGGGTGGTGGGGAGGTGGGTGGGGAAGCTGTGAATACATTTGAGTAGAAGTTACAGCTTCCTGCTTGTCCTTGTAGCAAAGGACACCTTTTTGGTAACCCCCTGGTCCCAGCCATATCTGCTAAGGAAAATGTACCTCCTTCAAGTTCTTTCAGCTCATGATAAGCCCAGCAGCAGATGCAAGGAAGAGAGAGCACACTGGCGTCCATCACCCCAGCTGGGCAGCTGTCAGGACCCTGATGTGTTTTCTGGGCAAATTACACAGTCTTCTAGAATCTCGCCTGTGCTGTTGACTGTGGTGTTGGGAAGGAGTCACAGCCTTTATGCATGGTGTCTATTGCAATGTCTGGGATGTGGGATATTAATATTTTGCCCCTGGGTTGTCGTGGAGGAAGCAGAGGACTCTCCTCAGAGGCCAGCTGGAAAGGTAAAATTCCCAGACCGTGCAGGAAGTCAGCACCCTCATTTCTAACTAGGGGGCCTACAGGGAGAGCAAAAGAAAGGAAGCTGAAACTAAGTCTCCAGGAAGTCTGTCTCAGTTCCTTTCTGAATAAATGGTGGGGAGGGGTCTCTGACTTCTGAAGCCAAATTGCGTGTCTCCCATCACTTCTAGAGATACAGGTGTGCAAACGGTCAACCAGAAAGCCAAGTGAATACTCTTTAAATCTATCCACCCTTCTTAACATAGCCCTAATCATTTTGGAAGCCTGCTGTCACTGAGAACACTTTTTGAAGTATTAGGAGAGAATTTGGAAGAACTGGCCTTCAAATCCTGTCTTTGCCACTTCCTAGCCAGGTGATCTTGGGAAAAATCTTTCAATTTCTCTAAACCTCATATTCTAAAGTTTTAAAACTAAAGTTTTGCATACAAAAGGGCCTCGTTGCAAGTATCAGCCCAGATCGTGTATGTTTGTGTACTATGAACAGAGTGTGTCCGCAGTAAAATGGAGATGTGACGGGGCACCTGGGTGGCTCAGTCGGTTGGGCATCCGACTCCTGATCTCAGCTCAGGTCACGATCTCACAGTTTGTGGGTTCGAACTTCGCACTGGGCTTCATGCTGAAGCCTGCTTGGGATTCTGTCTCTCCCTCTCTCTCTCTGCTCCTCCCCCATTCTCTCTGTCTCTCCAAATAAATAAACTTTAAAAAAAAATGGAGATGTGACACTCACAGTGTGCCCACCAAACAGGCTCATTGTGCTGCCTCATTCACTTGTACATCTGTGCAGCTAGTAGTGTATTGGCAATGGTCCAGGTTCTGTTCAGGCCAATGTGTGACCCCTCCTCTGCTTCCGATGTGACTGGAAAAGATTAGGGAGGTTAGAGATGCCTTAGGTCTGACTTCTAGCCTTGCCTCGGCCTTTCCCCTGTAATTGCCTCATGTGGATTTCTTCTCAAAATGAAAACTTCCCCATCACGCCCTGCTCCTCCCCACAAAAAGTCAACCAGCTCCCAGAGAGAATTTAATAATGGTCATTTACACTTCCGTGTAAAATTGCTTAATAATAAGGAACATTTGCATTAAACACTTCGCGGTATACATAGTACTTTTAAACACATTATCTACTCTAATTCCCGAAACAGATTTGAGAGATCTTGTTACAAGTCCTGCTTACAAAGGAGTTACAGTCTGCCAAGGAGAGTCCCATGATTGTCTTGCATAGGGTCTGGCAGAACTTTCATAGGCGATCCCGGGCACCACCCATATTGTAAACTAACCCATACTAATTTGTTTTGCATAACTATTAAACACGTTTTGGTAAATAGCGGCAGCTTGAGACACAACCTGGCTACCGGGTTATAATAAAAGCACGTCTTGCACTGAGTTCTGGCACCCATACAGACGTTTATTAAGCAACCCTTTGTAAAAGTAGGCATAAAACCTACTGTCTGTAACCTCAAAGAAATCCCAGCTCCTGAAGATTCTAGATGCTCCAGCCCCACCTTGCATGAAGACAGGTTTTACAAGGCAGGATTCCCTTACCCTATAGGGGTTAATAAACCATTAAAGTCCTCTGAACCTAAAGACAGAGAAAGAGCCATTTAGCTTTTAGGCTCAAAGCACCATCCCTAAGGGTGTACGAGCCCCCTTCCCCTGCCCTGCTCACTCTGTCTGGAAATCTATTTCGGGAAAGGACAGAGAACATCTCTAATCCACAAATTTGAACACTACCAACTTCACCAGATTTCCAGTTTTTATCATGCTAATTGACAAGCCACTAATTTCACTGATGAAAACCCATTTCTCACCTTAATGATACCAGTTGGCAATGCCTCAGGGGGCCGTGGGAGTTAAAGAGAGCCAAACTACCCAGGAAGGAAGCCATCTATGGAGCTTGGAATTTCTGATTAGGTCCTGGTTGACCACTCCTAGAGTGTATATTCCCAGTTAGGTTGGCTCTCTGCTTCTGAATGTAATTTAAACTAATTTCAAACACACACATACAGCTGTATTATATTGTCTCTGCCCACATCTTCTAAAGTAAATAGTAGACGTCCTGACCAGCTATTAGCTATTTGGGGAAGCCAGTAGGCTGGCAGGTATTATGTGTCCTGCTCTACCAGGCCTCCACCTGGAGGGTTCGCAGGGGCAGTCCAAAGAGGGTGCCCCTTAGCACCCTTTGAAAATCCAGTTTGCTCGGTTTTGTTTTTGTTTTTGTTCTGTTTTGCACTGAGGCACAGTTGATTTCAGAAGGACTTCCTAGTCCCCTTGATGAGTGTGTACTTTATCTGAATCCGGAATCAGGTTCACCTTATCTGAAGCATAGGGAAAAGTCCAGTCTTTTTAATCTTCGAAGGGAGCAATGAGCATTTGTTGGTTTGAGCAAGACATCATTTAATGACACCAAGCCCAGATTCCTGCCACTTCTGTTTACCTGGTGTAGTTTACAGGTGGCTTTGATTGTATCAGGCCATCTTGCATGAAGGTAAATTCCTCCAGTTGAGAATAGAACTCAGGAATTTGCTCCTTTGTTATAACTGTTGCCTAACTTTCCAAAAACTCAGGATCTCTGAGGCATGGTTGTGAATCAGTAAGTCAGGGTTATCTCTTTAATTACTTCTACCTTGATTAGGGTGTAGAGCTGCTACTCTCTGAAGTACATGGAACAGAGTGTCAAGAAAAATGTTCTGAATTTATGGAAAGAAGCGGGAGGAGCCCCCTTGTAACGGGGAAGGAGAGAGAGCCGCTTTCCTGTTTACACCCTCCAGTGCCTAGATTTTTTACACAAGTGTATTGGAACGGAATCATGTCTCAGTACATTGGGACTCCAAACTCTGACTTTTAATCAGTAATCAGCATTTGTAAAATCTTAGTTTGACCCATCATAGAAGATATTCAAGGCACGAGACTCATCATTTCTGACGAAAAGCTAATGGTAGTCTTTTTGACATTGCGAAAATGTATTGTCACAAGCCGTTCTCAGACTTTGAAAGTTTTGAATCGGAACACTTGCTACTTCAGAAAGTGTGCCTTGAAAAGGGTTGGTATACTTTTTAAGTTCTGAGAGAGAAGCAAACGCTGGCAGAGCATCTCCTAGCTCATTGTCCGGCGCTTGAATGGACGTACCCAGGAGAAAGAGACAGCGTGCTCTTGGGCAATGCTGTGGAGGGGGTTCAGGACCTTCTATCCCCGTGATTAGCAACAGGAGAGAACTATAGGCAAGTTTTTCACTCCTCCTGACAAGACGAAATAAACTCCAAAAGAGACTTAGGGCTTCCTAGGAAGTCCAATTTTTGTTAAGAAAAAAAGTGTCTCCTGGAGCTTATTGTTACTGCTAATCTCATTATGACCCCACAAAATAAGCTTCCTGCATGTTTAATGAATGGATTAATGACCAAATGAGCTATAGAATGAATTATTTGCCTTTTAAATTCCTTTAATGCTATGCCACCCTCTTTCCTCTTATGCCAACTACTCTAAAATACTTTATGTTCAATAGGGCAGTGATTTTCAACCATTTTTCAGTTCCAGCAACTTCCTACCATTTTCCTATCTTCCCTCCTCCGCCCCCAGAAGCCAGAAAGGATACAGGAAAAGCTCTCCTTATTCCCATAAAGACTGTTAGCAGTAAATCATTGACTAAATGAAGCTGGGGTGGGAGACTCACAGATAATCTGTCTCTCACTGTAGCAGTGCCTTGTGTCTCTTTTTGTTGGTCTCTTTATTCCAGTAATAGCTTTCCATGGAGTGGGCTAATTTTGACGTAGGTTTATTTGAAATTGAATGGCAGCCAGTAAGTGGCAGGCATTCAAATTTTCTGTAATTCTTAAGGTGCCTGGGTGGCTCAGTCGGTTAAGCATACCCCTCTTGATTTCAGCTCAGGTCATGATCTCCTGGTCATGAGATCAAGCCCCGAGTCAGGCTTGGTGCAGAGCACAGAGCCTGCTTGGGACTCTCTTTCCCTGCCCCTCCCCCACTCATTCTTTCTTTCTCTCTCTCAATAAATAAATAAAACTTAATATTTTTTCTGTAATTCTTAACGACATAGATATTACTGGCGATTGCCTTGCCAAAAGAAAGTCTAGTTAATGTTTTTAAAAGGCAGTAAAAATGTCTTTGACATGACTCTTGATGTCATTCTAAAGATAAAAGAACCATTAGCTAATAATGATAAAAAAATAAAATAAAATAAAGATATTAGCATTATAAATATTAATGGTATTAAAGGACCAGATTTGGACAAAGACCAGAACTAGACTGGAAGTTCATCCAAGACCAGAAGGTATTGACAAAAGAATCATTGTTACCTATTCCTAAAGAAGGAACATATATTACTTGATTGATTTAAGTCTACAGGAGAATGTAAAAAATGAAGAGTGAAAGAAACCACCTGTTCATGGGTGACCTTCCAGCTCATGGATGACCTTCTAGGTCATGGATGACCATGAGAGTTTTCAGCATTCTGACAGAAGTGCAGAGCATGTAGGGTAAACTCCCATGCTGTTTAAGTCTCATGAACAAATCCATAATTATGAACCTTCCTTGGAAGTGTTTTGAAATGAATCTCCTGAGAATCATCCTGAGGTGGTGTTTTAATATTATGTTCTAAGAGTTTAAAATTGTTCACAACCGATGCAAATGAAAATGGTACCATCTTGCAGTTTTGCATTGTACTATGTAATACGAGGCATACTCTAGACTCAAGAGAGGAAGACAAACCTGACCAAGGTGTCAGTGAAATTCTTGAGGGACACTCAAATTAAGCTTACAATTTACCACTGAATTTTCTGAGATAAACCAGAATCCTTGGGTATGAAAAAAAAATCCTCCTAGAATTTGAAAATTAATTTTACTAATGCCAAAAAAGAAATCACATGGGATTGGTGAAAATATAGGATTTATTTCAAAACATTAAAAAGATGTGGTTTTTCTTATTTAACAATAAGATTGGAGCTATCACATATAGTGCATTTTAGGAACTAGAGAATTGCCGCTGGCTACGAACTTTTCAAAGCAGCCCTCACTCCTTAACTAAGGAGTGTTGTTTTGATGTAGTCCCAGAGAACAGAACTATACAGTCAGTGGCTTTGGTTACGGTGTTTATAATGTACATGATCGATTAAGAGCCATTGCACTGGGGCCCTGTAGCTGTTAAGGACCAATTGAAGGAATCTACTGTTTTCCAGTATTTTCTCTTGGAAAATTTTTCCAGGAAGTTTCTTGTCTCCAGAAATATTGCATTACATATGGCAGAGGATTTCATTAAAAATCGCTGATGCCAAAGGACCATCTTACTCTACTTGGGGACGCACAAATAGTCCTATTACATTTCTGCAGTAGTTTGCTATTAAGATATTTTATTAAATTCTGGTACAATTCCTGTATAATCTTTTCTACTTTAGAAGATATTTGAGCAATGTCTTCAAATGATCTGAATCTTAATTTACTTTTAAATTTAAGAATGGGACTGGCATTTATTGAACGTTCTCTGGACCCCCAGTAAACAAAGCAGAATCTGTAACATCGAGAGGTTTATGAATGAATTACCACAGCAAAATGAATATGTGAAGAATTATTAGAAGAGAAATCTCTGTTCCAAAGAACTTGTCATTGCTTCAGTTTTTCTTCCAGTGAGTTACCAGTTAATTTCTCAGGGTTCGCCTCCATAAGAGATTTAATAGCTAACCCTGACCTTTGTTGTCTCTTTATTTCAGAAGCCTCCCCAGCTTTCTGAGGATGATGTCCGGCTAAAAAACGAGAGAGACAATTGCAGCGTCGGCCCCCTGGAGCCTGCAACCAGCTCCCTTCCCCCAGATCACAAAAACATGGAAATTGAAGTCTCTGTTGCAGAATGTAAAAGTGTTCCTGGAATCACCTCTACCCCGCCTTCCATGGACCACCCCTCCCCTTTCTACTCACCCCCCCACAATGGCCTCCTCGCTGATCACCATGAATCTCTGGATAATGATGTGGCCAGAGAGATCCGCTATCTAGACGAGGTGCTGGAGGCCAGCTGCTGCGATTCTGCTGTGGACGGAACTTACAACGGCACGTCGTCCCCAGAGCCTGGAGCAGTCGTCGTGGCGAGCAGTCGAAGCCCACCTGCCCACACAGCCATCCAGCCAGAACTCACAGAGAGGGCAGCCGGCAGACAGGCCCCTCCTCACATCGAGTTCAGCACAAGCAACTCTGACACCATGGCAGAGGGTGGAAAAGCCAACGGCCACTCGCCTGACCAGCCCCAAGATCTGCTGGGGGACGGCCTCCAGGCACCCGCGAGCCCCAGCTCCTCCACCAGCTCGCGGTGCTCGGGCCGTGACGGGGAGCTCACGCTCACCACACTGAAGAAGGAGGCCAAGTTTGAGCTGCGTGCCTTCCATGAGGACAAGAAGCCCTCCAAGCTCTTTGAGGACGACGAGAATGAGAAGGAGCAATTCTGTGTCAGAAAAGTGAGGCCTTCGGAAGAGATGCTGGAGCTGGAAAAGGAAAGGAGAGAACTCATCCGGAGCCAGGCCGTGAAAAAGAATCCTGGCATCGCGGCAAAATGGTGGAATCCTCCCCAGGAAAAAACCATCGAGGAGCAGCTGGACGAGGAACATCTGGAGTCGCACAAAAAGTACAAGGAGCGCAAGGAGAGGAGGGCGCAGCAGGAACAGCTGCTCATGCAACAGCAGCAGCCGCCCCCAGCCCAGCTCTGCGCGGCCCCTGTGGCCTCACATGACCAGGCCAGCGCGGCAGAAAACGTAAAGGAGGACATCGTCACCGAGCAGATAGACTTCTCTGCTGCTCGCAAACAGTTCCAGCTCATGGAGAGTTCCAGGCAAACAGTGGCCAAGGGCCAGAGTACACCTAGGCTCTTCTCTATCAAGCCCTTTTATAGGCCTCTGGGGTCAATCAACTCAGACAAGCCACTGACCATCTCGAGACCAGCTTCCGTCGGGGGCCTTCCAGAAGACAGTGGTGCATCAGCAGCCAAGGGGCAGCAGAAAGCCAGCTGTGCCCTGGAGAGTCAGCCTGCGGGGGGAAGCCAGGGCAGCACAGCTCCTCAGGGGAGGGAAGGGCCCTACAGTGAGCCTTCCAAACGTGGGCCCTTATCCAAACTGTGGGCAGAGGATGGGGAGTTTACCAGTGCCCGGGCCGTCCTCACTGTGGTCAAGGATGACGACCCTGGGATCTTGGATCAGTTTTCAAGGTCAGTCAATGTCTCTTTGACACAAGAGGAGCTTGACTCTGGTTTGGATGAATTGTCAGTGAGGTCCCAGGATACCACTGTCCTGGAGACCCTGTCCAACGATTTTAGCATGGACAACATCAGTGACAGCGGGGCCTCCAATGAGACAACCAATGCCCTCCAGGAGAATTCACTGGCTGATTTTTCTCTGCCCCAGACTCCACAAACTGACAACCCTTCAGAGGGCCGAGGAGAAGGCGTCTCCAAGTCCTTTAGCGATCACGGTTTCTATTCCCCTTCATCCACACTGGGAGACTCTCCATCGGTTGATGACCCCTTGGAGTATCAGGCTGGTCTCCTGGTGCAGAATGCCATTCAACAAGCCATAGCCGAGCAAGTGGATAGATCTGTGTCTGAAACCAGCAAGGGTGGGACAGAACAGCAGGGACCTGGAACAACTCTAGAGGAAGCTGGCACTGGGGCTCCCAGTTCAGAGAAGCCTCAGAGCATGTTTGAGCCACCTCAGGTGTCTTCTCCTGTTCAAGAGAAGAGGGAGGTATTACCAAAGATTCTGCCTGCTGAAGACCGGGCACTCAGGGAAAGGGGGCCCTCCCAGCCACTGCCAGCCGTACAGCCCAGTGGCCCAATAAACATGGAGGAGACCAGACCGGAAGGGAGCTATTTCAGCAAGTACTCAGAGGCAGCTGAGCTGAGGAGCACAGCCTCGCTCCTGGCCACTCAAGAGTCCGATGTGATGGTTGGACCCTTCAAGCTGAGGTCAAGGAAGCAGCGGACTTTGTCCATGATCGAAGAAGAGATCCGAGCAGCTCAAGAAAGGGAAGAGGAACTGAAGAGGCAGAGGCAAGTCTTGCAGAATACCCAGAGCCCCAGGGCAAAGAACGCCCAATCGCTGCCCTCCCGAACATCATGCTACAAAACCGCTCCAGGTAAGTGAAGTGCGCACCAGAGACAGACGCCGTGGGAATCTGTTGATTCCAGCTTATGTGTTTCTTTGTGGAGCCTCCTCTGGGTGTGGCTAGAATTAGTGTCGGGGGCACTGACACAAGGGTTTTTGTATCCAGGGACATGCAACTGGAGTCAGAAGAACCCTGGGCCTGGACGGTGTGCCATTTCCCAGAGGATGCAATGGCTCCTCTCCCATTGTTCTGTTCCGGGTTTGGTTTAGTAGAGAATTGTTCTCTTCTGTTTGAAAGGGCTGCCTCTGGCTGAGGGAGGGGCAGTGTGTCAGAGTGAGCCCATGTGTGGACTGTGTTGGAGTCGGTAGCTTGACCCTTAGCATCTGTAGTTAAATCGAACCCATCTGATTTGGACGAAGTGCTCTACTAACGCCGTCTGAGTGCCAGGTTCTTTCCTAGCAATGGCAGTCATGACCCAGGGTTGCGGATCGACCATAGATGTTTTTGTCCCTCTTCTGTACGATTGGATTGGTCTTCCTTTTAGTCATCACGGTGCCATTTCTTTGGAATCAGGGGTGGTCTCATTCATTCTTATCCTATGACACATTTGGAGAAATTGAGTGACTCTTTGTAAAGGCAGGTCTTTAGTCCCCTCCCATTGCCTGGGCAGTCCCTTTGTATACTTTGTGTAAATGGCTGGTGGTAATGTGGCTACCATTATGGACAACAGCGTGACCAGTAGTTTTTGTTTCCCATTTGGATATGATGGCAATCAGAGATCTGCACGTCCTGCTGCAGAGAAGTGCTACTCAAAATGTGATCTGGGCTAGTCCACGGACTGTTCGTTACCAGTCCATGCCGAGAATAAGTACAGACATTGAGAGCAAGCATTTGAAAATTCTTGTCGCAATTTGGCATTGTCCTCAAATCCAAGTGTGGAGTTTTGCGCTTTTTTTTAAAGTATTGGTTCATAATGGACTGAGGGGTAACTTCTTTCACTGGAGACTATCTAAAAAGCATTACCCTAACATATAATTGTTGGCGTTTGACTTGGTTTATCCAGATCTTATTCCCATCTTGACACTTGGCTTCCGTCAAATCTACAGTGACTCAAGGTAACCCTTTTGATTATTAATTTTTAAATTTTGAAACAGTCTCAACCTTAAGTTCCCAAGTACAGTGCAAATATCTCTTATTATGAACCATTTGAGAATAAATTGCCAACATGATCTCCGTCATCCCCAATTTTATAGAATATGCCTCATTCTGGATTTGTCTATGCTTTCACATGAGTACATGTAGGTTATGCATCTTGGTAGGACTACCACAAAAATGATGTTATTTCTTCTCACTGTGTCCAATCAGGGACAGATGTTGACTTTTTTTTCATATAATATCAACTTGGATCACCTGATTGAGGGAGTGTCTTATAAGGTTCTAGAGTAAAATTACTTTTTCCTTTGTAATTAATAAATATTCTGGGGCCTCTGGGTGACTCAGTCAATTAAGTGTTCGACTTCAGCTCAGGTCACGCTCTCATGGTTCATGAGTTCAAGCCCCGTGTCGGGTTCTGTGCTGACGGCTCGGAGCCTGGAGCCTGCTTCAGAGTCTGTGTCTCCTTCTCTCTCTGCCCCTCCCCTGCTTGTCCTCTGTCTCTCTCTCAATAAACAAACAAACAAACATGGGACGCCTGGGTGGCTCAGTCGGTTAAGTGTCCGACTTTGGCTCAGGTCATGAAGTCCTGGTTTGTGGGTTCAAGCCCTGCATTGGGCTCTGTGCTGACAGCTCAGATCCCGGAGCCTGCTTTGGATTCTGTGTCTCCCTCTCTCTCTGCCCCTACCCGCTTCGTGCTCTCTCTCTCTCTCTCTCTCTCAAGAATAAATACACATTAAGATTTTTTAAAATAATAAATAAATAATAAATAAACATTAAATATTCTGTACAGTTAGTTTGGCACTATGTAATCTTTATCCTACTTCTCATCAAACTTTAAATCTATTCATGTATCTATTTATGTAAGTGTGGTCTTGTGGGTTCCTATTATATTCAGTGGGTTATAATCCATTTCTGTTAGTTTTATTCTTAATTTGTGTAGATACAGCTTATGGGAGCCCTTTCAAGTTAACTTCATGTCCTTTTGACATGGTCTCATTATCCTATGGAAACGTCCTCACTTTCTGACACCACAATATGTTCCAGTCTCATCTGATACTTTCCTAACCCTGAAATCAGCCATTTTTTCAAATAGCACTAATTCCTGTTAGTGGAGAATGGAATTTAGAAATCAAAATCTGGGTGATTGGTGTGCTCATTGTTATTAGATTGTTTGTCCCTGTTCCCAGGCACTCTCAAAGAACAGAATTAGAAAATATATACACATTCTGTCTGTCTGTCTGCCTGTCTGTGTATCCACCTACCTACCTACCTATCTATCTTGAAAATCATGAGCTCACCCTGATACCTTTAACTCTAATCTAATACCACAGGGCTCATATTCTCCCCATATTTGTAACCTCCTTGTTGACAAGATACCCGGTTCAAATACCCTTGATGTATTTATTGTTTGAGCAATCCTCTCCTTGCCTTATGTAACCAGTCTCCTATTTTCCTTACCCAACTTGGGTTCCAATACCCTGTGCTAGGTCACCTCTGTCCCCCACCCACCTGCTGTGGCTTCAGCACAGCACTCTGGGCCACTGTGGTATCCTACCCTCAACTGCAGACACCATCTTCTAGAGCTCCTCCCCAGTGGCTTTTGGACTAAATTGTTCATGAAGGAAAGAAAGAGAGGGAAAAGAGGAAAAGCCTGGTGACTTTCTTGATATGGTTTTTAATTCCTACAGGTCACAGGGCAGTGGCCAGCTAAGTGAGGCAAAGAAAACTTGCAAGGGAGGATTTTTTGTGTGTGTGCTTAATAGTGACCAGTTGGCTTTTCCCAAAGATCCTTAGTTGTCAAGTTCATTTCAAATTCTTGTGGGCTAGCTTGGCACAGAGATGCCAATGGGCATTCTGCATGGTATCCTAGAAAAAGGTTTTATACCACTTGAATTCAGCCCAATCTGAGGAGCCTACTTCATGTATAAGTGACTGTAAAGGGCCTGCACAAGAGCCCAAAGTCTGGCAGAGGAAGGTTCTTCAGGCATCTCATCAACTTCTGCTCACATAGGAGGTAGATACCATGGCTCTCCTGTCAGTTATAGCTGGCTCTACCTACCTAACCCTCCCTTTATGTTATTTATTATAGAACCTTCCTGCAAGTGCATGTGCTCAGTGGGTATTTTCATTTTTCTTCACTCCACTTTTTTTGTTTTGTTTTGTTTTTAAGTAGGCTCCACGCCCAGTGTGGAGCCCAATGCAGGGCTTCAACTCATGACCCTGAGATCAAGACCTGAGCTGAGATCAAGAGTCAGATGCTTAACTGACTGAGGCACCCAGATGCCCTTTACTCCTCTTCTTAATTGAGCCTCCCACCATATTGTTCCCTTCCTTTATTTCTCCCATGTGAACAAGATTAAAAACATTTCAACACTTTCCTCTGTTCCCTGACCTGCTGCAGTCTTTTGATCTTCCCCACCAGGCTTAAAATAAGACAGGGTTCTAGTGTTTTCCCTTAGCATCCCAGCAGCCCAGGACTACTTTTCCCAGCACTTCCCTGTAATGTCCTCCCCTATATCCCATTCCATAGGATTGATTCTGCCACTTTGGTAAGATGGTAATCCATCCATGCAAGTCTGCATACTGCAGCTGTCTAATTATTGTACTGAACACAGTCGTGAAAATGATGCGTGTGCACCTCATTCCTTCATGTTTATCTCTAGAACATTTAAAGTAGGTGGCAGGGCTTCCCAGAATTATGACATGGATTGAAAGGAACCGAATGAAAAATGTGATTTTCTTTCTCTCCATGCCTGGTAATGTTTGGAGTGTTGCTTGGCTAGCCAGCCTCTAAGTTCGTAATCAAGGAGGAGGCTGACACATCGCTCTGAGCAGCCAAACTGGACGATTCATGGCCAGGGTTAGAACTGTTGGCTCCAACTTTGGTTTGGTGAATGGAGATGTTGCTAAGTTCCTATTGTGCTACTCCACATGTCCCACCAGTAGAGGTGACTCAGCTGGTCTGTTGCGTGACCCAGCGTGATGATTTGACATCAGGTGATGAAAAATATAATTTTTAACTTCTCCTCTGGTGGAAATCATGTTGATGACATGCTGGATTCCTAAAACCTAAGGCAAGGAGAATCCACTGAGAGCAAAGATGCAATAGGGAAAGAGATCTACTAATTCTCTCCAACCATTCCCCGGGTGTTGCAAAGACAAACTTGTTTTTGCTTTTAGTTTCCCTGCCTTTCAAAGATGGAGAAAGATATTTTTAAAATGATACTGTCATTTTCAAAAAACAGTTGTTAGGAAAATTATTTTGGAAATTTTATCTTGTTGGCTCTTAGGAGATTTTAAAGGAAGAAGTTCCACTTAAATAGGATCTGTGTGACTTTTGCTCATACAGAGGTGAGCAAGGCAGATGCAGTTCCTGCCCTTAAGGAACTTACAGCTCAGTAAGAGAAACTTACTTCAGACAAACATGGCGATTTCATGGCAGAGAAGCATGAAAATCTGTAAGAGCACAGATCAAGGAAGATCACCTCACTGGGGGTATAAGGGAAGTCTTCCTTTCTTAGGAAACTACTATCCAAGCTTTGAACTGAAGGAGTAAAGTTGGGTTCAGGGGGTAGGTGCAATCGTTCCAGTGAGAAGGAAGGGGCACCAAGGAAGGCCCAAAAGGAAAAGAAACTTGGTATGTTTGAGGTACTTAAATAAGGTTAGAGTGGATTAAAGGAAGAGATTTAAAACAAAATGAAAGAGTTGGTTTGAAGCCAGACAACAAAGAGCTGCCTTCATCCATGAATTGATGGAAAGAGCTGCCTTCATCCATGAATTGATGGAAGAAAAGTCTTTCCACTTTAATGAGTCCATTCCACCAGCTTCTGTTGAGCTCTTCCTCAGCATAAGAACTTCTGAAGGCATGTTGCCATGCATGTTGACAAAGGCTGTGTGTCGTGTGGGAGGCCATATTCCCAAGAGTGAACACACGTGTGCCTTCTGTTGATGGCACTCAGAAGTAGAGAAGAAAGGAAGCATTCCAGCAGGTGCACTAGCCTAACACACCCCTGAGGATCAAGTTTGGGAGGAAAACCCAAACATTTTATTGAAGTTAAAATTCGGATCTTTCCAAATGTCTTTTCATATTAAGGCTGTCAACAGTTCTCACTTTAGTGCCTGGTGTCTATTATTGGATATCCTGGTTTCACTTCCAAATTCTAGGCATGACAGAGAAACCTAGTTAGTTAGGTGATGATTACTTTGGTTTTTCAAAATAGTATCCATTTTCATGCCAGATGTTGAACTGATCTACCAAGTCAGATAAGTTGCCCAGTGGGACATCATGGGGAGTGGTAAAGGAGAAGGTGTGGATATTGAGTTCCATAACTTGGAGTGTCTGCTCATGTTTTTAATATGTGGAAAGATGTGATAGTTACATATCTTATAAAGATAAAATTTCCAACGAGTTTCAGCTTCAATTGTCAGTTTGAATTAAGGTTGCACAGGAGGTGATCATTACATTATTATAAAGATTATTGGCTGGGTCTTTTTTCTCTCTCCTCTATGATCTTCAAATATCATGAAAAAAAAGTCCTAGACAGAAAAAAAAAATTATGTCAGCATAATATTCATGAAAGAGAGCTTGGTGGCTTATTCCATGCTAAAGTAGTCTTCACTGGGGATGCCCTCTTTGCTCCATAGTAGAAGACCATGTGTTGGCAACCGGTAGAAAAATTCTGTCACAGGCCCAGGTGACAGAGGGCTCAGTGTTTCCCTTTCGCACAGGCAGGCACAGGTTATATAACCTGTAGGGGTCCAGCTGGCTGTGTGACAGTACTAAAGCTTAACGTGGAGCACCTTGCAGAGCATTATCTCTACTACCATATTTCCTGAACATTCCTTGGTGACAGAAGCCTAATCGTGGTAGCTACAAGTTACCTTAAAGCTGTGTACCATACTAGTGACTTCACACACATTTTCTCATTTTTCCTTTTCTCATTTATTCCTCCCAACAGTCTTCAGAGATGTAACACAAATTATCCAAACCCTTGAGGCCAGATCTATTCAGAATTTTTCTGATTTAAGAAAAGCCATAATGTGTATATACTATTATTTATAAAAGCATTGCAATGCATATGCTATTACGTGACCACCACGCCCCGCCCCGCCCCAGACAGGGTCCTGAGCTACCCCCATCACTGCATTAGACTTCTGCTATAAAACTGAAGAGGAGTTAGTTTCATCAAGTGGGATCGTTACATCAAGAAGGACTTCATGCCTGGTCTCGTGAGGTTTGCTGCCAAGTAAGTTATGACAAAGCTGGTTTTTTAGAGCTTGTTTGGATTTTCAAATTGGACATAAGAGGTCATGGGCCTATACTATTATTCCCCTTTCAAAGAATTAATACCAGAGTCCAGAGAGATTAAGTAACCTGCCGAGGTCACTCAGCCAGGTAGTGGCAGAACCAGGTTCAAACCCTGGCTCATCTGATTCCGAAGTCCGTATTCTTTCTATACCCTTTCTTAGCCACCCCTGAACCTGCCCCTCTGCCCTGGAGGTCTACAAGGTATGTAGTAACAGCTCCCCTCTCCAGCCTACAGTGACTGAGCTCAGTCTCCCCCCGACCCTCTCCCAGTCTCCGGTCTGACCCCTGCATTGTCTTGGGTCCTTCCTACCCCCTGATTTTTGGACCCACTCTAGCTCTGAAATCCCCTGCTCATCACGGTCTGGGTGAATGAGTTTGCTCCCAGAGGCCACGAGACAGTGCTACCCTAGTGACCCAGAATGGGTCCTTTGTGCTTTCAGAACTTAACCCCAGTGCTCCAAATTACAATAGGCAAAACTGCTGGTGCTATCCAAAAGAGCTGAGCAGATGGCGGAGGGGACCAGCATGGTCTGGGTGAGCTATCTAGCCTGATGGCTCCTGTGAGTTCTTTCTGAAAGTTGGTTTACCAGAAAGAAGCTCCTTCATTCCAGACACAGGTCTATTCCCTGAAATCTTTGGAAGAATTGGGTACTTAAATGAAGACTCAATCTCTTAGTTTGAGAACATGCAGGAATAAGTGTCCACTCCATTAGCTGAACATGTTTGGTGGGTTGGGGCCAAAGCCAAATACATTAGTTTACTGGTGGTCATTGAACACCGCGACTGCTTTCTGCTGTTCTCTTTGCTCATGATTGATCCTTCTACCTGGGACCAGAAATTCCTTGTGTTTTATTTATCTTCAAATTGATTTATTTATTTACCCAGCAGATATGCTCATTTTTAAAAAACACATGCCATTTGGGAAGGAATTGTCAAGAAAAGGTTAGACCGAAGAAGTGTTTGGCAAAGGGTGAATGTATGTGGTGAAATCAGGACCTCTCAAATCCCAGAATTCAAACTTCTCTTTGGGCATTGCCCCCCAAGGTTTGGAAGGGGCAACTGCTGAGGCTAAGCCTATCAGCCCCGCTCCCAAGAAGGTAGGGACTCCAGTCTTTCTCCCATGAAGAACCCACGGCTCTGGCTTCTGGGAAGTAGAACTTGAGAAAAGGCACTACATCTCTACCCGTTTAATTCCCCGCTCTAAGCAAGTTCTGCCACCACTGCTCATTGTGCTGGGTCTTCTGATGAATGCACAGTGTCACGGCTGGCCCCCAGTGGTGCTCATGCCTTGTTGGGGACACCACAGGGCATCTGTGTCGCCTACTCTTTACCCCTGTGTGTGGCTACTCCGTGCTCCAAGTTAGGAGAGCGGCTTCCAAAAAAAATCAGACTCCACCACGTGCTAAAAAAGATGTAATCTTGAGCTAAGAAAGAAAAGATGAATCAAAGGACCTAATTCTTGTAAAAATCCCTGCTCTACCCCTCGTAAGAAATGTGAGCTAATCAAAGCCAGGCGTGGGAGCAGGATGTCCCCTGTGACTGCAGGAGTCCAGTCAGGATATGACTGTGTCTCTTAACCAGCCATGCTGCTATTCCCTCAGGAGACTGGCATTTCACATCCATCTGATCTTTGTGAATAAGCTACTACTTACAGGGTGGGGAGCTAGGGGCGGTGGGTGGGGAGTGTACCAAAGAGTGCATATTGGATTTCATGTAATGGTATTTTATTTCTCATGACGTTCAATGTAACCGTCAAAGGTTTCCCAAAACCTGTGTGCATCCAACCTCACAGGTATTCCCAGTCTGTCTGTATTTCTCAAATAGAAATTCATACCTTATGTAAAAAAAACTGGTCAAGGAAACTTAGGTGCCTAAATGTCACAGTCACTTCTCTGGATTTATATTTGAAGTTCAGATCCCGACTCCCCTGCTTGCTTAACTGTGTGACTGGCTTACTTCACCTGTGTAAGCCTCAGTCTCCTCACCAGTAAGACGGGAGTAAGATCATACCGACCTCCGTGCCCAGTACCCAAGAAGAGTTACTCTTTTGTTGTTACTACAGTTACTGTTATGTCTTAAGACAAGAGCTAGAAAACCTTACAGAATTATGTAGGAGTTGTTCTTCTACAGCTGCTGAAATAAATGTCAAAACCTGCATTATAAAATCGCTTTCTGTTCCTAGTTGGTGTATTTTCGTATTTACTTCATTAAAATTTAAAATCTCACTTACAAAACCTGAGTTCAGGAATTCGTTTTCAATAGTCAGCTGTGATTTCAAAAAACAAAGTGTACTGGGGCACAGTGAAATTGCGAGTCCATAAAAATGTTTCCTTTCTCTTTCCCTTTGGGGGGGTAGAAATCATCACACAGTCAGACCCACCATGTTGGTAGAAATGCGTTTAACAAAAAGAGCTTGGTGGGGGAACTGCTATTTGCCGTGATTTTCATTCTTTCTGTTTTAATTTTCTTTTTCTTTTTTGGTCTTGAAACTGTGCTTCACCTAGAGAAGCAGAGCTCTTTCCTTCTAGAGGTTTCACCTTCCAGTCCTGTTCATTGAGGATGACCCAATATCAGCAGCTCATCCAACACCCCGATCTTTAAGGAATAATATTTGGAAATTTCTCAGACTTGTTTCACCGGGCCAGGGGTATTTCTCATGTCCGAGCTAGGCTTACGATCTGAAGATTCATGTCATTGCATTTCAAAACCCTGCGACTTTCAGGAAAAGAGATAAAAGGACCAGGGACCAGCTTTTGGTGTGTGGGTCACAGCTGGAACCCCACAATCACCTGCTCCCCGGATCTGACAGGAAGGATATTCCCTTTTACTGGGAGGAAATGAAGTTGAAAATACAAGTCTGAGCTCATTTCTTTCTGGCGACTTGTGAGTCGTCTTAGATGTTTGCAATCTTATCGCCATGCTGCGTGAAGAAAGGAGGTCATTGAAGGAGGCCTGGCCAAGGCATGGCATCTGGTGGGCGTCTTTGTTCGGTTCAGTTTGGTTTTTAAGTAAGAGTGGGTGATGGCTTTTTCTTTTCTTTTGAGAAATGTAGAAACAAAGGATCTTTGATTTAAGAACTCAGACACCATATATGTGGAGTGTAATGGTCACCAAAATCACAGTGTTTGGCCAAAATAATTTTCTAAACTTTTGGAAGCCACATCCTTGGCTTGCTAGAAGTTAGCCTTGTTCCTACGGAAGAAGGGTCCGGCTGTCTGGGATGGTAACGGCTGTGCTTCCAGCCTGTGCCACCTTCGCTCGGGTTCCTTGTCAGGGAGCAACCGTGGTTCTTCTCTCTGATGCCTCCTCCCCTGGGCAGCACAGCCTGTCACAGATGCCCAGGGGAAATCCTTCTTGCCTGGAAAATTCAGAAGTGTAGCCAAGGCCTGGCTTTCTCTCTGTGGACCAGAACGGGATTTAATTATTTATGATTAAATAAGCAGGAAACACAAATTTGTGTTTTCTAGTTTTCCATTCATGATGGGCGGGGGGGGGGGGGGGGCGCGCTGACAGCATTTACTAATTTGGAGTGAAATTTAGCTGCCCCCTCTGCTCCTTAGTCCACCTTGCAGACCACGGCCTGGAATGCCGCTGTCACAGACGTGAGCAGGGCTCACCAGAGGCCCTGGTTGGGGGCGGGTGTCAGCTCCTCTGGGTGTGTGCTATCTGGTGAGATACAAAGGCTTGCGGATTGCCTAGTCCATGAAGCAGCTTTATCTACTTTTCTTGGCATGGCTAATAACGTTTAAAAGATTTTTTTTCTGGTTTGTTTTATATTTTTTAATTAACTCATGCTTTTAATTAATTCATTGGAAAACAAGGAATAAAGATAAAAATAAAAGTAATTCCTAATCCTAACTGCTACCTGCCTAGGCTTCTCCATGCACATACGTGCATAGAAGGTAATATTGGGCTTATATTTGTATTCATTTCCTATCACTGCTGTAACAAATCGCCACAAATAAAGGGGCTTAAAACAACACAAATTTATTATCTTACAGCTCTAGAGGTCAGAAGTTTGTAGTGTGTCAGCTATGGATTGAATTGTGTCCCCTCTAAATTCATATGCTGACAACGTGGATGGAATTAGAATGTATTATGCTAAGTGAAATACAGTCAGAGAAAGACAGATATCATATGATTTCACTCATATATGGAATTTAGAAACAAAACACATGAACATGGGGAACGGAAGGAAAAAATAAGACAAATACAGAGGCAAACCGTAAGAGACTCTTAAATACAGAGAACAAACTGAGGGTTGCTGGAAGGGAGGTAGGCAGGGGATGGGCTAACTAGGCGATAGTACTAAGGAGAGCACTTGTTGGGGTGAGCACTGGGTGTTATATGTAAGTGATGAATCACTACATTGTGCTCCTGAAACTATCATCACACTATATGTTAACTAACTTGGATTTAAATAAAATTTAAAATAGAAATAGAAAAAAATTAAGTTAAAAGAAATTCATATGTTGAGCCCTAACCCCCAATGGAGATGGGCACTTTGTGAGAGGTAATTAGGGTTAGGTGAGGTCATAAGGGTGGGGCCCTTGTGATAGAATTAGTGCCCTTCTAAGAAAAGACACCAGAGATCTAGATCTCTCCCTATCTCTGCCATGTGAGGACCCAGTGAGAGGTGGCCATCTGCAAAACAGGGAGACAGTTCTCACCACAACCCAACCATGCTGGCACCCAGAGCTCAGACTTCCAGCCTCCAGAACTGTGAGAAAATACATTTCTGTTGGGTAAGCCACCCAATCCATGGCATTTTGTTATGGCTGCTTAAGCAGACTAAGATAGTGTCTGCCTGGGCCAAAATCAAGGTGTTAGTAGGGCTGTGTTCTTTCCGGAGACTCTAGGGCTCCGTCCCTTTCCCTAGAGGCTGCCTGCGTTTCTTGGCTCACGGCCCCTTCCGCCCTCTTCACTGCTGGCAGTGTGGCACCTTCAAGTCTCCGTTTCTCTGACCCACCTGGACCTACATGGTTACACCAAGCCCAACTGGATAATTCACGATAGTCTTCCCCACGCAAAGCTTTTAACTGCATCATGTCTGCAATGTCCTTTGGCCAGGAAAGCAGCGTCTTTGCAGGTTTTAGGGATTAGGATGTTAAGCATCCTAGCAGAGGCTATTCTTCTTCCTGCCACAGGACTGTTCATCTTATATGGAGTGAGGTTTTACCAGATGTCGTGCATGCACTTGTGTTTTCTTTCACACAGCTAATAAGTGGTGAACCAGGATTTGAACCCCAGCAGTCTGGCTGCAGAATCTGCATTCTTAAACCCCTGCAATCTCTCTCTTTTTTTTTTTTTCTTAAAACATTTTGAGTATTTTCCCATGACCTTAATTATTCCTTTAAGTTGGAGAGACTAAAACATGATTTGTCATAACTAAATAATACTCCATTATCTGAATGAGCCAAAACTAATTTAACCATTTTCCTACAGTCAGATATCTTGGTTTTTCCCACATGTATAGTTATAAAAAAAAAAGAATACAACGGTAAATTCTTATATGTAAGCTTTGTGCCTATACTTAATTATTAACTGAACTTGTGGGAGCTGCTTAAGTTAACTAATATACGCTAGAGAACAGCATTTCACCAATTGTTTTCCTTGAGACATCAATAGGGATTCTATGAAATGAGGTTCTGTGGTTAAATAAATTTGAGAAATGTTTCATACCTACCCTTGAATAAGTGATTCACAATCACAATAGCACTAAAACCTTAGAGAAGTCCTCTGGTAAAGTAATCCATCTCATTTTATTTTTAAAGCTTTCTTTAACCTAGTGTTTACCAAGGACTTTGTTAGCAGCAAATACCGTCTCACAAAGCAAAGCCAATAAGGCACCCTTTTAGAAACAGCTTTGGAATCATCCCCCACCCCCCAAGTGAAGTTGCTTACCTTCAAGCACCTTTAAGAGCTTGTCAAGTCTAAAATTACTCTAGATGAGTATTTACCCCATGAATATGAAAACCTAGTTCAAAAAGATATATGCACCCCTATGTTTATTGCACCATTATTTACAATAGCCAAATCATGGAAGCAATCCAAGTGTCCATCGACAGATGAATGGATACAGAAGATGTGGCATGCATATATGGATATATGTATTGTATATAAAATATATATTATATATATATACACAATGGAATATTGCTCAGCCACAAAAAAGAATGAAATCTTGCCATTTGCACCAACATGGATGGATCTAGATGGTATAATGCTAAGTGAAATAAGTCCGAGAAAGACAAATACCATATGATCTCATTCATATGTGGAATTTAACAAAAAAATACAAATTAAAAAACAGACTTTTAAATATAGAGAAAAACTTGGGGCGCCTGGGTGGCTCAGTCGGTTAAGCGTCCAACTTCGGCTCAGGTCACGATTTCACGGTTCGTGGGTTTGAGCCCCACGTTGGGCTCTGTGCTGACAGCTCAGAGCCTGTAGCCTGCTTTGGATTCTGTGTCTCCCTCTCTCTCCACCCCTTACCCACTCATACTCTCTGTCTCTGTCTCTCTCAAAAATGAATAAACATTTTTTAAAAATTTAAATATAGGGACCAAACTAATAGTTACCAGAAGGGAAGTGGGTGAGGGATGAGTGAAACAGGTGAAGGGGATTAAGAGCACACTTCTCATGATGAGCACTGAGTAGTATATGGAATTATTGAATCACTGTATTGTATGCCTGGAACTAATATAACACTGTATGTTAACTACACTGGAATTTTTAAAAATAAAAAAAATAGTAACTAACAAATAAATAAAGTTACTCTAGATGAAATAATTTGAACAAAATCCTGTTTACGAAGGAAACCTCCACTGAGAATCCCTGCCTAGTTTTACATCAAATGTCATAGAACTTGTATGCTCGCTGCTCTGTAAATATCAGGTACCAGCCTTTGGCCAAGACGGACACAGATGTGCCCTGAGGTCTGCATGACACTTTCTGTTAATGTTGTTTCACAGGGACAGTGACTGGTATCCTTCAAGAGAGCTATTTTGTAGAGTATGCAGTCCAGATGAGGAGCTAGACAGCAGGATATTTGTCATTGAAAACAGAGGCCCCTTTTAGCTATCATTAGCTCTATTCAGTCATTCACTGAATGGATAGACATACGAGAGCAAGCTTTGGCGGAGCAAGCCGGGATGGAACCCGGAGGTGCTGGGAAGTGCTGTGCGAGATGCGCACCAGTGAGCACCAAAGATAACCATCACTGTTCTGGAATTGTAATGGGGTATGTCCTCTGGGCCAAAGAATTTCAAGGGGCCTTACAGGGCCATGGGCAAGGGTGACATAGACTTCCCAGGCCTGTGGCAGAGACCATTTTGTATCACGTTCATGTAATGATCCCAAGACCCAAACGATGGTATTGTCTGCAATGTCCACTACTGGGGGAAAAGTATTAGAAGTCTCTTCACCATCCTCACTGAGAAGACTCTTGGCTGCAAACTTGGGCCTTCTGAAGAAGATGTTGAGTATGGAGCAGATCCATTTCCCCCTATTTGGCAATCTGTGTGATTCCAGGGGTTCTGTGCGTGGTTTGAACCATACTGGGGGTGGGAGGGTTGGAAATCACAGTGCCCAGCAGAGAAGCCCAGCAAAGCTGATTTCCCCTAAGACCAACTAAACTGATTCCAGAAGTCCAGAGGTTCCTACCTGTTACGCATGTGACCTCTAGTGGCCATAACCGGTAAAACTTGCTCCAAAGATGGGTGGTTTTGTGGGAATACTCGCAGGAAAGTATCTTTCAATGTGCAATACTTGATTACTTTCTATATTAACCCTTCACCCTCTTCACGATTCTCTTTCAGCATACATACCACCATATAAGTTAGCCATAATCAACACGATTTGGTTTCCAGACAAGACCCAATTCTGATTGTTACTTTAGCTAACGTAACTTGGGCTGGCATTGACATCTGAGTCTTTGTGGTCTAAACCACTCACAGATGTCATGGCATCGACCCTGACTACATCCCAGGGTTCTGTAAGGATCAAACGACATGAAGCCTATCTAAATAAATAAAATTCCATATAAATGTGCTTGCTATTACTGCAAAGCCATTGAGTCTGTGATTCTGTAGACCATGGTTGTTTTCTTTCATGGAGTTGGTGAAGACATTTAAGCTCTTCCGTCAAATCCTTTGTTGGGAATTTTGTCCCAACCCACAATCATGTAACAAGTGGCTGCTATGTAGATGTCATAACGTACTTACTGGTTCATTCAACAAACATGAGCTCCTGCCTTATGCCAAATACCCCAGTGGGTACTGGGGTCCAGCAATGACCAGGAAAGACAAAGTCCTGTTCTAATGGAGTTTACACTGAGCTGAGTTAAAGGATTCATAATGGCTGAAATTGCCCCTATCCTTGGTTGAAATGTAGTTTAACTGAGAAGAGAAGCTGAAAGACCCAGGTATGATACAATCCGGTATGTGAAAAGGCTTTCATAGAAGCATAAACAAAGTGCCTTGAGGCAGGGATCCCCCTGTGGCCGTGTGAAAGAGTGAAGTTAGAGCAGTGAATATGGACTCTGCCTTCTGGAAGATTAATGCTGGAGGGGTGACTTCTGGGAAATTATTTGGAGACCCATGAGGTCACCTGGAAAATGATCAACCTGGCGATTTGGTGTCTGTTTCTGGTTCTGGAAGAGTTGCCAAAATTGTATGCAGAACATGCCCTTGAAATTGCTCGTTCTTACTTGGTAGACATACTGTTCTTTGAGATTCTAAATAAGAAGTAACCAGATTCACTGGATGCTCCCTGTTTTAAATATTAACTTTATACACTATAAATATTTATTTAGTCCTTATACCAACTGCATGAGGTAGGTACCTCTAGCATCATACTCATATGCTGGTAGAGACCCTGAGGTAGAGAAACAGTAAGTAACCTGCCCAAGGTTATTTGGCTGCAAACAGTGGTGGATTCACCCCCAAGCAGCTGGTTCCAGAGCTGCATGCTCACCACTGTGCTGTATCATTTCTCAAGACTTCATCTCAAAGTCCATGGGAACTTTTAGAGACACACACAAGACATTCAGGGTAATACTGCCTGAGGTCTAGGATTGTTTCAAAATATTTCAGTATGAAAGAAAGGAAGGAGGGAGAAGCCATGGGGCTAATTATTTGGGGTGGCTGGGTGGCTTGGTCAGTTAAGTATCCAACTCTTGATTTCAGCTCAGGCACGATCTCACAGTTCATGAGTTCAAGCTCCATGCTATCAGCACAGAGCCTGCTTGGGATTCTCTCTCTCCCTCTCTCTCACCCCCTCTCCCATTAAAAAAAAAAAAAATCTTGCTATGATTTAATATAGTTGATAGATCTCTGGGCATCATTATAGCATTGCCTGTTTCCATAATAACAAATATAATCCATTGCTAGTGAATTTGAGGATTTTGAAATATTTGTTGTCTTACTGTCAGTATCAAAATACTTTTTATTAATGATCTGGGTAATTTAGGTCAAGGTAATGAGTTTTACTAAGTTATTGATGCCGATGGAGTGCCCTGTGTATTGAAAACTACTTGGCACCTAATGTGCCAAACATCATGGCCATATGCCTTCTGTTTTAACCAATAAGGATCGATTTTCCTGCCAAAAGTATTTGATAGACTAGCAAAATGTCTGAGTGAGAAGGAACCTCAAAGACATCTTCTTCCAAAATTCTCATTTTATAGCTGGGAAAGTTGAAGCTTGGAGAACTTACATGATCAGCCCAAGATAAGAGTGGGAACATTAAATGTCTGTGTACAGTGAACACATAGCTAGTTAATGGCAGTGCGAGAATTAAAACCTGGGTTTCTTGAACTCTAGGGGGTGGGGAGGGTGTCCAACTCCCATCAAGAGGAGCCGTGCCCAGAAAAGGTCTGTGGCAGCCCACGTGGAGAGTCTTCAAGCCCAAGTCTCCAGGCTTCACCTGTGACTGCAGCTCCGGCAGGCAGTTGCCAAGTTAGAAGTCTGGGGAGGAAGGTGAAGAAAGACGAGCCACCTTCTGCTTGGGAATGGAAGGGGTCAAATGGATCTTCATCCTCCCCTGGTGGTTTCCAAACTTTTAGATCCAAACTTTTAGGTTTTGTGTGTTTCCTCCACATCCCCTGTTCACACGCACCAGCTGTGTCTCCCACAAGGGGCATGGAAAAATCATGGCTGTTGCACCTGAAGATGCTTCTCAGTGGTGTAGTTGGGGCTCTGTGGCAGTGAAATCCCCCTGTGATGGGCCAGAAGTGAGGGCCAGCCATTTCCCAAGAGGGAAGGATGCAGACGGTCTTAATAAAAGTATCTGGAGTCACCACCACCACACCATCCCAGTTGACCTGATCTCCTTATCCTGAGAAGTCTTATAGGGCACTTCAAAAGGTAAAATCTCACCTTTCCCATGTCTGGTGCACACCTTTCTACAACACTGAACCTGCCTTTGTCGGTGGCATTCCTTCCTTAAGGTCTAGAGGTCTCAAACCACATGCTTTCCAGGACCCCAGCAGGTAAGGTAAAGAATGAAGTTGGCCAGGGGTACCTGGGTGGCTCAGTTGGTTAAGTGTCCAACTCTCAGTTTCGGCTCAGGTCATGATTTCACAGCTTCGTGGGTTCAAGCCCCATGTCGGGCTCTGCGCTGATAGTGTAGAGCCTGCTTGAGAATCTCTCTCTGTCTCTCTCTCTCTCTCTCTGTCTCTCTACCCCTCCCCTGCTCATGCTGTCTCTGTCTCTCTCAAAATAAATAAATACAACTTAAAAATTTTTTTTTAAAAAATGAAGCTGCCCAGTGTGAGACCGGGGTGACCTGGAAAGAACAAGCCTAGTTCTCACTCAAAGGTTTTACAGTGCTGTTTTGTCCATGCAGAAAGGCTCAGCAGGTCAGCTGCCCCATCGGCAGCTTCTGGTGCAGGGAAAGAACCTGGTGAGGTTCTTTTGCCTCATCTGGTACCATCGCCAGCACCCTGGGACCTCAGCACGGCATCCCTTTGGAAGAGCCTGTTTTCCTCAACTGCAAAAAGTGGGTTTCTGAGGCTTGAAGGCACTGCCCTCTCTGACGGTCGGATTCAGGAATCCGTGATGGAGCACATGTCCCCAAAACAACTGGAGCCAGTGTCTGACACGTATTTGCAAAGTGCCTGTGGGCCTCCTTGGTCTGACTGACTTTTAGCACTGGTGTCCTCGAGACCTTTGTTGGATGGGCTTGTGACATTATCTTTATTAGCTTTCAGTCCCTGTGCTCAGGTGACCAGCACCGTTCCGGGACCACTCTGTCAGAGGTTGCATTTTGCCAGTGTTCTCTTCTTTCTAGAAGCCGTCATGAGCAGACGAGCTTAGAAAGGGTGTTCTCTTCGTGTTGTTTCAGGGAAAATAGAGAAAGTCAAACCTCCTTCATCCCCCTCACCTGAAGGCCCCAGCTCGCAGCCTGACTTAGCCCCCGAAGAGGCTGCCGGATCCCAGCGGCCCAAGAATCTGATGCAGACCCTCATGGAAGACTATGAGACACACAAATCTAAAAGGCGTGAGAGAATGGATGATAGTAGTGTAAGTTTTTCCTCCTTTCCTCCTTCACTCGTCTGAGGGCGAGCGGCAGCGTGGCGTTCGGTGTTCCAGGTCAGGCGCGGGCGTGTGTGCACTGGTCTGGCCGGCATCCTGGTTCCAAAACCCGTTTCCAAATGTGTGGTTTAACGTGACTGGAGTCGGGTTTGGGTTTTTTGCCTTGTTTCTCAAAAAATGTTGATCACGCAAGGGGAACCGGAGCTGGAGCTCACGGGCACGCTGGTGGACGGGATGCTTGGTGCGTAGGGAAAACAAACAAACAAACAAACACGTAAGGACAACACGGGGGGGGGGGGGGAAGGACACGAGCATCCTGAAATCATCCCCAGGCACCGGGGAGCTGATGGCTGCCATCGCTGGCCTGCCCCGTAGAGATTTTATCTGCCTGGAGAACGGGGGCTGTGCCCTTCCTCCCGTGTCTGCTCCCAGCGATCCCCATAAACGTTACACCGCGTTGGAAAGGCTGACTGTGTCTTGGGCTATTACCAAGCCTGTGCGTACAATTTGGTAGGAAAGAGATATTTTAAATGACAGTTAGAAACCACAGGGCTACCCTGCTATCCTCAACCCTCAAGGCGGTTGCACGTGACACTCACACGAACCCTGAAGGAAATCATCTGCTCCGTGGTTTCTTTCTCCAGTAAGAGATGTGAGGGCTGCTGCTCCCCACAGCCCCCCCAGCCAGGAGCCCCGGGACCAGCCTCAGGGGCCCATGCCCCCCTCCTGGGAGTCTGGTGGCCTTAGTCTCTCCACATTCCCATCCCCACCCAGTTTCACTTAGGTCGTAAGTGGCTTGACTTAGTTGAATGCACTACCCAGTTTACCTGGACAGTCCTGGTTTGTGCCTGTGGTCCTGGTGTAATTTTTAACAGCATCCCCTTTCACCTTTAAAAGTGCCCCAGTTTGGATGATAAATGATTGGGTCACCCTAACCTCGAATGCTACAGGCTCGTAGCAGGATTTCCATGCTGACCTACTGCCTTTCATATCCTGGTTGACTAACTTAAAAGATTTCTGAAATTGAAGCCAGATACTGAACGATGCTTTTAAAATATTTAGCGGCAAAGAAAGCAGACACATGTAGAGCAGCCTGATGGCTCACTGCGTCCCCAGGCTCTCCCTTGGGTTTGTACCTAAGCTGCCTGGAATACTGATTCGGGTACTCTTGTTAGGCTGGAGCATTTGGGGGCCATTCCTCATTTGCACAGTGGGACGGAGCCTGGCCCTCCGTGGGTGCTGCAGACACTTTTGTTGCTTGGGCTCCTTCCCCAAGCCCATAGGGCTTCAGCCCATCAAATCACCTTAACCAGTCCTTCTTTGCAGCCCTACTTAAAATATGGAGTTTACCTTCAGGTATTTTCTGGAGCCTGTGCTTTTAACGCTTAGTGCTGTAAGTGGCTTCTTTTCTCCCAGTGAGTCCACACCATATGTCAGCAGCTCTGGCAGAAGTCAGCTGAGTGGACCCCTTGCATTCTGGCATGGAAGGGGAAGAACAAATGGAAACACTTTGCATGTGACCCATGCAAGTGTTTTCTGAGCACATTCTGCATATCTCTTGTGTGCGCCTTCTGTGTTGGAGGGCAGACATTAGAGGAAAATACTACCCAAAGAAGTGAAGAGCCGACTCCTGCTCATTCCACAGGCAGAGGCTGGCAGCCACCTTCATGCAAACTCAGGAGGCAACCAGATTGGCTTTCCCCTTTGCATTGAGGAAGCTACTTAGAATCAGCATTTTAATATACTGATTACCCTTCGCTTACGCAATAAAGTGGCAGCCTCCTGTCTCTATTTTTCTCAAGTAAATAAACATTTCAAATAAGGAAGAAAACCTACTAACTGATCAGGCTGTTAACATCCTCAGATCTTGAAGTCAAAGCCAAGTGTCTTGCACCATTCTTGATATTACAAGAGAACCAAGTCCATTGTTGTAGAAAATTCTTAGGAACAGAACAAAACCTATCCAATGCACTACATCCTCTTTTAAGAGACCTGAAACTTCAAGAACATATTCAGATTGCTTCTAAAGCAAATAGATGATCATCAGCCAAACTTCATTTTAGAGCCACGTCTGACCTCACCTCTTAGCCCTTTTAATTCAGGGGACCTTTTCTACTGTATCTACTCAAGTCACTGGAGAATGTGTTGAAGTTTACCTGCAGGAATGAACAAACCATTTGTTTTCCTAGCCGATCTCTGGCCCCTTCTTTAATTGTCTCTTCTACTGGAAGGCTAATAACAGAGAGCAAATGGATTGCGTGTCGTATGACTGTGTAACTGGCTTCCCTGTCCCAGAAGCTGGTAGTTCTGTTTTCCTGGTTCCATTCACCCACATTATTCTGAGGGGGAAACATGGCTTCTTCGATTGTCCACCCTCCAGGAGCCTCACCCAGCTCACCTGAGTCCAGTGTCACCTGACACATCCATCTGCCAGGATTCCTTCCAGTAAGTCACTTGACAACACTATGAGTCCCTCACACATGATCAGGACCAAACCATGTGTTTGCCCATAGGAGGCAGTGAGTTCTTTCTGGTTGGCATGAAAACAATTTGACTCGCTTGCTAAGGAGAAGGAAGACCTAAAAACCAAATGGGGCAATCGTCATGTAAGTATAGTGATACGTTAGGCACAATGCTATTATTGAGCGTGAAGGACAGAAGAAAGAGAAGACAGAGAAGCCAAGGGAAGCCATGCCTGTAGTTTCATGAGTGGTTTTTGCCAACCCCCGAGAAAAACATCATGGCCATCAAAACAGATTCAGTCCCCCCACCCCGGGAGCAGCAGTGGTTGCTGGAGTCCTGTCCCCAGGTCATTGCCAGCTACAGTTTTCCCACTTTATAAAAAATCGTATGCAGGCCAGGAAGGAAACCTCTGGCTTGTGGACCCCCTGCCATGGGGATGGTGTGAGGGAAGGAAGCTGTAACATCCAGTAGCCTTTTTCATGTCCCTGAGCTGTCCCCCTCTTCTGCTGGAAACAAGGTGACGGTCAAAGAACGATAGAAGATGGGAAATTAAATCATGACTCTTGGAATATCTACCCACACGTCACTGCATCGGGAATATTAAGTCATCTGTGGATGTTCTGCTCATTTCGCAGTTGGTGAAAAAGTCGATAACAAAGGAACGGGAGAAAGCCCCTTTTCTTGAAAAGTTCTCCCCGAATGGCCATCACTAACTCAGACCTTGAGCAGGTGCCCACCCGCCAGTGTCCTTGTTCTGTGTGACGTGGTCACTAATGAATGTCTCTGTGCTGAAGGCTTCAGCCAGCCCCACTGACAAATGGACCCCTCACCTAATTTGGGGGTAAGGAGGTTGCTACCCCACCCCTACCCCCTAACCCTGGCTGTTTACCAGCCTTTACAGGGCCTTTGTAAGAATGTTTAAAATGGCGCCATTTTTCATCTGCCAGGATGCACCTGCCATGCTGTGAGGGGAGTGGGGGCACTGAACTTCAACCCCGCCCCCCACCCCTCACCCCCTCCGCCTGGTGCTTTTGTGCAGTGTGTGCACTGCACATCCAGATGCAGCAGTCCTGTTCTTGCTGTGGGTTTCTCTTATCTGGAAATGTTTTCTTATATGGAAATGTGCCCTTATCTGGGCCCGATGCCATCTCTGGTCAGTCATGTAACACATGATGGACTGATGAATCATAGTTTCCTAGAGGGTTCCTTGATGCCTTGCAAAGGAAAGATATGTAGGCAAAACTGTTTTTCTGGCCAGCTATTCTCCCAACCTGACCTGAGCTGAGCCTCAGAAAACCATGGGTTCTTGAGTCAGTGATGCTCTTGAACAGGTTGGTGGGTTTGCTTTCTCTTTCTCAATTAATGCTGGTCTGCATCCCAATCACAGTCTCCTGGGGCATTCAGCCCCAGCCCCAGTTCTAGCATAGGATCTACCCTTGGTCGGTTTTCTACTGTCTCTCTTGCACCAAAAATAGATACTGAGAAGTATTTCAGCCATCCCTGCCTGTCTTGAAATAAGAAAAGACCTCACTTATTCTCCTGGGGTAAGTCAAAGCTGGGGGCTAAGCAGTTACTGCTTTCCTGAGAATTCCTCGCACACGTCCCCCCCCCAACCCAAGACACCCCATGGCCCACTCTCATTGAGTGGATGAGGGAAGCGCACTCAGGGCCCCACGCCCCAGGCTCCACAGGAAGCCCAACTTACAGTCAACAGTGTTTCATGCTGCCCAGATTTCTCCTAGCTGCTCACGAAAGAGGAGGTACGAAAAGAGGAGGAAAGCTCCAAGCTCATCAGCCCCCAGTCATCAGCCCAATCAGTACAGACTTGTAATTTTCAAGCTCTTACACATTAGAAGCAGTTAGTGATCACAGACATATGATCCCACCTAGTCATCCTATGGTTGCCAACGCCAAAGCCCAGGAAATGCCTCCAGTGTCCTAAGCTGTGTAAATGTGAGGTCATCACCGCAATTCCAGCAGAGGCTGGCCAAAGCTTGTTCTTCTATGTGATCTCCCATAGCTGGCCCATTTTTTTTTTCTCTGAGCTTTTCTTGTGGAGGCTTTTAGTCTCCTACAGGTACTAAAGGGTCACTTCAGTTGCTACAGGATCACCCCACTCTCAGGAACTTATCCAGACCCCCAGGATAGTGATGAGGGGGGCCGTGGGCCTTCCCCAGGCAGTGCCGTTCACAACTCACCTACAGAGATTCTGCCTCTACAAACCTTGGATCCAAATCAACTCCTGCCTGTGGTTAGTGTCTTTTTTGTGGGGGACAACGGGCTACAGGACCGCTGTGGGGCTCAAAGGAACTACAGGAAGAGAAAAGGCTATTTGGCTACGGATTCCAGCAAATCCAAAACGGTCATCAAAGACCTTGTTGGTGGGCAGCTGGTTGCATACTGGGGCGGGGAAGAATCTTGTTAATTCAAAGCACAGAAAACAGAAGCGACAAATCTTGAATTAACAAAGTATGGCTTATCTGATATTTTTATCAATGCATAACAGGGTATCTCCTCGCTCCAAAAGATACAGATTTTTCAATAAACTAATATCAGATGAAGCGAGTCTGGCGTGGGTGTATAATGGCCTCCCGTGTCACTTCCCCGCTCGTCTGCCCCCAGCGTGGTGCCGATTCCCGGCTGGGGGGTGTTGTGTGAGCGTGTCTCTGCTGTGTACTAACCCTGCTCTTTTCCCTCTCTGCCAGTACACCTCTAAGTTACTGTCTTGCAAGGTGACTTCCGAGGTACTTTTCCACTTGTTTGTCTTGGTGTTCCTGCATGCCTGACCCAAGTGCATGCTCTTGTGGTTGGCCGTTTCCTGACATGTTAAAGGAGAAGGGCAAGAAAGCAGCTCGTCTCCATATTTCTTTCTTCCAGCCTTTGCAGAACTGGGGACTGCCTGGAAATGTTGGGGTGTATGCAACAGTGCTACCCGCTGCTGTGGTTTGCTGTGCTGTGTAGGGGGGGCTGGAGAAGACCTCGCCCTGCTCACGGATCTGGAGGGTGTTTGCACTCGAGGGCACGGACGTTAGTTTCTCCAGGCACTGATAGCAAATATACTCGGGTCTGGTTAGAAAACAAGGCCGCTCAAGCGGACCGAGCTGTTGATTCTGACCAGTCCTTTGATTGCCATAGCACAAATCCAGAGAGTTCGGCTCCGTAGCCTCAGGACAAGTTACTCCAACACCGAACCATCCCAGTGCCCACTTCCCTCCCTCCCCCGATCTTGAAACCTGTTTTTGTTTGTTTTAGAAGCTCCTGTCAGTATTGAATTTCCCCGAACCTCCTCCTTTCTGTACAGTTTCCTTTTACACAGATTTCACAAATACCTGTGCTGTGAAAAGTCACAGTGTTTCCTTTTCCTCTATTTTTAAATATTTTTCCTTTTTTTGATGAGAAAACACTGTTTTCCTATTTTTTTTTTCTTTAGCATTTGACTATTTTTAAAAGAATTATTTTAAATCTACAGCACTGTGGGGAGACTCATTCACTCATTGGCTCGATTAACAATCTAGTGAGGACCTAGCAGGCACCAGGCACTTTTCTAGGTTCCAAAAACAGAACAGTCGACAAAACCAAGTCCCTGATGTCATGGAGTTGGCATTCAAGAACAGATAACAAAACGATAAAGTCCACCTTTCCAGCTTTGACCATTCTTATCATTTTGTAGTATTTGCTTAATATTTTAAAAATAAACTAATATGGCAAATACCATTCAGGCCCTCTTGTTACTTCTCCCAGTCCCCACTTCTCTCTCTCCTGAGGGGTAACTTCTCTTGAGTTGGGGTTCATCATTTCTATGCATGTTTTTACATTTATATTTCATGTTTCTATACATGAATAACATCCTATGGTTTTGCATGCCTTAACACTTTCTAAAAATGACATACTGTAGCATCCTCCACTCCTTACTTTATTCTGTCTACACTGGTTTTTTTAATAGGTTTATTTATTTATTTTGAGAGAGAGCGTGAGAGAGAGAGACAGAGCATGAGTGGAGAGGGACAGAGAGAGAGAGAGAGAGAGAGAGAGAGAGAGAATCCCAAGCAGGCTCCGTGCTGTCAGCACAGAGCCTGATGCGGGGCTCAGTCTCATGAACTGTGAGAATCACGACCTGAGCCAAAATCAAGAGTCAGATGCTTAGCTGACTGAGCGACCCAGGCGCCCCTGTCTACCTTGTTTTCAGATGCGTCCACATTGTTACTTGGGGCTCTACTTCATTCATTATAACTGCTGTATAGGATCCCTTTGAATGACTGTAGCACTATTTATTCATCCTCCTATTTCCTATGGAAATGTTGGTTGGTTCTCTCTCTCTCTTGATTGGTTCACTTTTTTTCTTTTCTTTTCTTTTCTTTTTTTTTTTTTTTTTGCCATTACAAACAATGCTTCAGTGAATGTTATTGTACATGTCGCTTTGCATAACCTACAGAAGAGTTTCTATCTATACGTCTAGGAGCGGAAGGACTAGTCATATAAGGACAACACATCCCCACACTCATTACATACTGCGAATTATTCTTCAGAATGGCTGTGCTAACTTATAGCACAATATATTTTTAAAACCTCCCTATTTTGCAAAATCTTTAGAACCAGAGATGGGAGCTGATGATGATCAGTAATTTTCTTTCATAAGATATAAAATGAATATTGAGAATATCATTCCCTGTACCCTCCTCAGTGACTAATTGTGCTTCTCATCTTGGCAATGGCAGTGGAAGAATTCGGCCCTAGGCCCCTATCCCCTCTGAGTTAGCACCATTAAGAATAACAAAAATCCAATCGAATATATTCAAGGAAGGTAAAACTGGTGCCAGTCTATCTTCAGCTGAAGAGAAATTTAGGAAGACAAAATGTTAACGTAAATAGGGTGATTGACATTACTTAACCCCTCTGCCTTTTGTTACATCCCCCCAAATACAATTTTCTCTGTTGATGTCTAGGCAAAGTTCAGCAATTTTCTGGAATCCCCGCAAGCACTGGAGAGGGAAAATTCATAGCAGAGGGTTGTTCAAAGACAACTGATTTTTTTCCCCTCCCACCAGGTCTAAATCTGAATTTGCAAAATCAATGAAGCCTTAAATCAGGTTTTTCTATTATTATTTTTAAACTTTTTTTGTTTTCCCCTCTCCATTCCTACAGAGTATAATTGCTCTTTCTGTTGCTTCTTCCAACAAACTATTTTACTGTTTTTAAAAGAATTATTTCAAGTCTACAGAACTGTAGGGAGAGTCACTCACTCATTCACTCAGTTAACAATCTACTGAGGACCTACTACGCGCACCGGCACTGAGCCGCGGGGCAGCGTGGTGGCCTAGGGCATCAGCTCCACACCCAGGATTCTGGGTGCCCATCTGAGCTTCTCCTCCGCCTTAACATTGGTCAACTTAACCTCCCTTTGCTTCAGTTTCTTCCTATGTGAAGTGCGATTAACAATAGTAATAATAGTAATAGTGTGAATCCCGTAGGACAGTCAAGATCGTAACAGTAAGTGGTGCACAAGGACATGTGATGTGTTACTAGAGCCCTGAGGCAAGTGCTTTTTTTTTTCTGCCCAGAAAAGAAAGGAATGGGCTTTAGGAAATAAAGTTCATATGCAATAACTCAAGTGTCAGAGCTCTAGATTTGCTCTAGAGAAACACACACACACACACACACACACACACACACACACACTGCAGTACTGTACTCTGAAGTAATTATGGAACAAGTGCTCATTTAGATGAGCTATGGCCTAACCCTAAAGGGCTTGGCCTTTGAACCTTCAAAAGGCCATCGTAGAGTGGCCCCTGAGCCAGTCCTGGATCAGAAACCTTGTGCACCTGAAGACAATTTGACCGCAAGGTTGCTGGCTGTTTTTATCACGACCCGTTTATTTTCCTGTCTTTGCCATTATGAGAGGCTCTAGATGTCCTCAGAAATTCAGTATCGTGTTAAGCAGCGTACAAATTAGGGGAATGAATTAAGAAAAGAGCCTTCGTTATTGGCGTAAGTGAATTCTTTGGGCTGCAGCAAGCAGATATTCAAATCCAAGCTGTGCTGAATATTTCCATAATTATAAAGATTTCCCTGCCCGTAATGCTTTCTGGTGGCTAAGCTCCGTGAGGGCAGAGGCCGTTCTATCCTCGACATAAAGCACTGCACCTGACACTTGGTAGGAAGCCAGTAAGTATCTGTAAGATGGATGGAGAGACAGATTGTAACACGGGTTCCTGAAGAACAAAGGAGACTGAATTTATTTAACATGATTGAGAATTACAATAGAGCATAAATAACAAGACAAGGGACCATTCTTTTCAGAGCCATGATTGATTTTTAGCTTTTCTGGAAGCTTTTCAGTTTGTATCTACAACCGGCCAAGTGAACAGATGAGCATCTTACACAATGTCGAGTTCCTTATAAAATGATAAAATGTTATAAAATTTAAATTATAAATTATAATTATAAATTATAAAAATGCCTCATGTGTTGGAACACCACTTCATAGCTTACAAAGCCCCTTCGCATAATGACAGAACTAATGATTGTTTGAAAACTATGCGCCAGGATCTACGCTAAGTGCTGTGCATACATTGCCCCATTTATTCCTCAGGCCAACTCTGAACTGTAGTTTTTATAATTCCCATTTCACACATCAGAGAACTGAGGCACAAGGTAAGTGACTTTTCTAAGGTCACTAGGGTTTAAATCTAGACTTGCTTGGACTCCAGGGTCAGCACTGCCTCCGGAGAAAGCCTGGGAAAGACGGCAGGTGCTGTTTCTATCTTGCAGATAAAGAGATGCCATGAACGACACCAACGTGTTCCAGACAGGACTGGAAAGAAAGGACTTCCAGTTCCAGTCCAGTGCTGTTTCTCAGTACCATGTTACCACGCACTGACCTTCTAGAAGAATCCTCTATTTACCTACACCAGATTTGGAAGCATTATTTGCTCCTCCTACTGGTTTCTTATTCTTACGTATGGGATAAGTGACCATGGTATGCTTACACAAGACACTTTGTGACATGGCTTATGTGCTTAACAACGACCATTCATTTAGGAGACATGGCTAGTGCATCCTACATGTTAAGTCCAGCTGTCCCTGCTGGGGGCACTGGGGACAGCTTCCCTGAGGAAAGCACACTGAAGCTCTGGGAAGTGCATCCATTTGTCAGATGTGCAAAGAAGCAGGTTGAGATGGACCCCCAGACCGTTACTCTACCCAGAATTTGCTTGTGCCTCGGTTCCCACCACTGCCTGTCACCTGCATCTCCTTGCTTCTCTAGACTTGCCAGCAACTCTGTCCCTTGCCAAAATGATTATTCTTAGAATAAGCAAAGCCTTCATTGCATTTTGGATCATCAACCAGTGTTGGCTCTGCTAGACTTTTCTTTAATATCAGAAACTGCATGTCCTAAGCGAATGCCACAGTAATTTAATTGGTTGGCGTGCATGGGCTCCCTTGTGGTGCAGTGCCATGAAACTGAGCCATTTCTCATATGTTGGCAACCCGAATGTCATCCATCTTGATCAGACTAAAGCTGAAGCAGCCTGGCTGAAGTTTTCCCTCGGGAGTTCACAGACTATTCTAGCGAACTGAAGGGAGGGAGGCCTTACCCTGATGGTGGTGAGCCTATCTGTCCTTGATGTTGTCACCTCGCATTTTATTTATTAGCATCTGTGGCCCTGACATTGCGTTGGCATGCTCGGATTGCTTTTTATTGGCCTGGGAAACTATTTTTCTTTCCACTTAGTTTCTCTTGGCAGTTTGGTTATACCAAAGCAGACTTTTATGATATAAATGTGATCATAGCTTATGTAAGTCCACAGAGCTTGAGAGATTGAATCCACACTGGTCCAGTTGTTTGGAATTATTTTCCAGTTTACTTGTTCACAAAGAGACTAAGACGGCCTATAGCTGTGCTGTCCAATATGGTAGTCACAGGGTCCCTGAGGATATTAAAATTAAAATTAATTAAACTTAAATGTTTAGTTTCTCAGCCACACTAGCCTTATTCCTTGTGCCCCATAGCCATGTAGCTTAGCGGCTACCATATTGATAACACAGATAGTAATGTCTGTCAGACAGCACTGATCGGATGACATGTAGAGATCTGTGTTATCAACACACTTAGTGCAGAGTGAAGTGTGGTTCAAAAAGAGGTGCAGAACATTTCAGGGTAATTAAATCTTTCTATATTGAAAACTGTGGGTCAAATAGCAAATGAAATCTGGCTTGGAAATGAGTGCATATCCGGAACCAACCAGCCTGCTTTACTGACCATGTCCCTCCTACCTCCCAGCAGTATCAGACCGTCTTACGTTCCCTTTATTATATGCTATTGAGAAGGAAGGAGGAAAGACATGGAGAAGTTGATTTGTGTACATAGTGAACATCCATGAACTCTGGTTAATTTTTTTCCCTCTCTCTTCAGGTCCTTGAGGCCACACGGGTTAATCGAAGAAAGAGCGCACTGGCCTTGCGCTGGGAGGCAGGGATCTATGCCAACCAGGAGGAAGAGGACGATGAGTAACAAACTTCCTTCCACCCAGGAAGCTTCTTTGGTGCTTGGGTTACCAAGAAACCAAGCAATCAACACATCGAAGCATTTTAATGGAATATTTATTGAAGTGCAAACAAACTCCACAATCCTTATGTAGACCAGAAGCTGCAATGACCAACAATTAAAAATAAAGTAAAAAGAAGCCTACCCATCAAACTCTATAAACACCCAGGAGTCAAAAGACAAAGGATTTTTTGAGACTCAAAAGAATCACCTGGATTTGGACCAATCCACAATTGATCCAAAAGGACAAAGCAGTAACAAGCAAATCAACATGGTTGCTCCAGGCGGAATTGAGACCAGCCTCGCTGGGTGATGACAAACATTGGTGACAGGGCCACTTAGAGCTGCAGAGCCCACGCCGGTGCAATCTACAGGGTGTTGGAGACTCCCTGCACCGGTTCCCTACCGTCGCTCACAGCATCAGAGGTGTGGGAATAACTCCGTTTACTCCAGCAGCCGTAAAATGAAATGCAAGTTTCTCTATATCTGCCAGGAGAGGCAATTAGGATTCCATTTCTCTTACATCTAATTGTTTTTAATTGGGAGCAATTAATGATCGCAATATATAAAATCCACCTTCTTAAGACAATGTTTCTTCATGTTGCAAACACAATCTATTCTACATGAGGGGTTTGAGAAAGAGGGAGAAAGCCAAACCAAATGGATTATTTTAGCTTTAGGATCTCGTCTGCTTGTAGTATTGACTAATTTGCCGTTTATGAGAACACATTTTCACAATTATGTTTCTTCATATGAAAACTATATTTAGTGGGCAACAACTATTTTTATGATGGGATGGGGGGAGTATATCCATGTATAAAATCTGTACACATCCAACAGCTTGGCTCAAGATGGTGGGGGTATTTTTAGAGTGGCAATAATTGAAAAAAGGGCAAACTCTGCCTTCGAGAGGCAGATGACAGGAAATAAAAAGGTGTTTATAACTATATTTTATATTATAAAGTGGACCTTAGTAGGAAGAATGACAGATTATTTTGGATCAATCAGAAAGGAATCATTAAAGAAAGGACATGAAGGTAGACAGAGAAACAGGGAGGGAGAACGTGGGAAATTAAGGAAGTAACAGATATTATTTTTGCTGAGCAACCAGCGTTTTTCAGAATGATGAAGAGAAAAATATAGAATAGAAATCTAAGTGCAGGCTTGGAATCAGCTACAAATCCTAAAGATGGTGTGTGTGTGTGCGTGCGTGTGTGCGTGTTTGTGTGCGCGCGTGTGCGCGTGCCCGTGCGTGCCCGTGCGTGCTCATGCACGTCCCTTTGTGTGTTTGGGTAAAGTGTGTGTGCAAGGATTAAAATTCCAGAATGCTCATGGGACAAGGGTGTACAGTTATTTCCTCCAAAGCTGTTTGCCAGCGTCAGGAGTGAGTGAGAATTTCTTTTTTATGAAAAGGGATATAGAGGCACCGACCTGATGCAGTATTTGTAATATTAAATTGACTTAACATGGTATTTGCATGAGTCACAATTGCAAAGTTTTGAGCAGTTTTGTAATTTGACATTTAGAGAAGTACCGTATTTATTCTCATGCTTTGTATTCATAGCTTAGTATACTGTAAAGGATGCCAGCTTTAGCTTACTGTCATTTAAAGCAATATGATATGGGTATTCAATAATTGGGTGCCCTGAATTTCTGGATGAGAAAAGTTTTTAATTCTGGCCATGAGAAAAAACACTGACCAGCCTTTCTTTTTTCTATTTGTTTTAAAACTATGGTTTTTAAAAGAGCAATAATGAAGCCAGACCTCACTAAAATTCCTTTTTGTTTTTATACTGTTATGTCACAAGCTCTAATATGTTATTCTGACAAATAACAACTCCACAACAGTGTGTACGTAGATGTTAGGCACATTACCTTTGCTTCTTTTAATAGTGTAGTGTTGACTTTAGGGGGAAAGTTTATTCACAGGCAAGCGGTAGGCATAAAGTAGAAATGCAACCATCTGATAACTTACAAGGATCCTTTAAAACTGCCAAAGGAACCTGCAATTTGAAGCCAAATTCTAGAGATCGGTGGCTGGCACCATCTTTATGTGGTATATTCTCCTGAATATCGTGAAGGAATATTCAACAAAATGTGCTAGCCATTGGGGACACAAAACAAATAAGATCCCTGCTGCAAGGAATTCATTTTCAAGTGGGGGAGGCTGGCATGGAGACAGACATTCCCAGGAAAATGAGGTTTGTGTTAGACTAGAAGTCCTGGCGGGTGAAACGGGAGCCCCCAGGAAGGCTGCCTTGCCTGAGGATTTTCAGCGTTCCCATGGCAGGCATGTGACTAAAAGATGGGACAAGAGCTTCCTGTGGCTCAGGGGTACAGTGGCAGCTAGGATGGCTGGAGAGCAGATGGTTTTATGAGATGCACAAAAAAAGAAACATGCTTCGTGTTTTCTGGACTAACTCTGAATCTGGTAGAGAACACAGACTTGATATAGACAAACACTGTCTTTCCCAAGAGGAAACAGCCCTCAGGACCCACCTGACGTTGTGTTTTGAAGGAAGCCGGGTCCCCACCCATCTTAAACCTACATTTGAGAAGAGAATTTGCAGCTGAATGGGAAGCTTAGGAGGCCACACAATTCGTGGAATCTTTTGGAGGCAGACAAATTGGCCTTTGACTACAGTTGACTGAACCGGAAGCATTGCCTAGAGTTCTAGCAGGGATCCTTTGGTCCTCGCTCCACGTGTAGATAAGGCAACAAATGCAGAGTTTCCGTGAGCCTCCCACAGTCACAGCGCTGCTTAACTGTGGCCCCTACATCTGCAACATTCGCTTGTTCCCTCTGCTGCCTTCTGAGGACTGCTGTCGATTTCCTTGGTCCACTCACTTAGAATCCTATTAAAATGTAAATTGCAGTTCCCTTGGAAGAGCCAGGTTTTCTCTGTGCTCTTGAGTTTTTTCCTCGTTCAGAAAACATCGGGCTTTGTACACAGCACCGTGCTAGGCCCTGGGATCCCAAAGGAACCCCTTTAACCTTCTGAACATGCAACAGACCCCTGGAGGAGAGTCATTACTGCCTAATCCATCAAGAGGAAGAGGCCTGTCAAGGAAATTGGCCTCTGATGCTCGTCCCTGCCCCCAAATAGCACGCAAGCTTGTTAATCTCAACTATAACAAATGTTTAGATTCTGTAGATGTTAAAAGCTTTCCTGAAAGCGTTCCCTTCCACAGTGTTTATAGATGTTCACTTTCCTCGGGAGCTGATTAACTACTGACATGCCTTGGCTCTCTCATCCAGAAATTATGGAAACAGGGTCTGTCAGTGGTAGGAGGCTGGGCTGTAGTCTACTCGGGTGACACAATGCAATTTCCTTGCCTCTTTACACCTCTGCATGCTGCCCACCTTAGACAATGACGTATAAGCAGTATATAGATCAGTGTCCACGTACATACACAACACAACACAACACACACATATAAGGTGTAACAAACACTAAGACAGTGTTGACTCTTGTCTCTGAAGACAAACATTTTTCCAACTCAAGAATGGATGTAATTAAACTATGTATTGAAAAAAAAATAGCCTAAGTGTTTAGAGATGGTGAATATATCCAGTTTTAGTGACAGAACCAATTTCCTGAATTTTAAGCATTCAGTGAGTGAACTGCCAGCTTTGATTTTGTGTTGCCCTTTACCCAAATGACTTTTTTTTTTTTTTGGGGGGAGGGGGGGGGGGGAAACAGCAGCAATACTGTGTTTGAAAATTATACTCTGTATCTGGCTCTCCTGTGTATGTTAACCACTTAAATGTTATTATCCTGCTTCAGTTTTATAGTGATTGTGAGGCATTCGATGCAAGTATACAATTATTTTCTCATTAAAACCCGGTGTGTGCTGTGTTTTTTTATAAACCATGGCTACTTGTTTGACTGGGGGTGGAGAGAGGTCAGAAGACGGACCCGCCAAACGGTGACACGCAGGCGCCCTTGGCCTTGACTTCTGTGTGTCGGCATCTGCCTCTCGCATACTTGAACCACAAAGGCTAAACCAGCTGGTGGGGCAGTGGTCCCCAGCCTGTGACAGCCTGTCCCAATGCCCCTTTTTGCCATGCTGTCTCCAACTGCCCTGGCTAGAGCCTAGAAACCTCTGACGGGACCCCGGAAATGATTCGGGTACCTCTGGATGAGGTAGGTGTACTCCAAGGTCAGAGATGGCTGGGCAAACAGTAGGACAAATGGTTAAAACTCAAGCTTTGCATGTGGCTCCTGGGTTCTAATTCTTATTATCACATTCTCAGCACCTGTATTCAGCTCTCCTCTGAAGAATGGAGAATTTCAGACTTTAAAGAGCATATGAAGACCACAGATTAATCAGGAAGCTTCTTCCCCAAATTTCCTCGTGCCCTCCTATCTACTCCCTCATGGCCACTTCAGGGTCCAGCTGCCCCGTTCACCCTCTGGCCCCTCACACTTACCTGTAGCGCAGACCTTCTGTCTCCGGTTCCTCCCCACCACCGCCACTCTCCTTGGGGTCTCTTCCTCCATCTCTTCCATCTACAGGACTCCTTCCAACATTCTGGGGCAGCGCGTTGTGATCAGCTAGGGATTCCGCGTCCTGGTCATTTTTGCACCCATCACTACTATCATCTGGGGGTGCTGGGCCACGCCAGGGAAGTCACGTGCACAGGGCTGGGTACTCGGAAGGGGTTGCAGAGTCTGGTATGTCAGGGTGGAAGGGATCTTCAGGGATTCTCACGGAGGAAGCTCTTAGGGCAAAACTAATGCGAGGCATTACTACTAATGGGTAAAGGGCGGATATGCAGGCTTTTTGCTGTGACCTAGACCTATGGTCACTACTCCGGGTTCATCCCTCCCTGTATATATTGGTGTCAGACAACCGTTGTGGGACACATGAGGCCATGAAGTCACTTTGGAGCATTGCTCATTTTAATTATGGGATTCCTATGCCATAAGAGTGTGGTGACTATGTATCTCCCTGCACAGAACCCACACAAAATTCAGAATGGGGCTGCTGGGAGCACAGAAAACAAGTGGGGAATCGAAAGGGAGACTTTCAAAGGCTTTAAAGATGATACCAAGGCAAAGAACGGGGCCTCAGGAAATACCTGCAGGTGGCATACCAGCAATTTCTTTTTTTTTTGTTTAAGTTTTCTATTTTTTTATTTTAGAGAAAGAACATGAGCAGAGGAGAGGGGCTCCTAAGAGGCTCCATGCTCAGGGTGGAGCCTGATGCAGGGCTCGATCCCACAACCCTGGGATCATGACCTGAGCTGAAATCAAGAGTCGGATGTTCAACCACCTGAGCCGCCCAGGCGCCCCCACGCTGGCAATTTCTAAATGCCGCCCAAGCATTCAGATGTTTTCTTTCCGGGAAAGAAGAATGTTCACATAATAAAAAAATTTTTTTTTTGTTTTAATTCTGCCATGACCTAGTCATCTCAGTGTCAGTCAACCTTGACGGGAGAATTATCCAGATGCTTTGTTCTCGGTTCACAGGTAGTAGGCTCCGAACAATTGGAATGGACATGCTGGCACCTGGCAAGGTAAAGTCACAAACCTCTCCTTTGCTTGGTTTTTCTCTGCCCACCCACTGAGGCCACATTCTGTCTCTGCAGAGGTCTTCAGCTGTTTATACTGATGTGCCTCAGGGGGAGCACTGGCTCTCCTGCCCCAGCAATAGTCTGTGTCACCTGGAGGGCTCATTAAACACAGATTCAGCCTTCTGATTCAGTACGTCTAGGGTACGCAGCCCAAGAATTTTCTAACCAGTTCCCTGGAGATGCTGCTGGTGGTGATGGTCCAGGAACCTCACTTTGAGAATCACTGATCTGGAGTAAGTAATGAACGAGGTCTGGGCATTCCACTTCCATTTGAAAATGGGGGAATTGATGCATGATTTGTAAGCTGCAGATACAGTCACACATCGTTCTGGGTTGTTTTGAATATTTGTCGGGGGCTCTTGTGCATTTGTCCAGCATATCAACTCAATGCTTTGTGGGTCTTGGTGAGGCAGAGCTTTGATTCCATTCAGACTGTCGAGAAAAGACAACCTCCCCACCCCCAGCAAAAAGGCTGAGCAAATTAAGAAGAAAATGTAAAGAGAAGATAATATCTATCATCTATCTATCTATCTATCTATCCAGACTTTGATTCCAGGGTAAGATCAAGGGATTCGTTTGATCTTTGGAAGAAGTTTTTATTGTCTGGGGTGATAGCAACATCAGGACTCCATACGTGTTGTTTTGCTTTGTTTCGTTTTGTTTTACTAACATGGTTGCACGGTTTGAGATAAGATGCAAAATAAAAGGCCATTCTCATTTGGTCTAGAGCAGCACTTCTCAATTCGGACTCCATCTGAATCACCCGGAAAAAGCTTTAAAGTTTGGATTCATTAATGGCTGGAGCCCAGACATTAATACAAATTAAAAGCATCTCAGGAGAGACTCATATGCACCAGGCTTGTGCCTCACTGTCCAGTTCTGTGGCCCCTAAACCTGGCTGCACCGCACATAGGATCATCAGGTGTTTTTTAGAGAGACTGGCCCTTGGGCTTCACCCCAAGATCTTCTGATTCATTTCGTCTTAATTGGACATGGCTATGAACGTGGGCATGTTTTAGTAGCTGCCAAGATTGAGAAGCTAACATGCAGCCAAGGTTGAGAATCGCTCGTCTAGTGGAGAAATGTGTTTGCCTCACAATCTGACCCTCTACAGAAAGTTCTTGGGGCAACATCAAAATGAAATGAATAAAAGGCCTTGAGGAGCTGAACTGGACCCTCTCACGGGTCCCAGGAGACAGAGGGCAGTGTTGGTGACTGAGGGAGGGACTCTGCAAAGGGGCTTTGTTACTCCTTCTCTGATACTCACAGCTCTGCTCCCTCCACCCCTCCAGCTGACAGCAGGCCCAGTGGTTAACACTTGGGTAAACTGAAGAATGAAAAAGCTACAAGGGAGGCATGTTCTAGCCTCTAATAGCTGCACACTGAGAAAAAAGCCCAAACGGACAAAGACCAAAAATGTCACCGGACTATTTCTGGGAGATGAAGCCAAGGTCATTCTTTCCGTTTTCTTCATAAGCGTTTGCAGATTTCCGTGGTATAAATATTCCTGCAGTGGCTGACTTCAAGATGCCAACAGTTTAACAACTGGTTCCCAGGATCCCTGAAATTTCACAATTGGCGGAAAAAAAAAAAAAAACAACTACTGTGATTAGAAAACGCAGGCTATCCTAGAGGTCTGGAGCTAGAGCTCTCACTAACAGAGCTTTCACTGGCCTGAAGTGGCTCTTCTGAACCAGTCCCAGCAGGTAGCAATCAGGGACTCGGGATTCTGACCATCTCGTGTAATGATCATGATGAGTCCCAGGTGGCAAAAACAGCCAGCCTAGGTCATGTGCACACTCCTGTTGCTGGGGTCTGTGGTGGAGGAGAGGAGAGGAAGGAATGCCGGGAAGACCACGTATGTGAACCCAAAGAGCCCGTCCTGCAGACGATGTCCCTGCTCGTATGGGTATTTCCATTGTCACTGTCAGTGTCCCTCTGACAAACCTTTGGGATCAGACAGGGACCTCAGATTTGAGGCTCACCACTTCTTCAGTGGAACCTTTGACCATTTACTTACTCTAGATTGGATTTCTGACTTCTGGAATTGCTGTGGGGAATGAATATAAATGGTTGGTACGGATGTGCTCAGAGTTTACTTCCTTGAAAGCCCTGCATTCAGTCAGCAAATGCTTACTGAGTGCCTACTATGTGTCCACCTCTGCGCATATGAGGACAAATGAAAATGAGGCTCGTTCAGATGGTTTCGACTGGAATTGGAGGGGCTGTTAGCATTGGGAATGTGGGGACAGAGCTGCTTCAAAGTCAGGCAATGTTTCCACAGCTGCCTGTTAAATAGGGCCATCCTGTGATAACCTGCACTGTCTTAGCATGCTTTTAATTATTCCTCGTGGCATAGGACCCATATTCTTCTGGGCAAGAGAGAGAAAGAGATCCAAGTGAAAAGATGTTTCGTAGAAGCCATAAATGTCCCAGAATTCATCAATGGAGGATCGAAAGGTGCTAGGAACTTGCAAGGGGACATTTAGGAAGGAACTCCCTTAGATGAACAAGAGGGCTGCGTGATCACCACCATGGATCATCGGAAGGGTGGAGTTTCTCCCTGTGGTCAGTGTTCCCCCTTGACGGCAAGTATGAAGTATGGCCACTAGGTGGCAGTGCTCTCCAAGGTGAAAGCGGCTTTCCCAGCCAAGAGCCTCTCCGGGGGGCCCTGGCCATTTCCCACTCTTAACACAAGACAGGGCTCCATTGAGATCTTAGATGTAGCCACACCGAAAACACCAAAGTGGAAACCACCACATGTGCAATCCTACATGGAGGTCAAATGGGGCCCTTCACTTACACTTACGTTTCAGTGGAAAATTGGCCGTTGCCACCAGGTGGCAGCAGACATCTATTTGCGAGCTTCCACCAGCAATGGCTCTGCTTCCCAAGGCACTGTGCTGAGCGCTCTAGGTAGCTTCTTTCACTCAGTTCTTACAACACTCCTTTGAACTACGTACTAGTAGTATCTTCATTCTACAAAGGAGGAAACTCCCACTCGGGGAGTTTGAATAAGTTGGTGTGCCCATGACATGACCAGGGGTGGAAGGAGGATGCAAATCCTGGCAGCTGACCTCCCCAACTTCTCATCGACTTGACTCAATAGCAAAACTTCCATCTTGGTCCTGGGCCAGTTCTGCTTTCTCTCAGCCCGGGAGAACATGCCTTCAGGACAGGACAGCTGCTGACAGCTGGAAACTGGGTGTGTACATCGAAGTGGGGTTGTGGGTGGGGCATCGACAGTCCCTTAAAAGCTGCCAATGTCACTAAGAGCCAACACATGCTAAAATTCTGGTTCCTTCCAGCTGGGCATGTGGTCTGCCCTCTACATTATCACAAATGCTACTGAGTCATGCAAATGTCTTGGTGGCCCTAGAAATTATCTCCGGCTCTCTAGCCCAGGCACATTTTCATCGGCTCCTACTGTTCCCATGTACACACACACACACACACACACACACACATTTTACAGAATCACTCCAGCTCTAGATGTCCACTTCTGTACTGAGTAGGGTAAAGCTAGGCTGCCAACAAAGAGACCCAATAATTAATTCAGTGTCTGAAGGAAGACATTTTATTTCTGTCTCACATTACAGTCCAAGGGGAGCATTCAAGCTCTGAGGGCAGATTTAAGTTAGCGTCTTTGTCCTCCATCCCCTCTGGGACCTGTTGTCAAGGGCATGGTTCGGCTTTAGGAAATGGTAAGATGCAGTGAAACCATTTACCGAAAACACGGGTGTGCCCATTCCCTGGACCCTCAGTGGCCGTGGCTTCCCTGCATTGATTAAGACAGTAGACTGGCTTTTATCTTATTTATTTATTTATTTAAATATGAAATTTATTGTCAAATTGGTTTCCATACAACACCCAGTGCTCATCCCAACAGGTGCCCTCCTTAATGCCCAGCACCCACTTTCCCCTCTCCCCCTCCCCCCATCAGCTCTCAGTTTATTCTCAGTTAAGAGTCTCTTATGGTTTACCTCCCTCCAACTTTTCCTCCCCCCATGGTCTTCTGTTAAGTTTAGTGGAAACATATGGTATCTGTCTTTCTCTGTATGACTTATTTCACTTAGCATAACACTCTCCAGTTCCATCCACATTGCTACAAAAGGTCGTATTTCATTCTTTCTCATTGCCAAGTAATGTTCCATTGTGTATATAAAGCACAATTTCTTCATCAGCTGATGGACATTTAGGCTCTTTCCATAATTTGGCTATTGTTGAGAGTGCTGCTATAAACATTGGGGTACAAGTGCCCCCATGCGTCAGCACTCCTGTATCCCTTGGGTAAATTCCTAGCAGTGCTATTGCTGGGTCATAGGGTAGATACTATTTTTAATTTTTTGAGGAACCTCCCCACTGTTTTCCAGAGCTAGACTGGCTTTTAGAGATTAGGAAACTATTTCTAGAATTTCTATTGCTACCACAGAAGCTGGCAAGGGAGCAATCCAAAGGAAGCCTGAAGGAATAAGCTGTTAAAAACATGATCTAAGTCGCACATCCTCTCTTGGTACATAGTCCCCATCAAGTGTATCCTTTCCCAGGGTTATAACGGCACAACCTATGGGAAGAGAAATAGTTACAAGGACAGGTGAGAGGAACACAGAGCTAGAAAGTCCTCTGCACTCATCAGGATATCCCATGCCTTTTAACACAAAGGATACCGCATGCCTCCTTGTGCATCACAGATATCACTCAAACACCCACGTCCCACAAATCCCATGTATCCCGGAAGCAGTGTTGGCATGCTTAATGGGGACTCGTGCGAAAGTTTCGCCTGGGCTGGGGAGCCTCAGGGACAATCACCGATAAAAATAAGCTGACTGTGCTCGGCTGCCCCTCAGTCATGCCACCTGTGTCTCACCCAGTGCGGTGGAGCAGGACTTTATGGAACGTGTCTGGGTCATGCAGCTGTTTGCACTTGAGCTACCTTCTCTGAGTTGCAAGCCATGCAGATTGACCCTGAGAAGATGCTGGTGGCTGCTGAATACGTTTGCCGTGTTTTTCGGTCCGAGTTAACGTCAGCTGGTCAGAAACGACCTCCCGCTTGCCTCCAGAGCTGCTGGAGCATGGCAGTGACACTTTGCTAACGCTATAGAATGTATTCACGAAAGATAAATGATGTTCTATAACCACGGGTTCATGAGTTGTTTGGGGGAGGGTTGTATCAATCTGCCAGCAAAGCTTAGTGGTGATAATGATATGCATCTGGTTTTGGTGGAGCCTGTGGGGTTTTGACCATTGAAGGCTGGCCGCGTAGCTTCAATATGCCTGGAGGGCCAGCTCCCTACAAGAGACTCCCACCACAGGGAGACTTTGGGTTCCTACTGCTCAGGGTCTTTGCATGTACACCACTGAGGATGTGGGACCTGTGTGACTCAGCAATGGGAGGACAAAGAAGACTGTTCCCGAGAGTGCCAGACCCCTTCTGATAAGTCTCTCTCTCCTGAATTACACCCATTGCCTGTGACAAGGCTGAGCGTAGCACGTTTGAATCCCGTGAGCCCTGTCAGCAGCAGAGCATTTAAGGTAATTAATGTGCAATTAACACACATTATCTTTTCGATGCACCTTCATAGTCTGTTCTTAATGTCACCTAAGCCATCTGCTTGCTAAGTGCACTTGGTCCTTGGCAATCAGTCTGGTGACCCGGAAAGGTAAAGAAAGCCTCGTTACAAGGGGAATAATGAGGGCTCTAGGCTGTAACTCTCTGGCCTCCATAAACACGACCAAAGAGAACTCAGGTGATTTGCTGGAACAGCATGTAAGGTGGAGGCGGGGCACAGAGCCTCTCCCACAGGGAGTCTGTCACCTGCAGGGAGGGCAGCGGGAGCACCACAGAGGAGCTTTCCCAGGAGGAAGGCAGCTGGGAACAGAGACGAGCACCAGGACGGAGCCCTGTGGACGAGACAGAGGGATGTACTCAGAGATGTGAAGAGGGAGCCACAGGGTTTGCTGGGTAAGCATACATAACTTTTAAAAAATCCTAATGTATTGAGGTGAAATTCACATAACTTAATCATGTTTAAAGTGAACAAGTCAGTACATTGGTACATTCACAATGTTGTGAACTCTCTAGTTCCAAACCACGTTCGTCATCCCCAACAGACACCCCACAATCAGGCAGCCGTTCCTCGTTACCCCTCCCCCACCCTTGGCACCCACGAATTGCCTTTTGTCTCTATGGATTTGCCTGTTCCGGAAACTTCACATAGATGGAATCACACAATAAATGACCTCTCGCATCTGGCTTCTTTCACTTCGCATAATGGTTTCAAGGCTCATCCAATTTACAGCATGTGTCAGATCTTTCCTTTTTAAGGTTAAGTAGTATTCCCATTGTGTGGATACACTACATTCTTTTTATCCTTTCTTTTTTTTTTTTTTTTTTTTGAGAGAGAGAGAGAGAGAGAGAGAGAGAGAGAGAGAATCTTAGATTCCACACTCAGCGTGAAGCCCAACACGGGGTTCGATCCCACAGCCCTGGGATCATGACCTGAGCTGAAATCAAGAGTTGGTCCCTCAACCGACTGAGCCACCCAGGTGCCCTGGATAGACTACATCTATCTATCCATCCACACATTGATAACCCCTTGAGCTGTTTCCACCTTTTGGCTATTGTGAGTAACGCTGCCGTGAACACCCACATACACTTTCAGTTCTTTGGGGGCACATACCTACGAGTGGGATTGTGGAATCATTTGGTAATGCTGTTTAACGCCACACATAACTTTCCATTGCACCTGTCAGGAGTTGGGGATTAGCAGAGGGTTGCTGGAGACAAAGTTCAGTGAGCTCAGAGTCCCATCCACACAGAGGGGGCTGGGGTGGCTGCCTGGCCTCTAGCCGAGAGAGAAGGTATTAAGGAGCCATCAAGAAGCTTGTTATATGCTCTCTGGGGATTGGGAAGGAGGTAGCTGCCGGCTTCGTAACAACACAGCCAAGAGAGCTGGCTGTGCACATTAGGCCTCCTCTCTAGAATTTGCGGGCACAAAGCATGGTGTGGGTGTCCACCGGAGCAGAGATGGGCCTCTCGTTCAAGAGGCGTGAGGTGTCCTTAGGTCCTGCACACCGGGGCTGCCCAGAGAAGGGCAGGAACAACAGCAGAATGAAGCTGAGCTTCACTCCTGCGCGCAGAAGAGCTGCAGACAAGTTACGGGCAGCCAGCTGAGCAGGGGTACATCCTCTTAGTCAAAGGAAGATCCCAGGGATGAGACGGTGGGTCTCAAAAACCAAGACAGAGAAAGTGTTGGCTTTAATTCTTTCCCTGCCCTTTCATGGTGGTATTAATCAAGTAAGGTCTTACCTCACCTCCCTCCCTCCCAGCCACTACCGACTCCCAGCCCTGGAGAGGACAAGAACCTCTCTACGTCGTTTAGGATGAGAACTAGAGGCTCCGGGTAGGTGAGCACTAACCAGGCTTCCCACCCTTCCACTGCGGACCTCTAACCCCGAGCTGTGGGGAAGAAGTTTTACCTTTCAATGAAATCAGAGATCTTTTACTTGTTAAAAATGACACTGATAGGATGCATTAAGTTCTGTGCTGAAGCTGTGTTTTGCGACTTTGTGGCCAGAGCACTTCCCGATTCTGTGAGTGGTCAGAAAAGTGACTGGCCCAGCCATGAATTTCATCCATGACCATGGATTTTGTTTTTAATAAAACAAAATAACATAATAAGATGCGGTATAGACCAGAGCTGTTAGGTAAGATTTGCTGTTGGCATTTTAATTCTTTGGGCTTCTGGTCATTGCTAACCATAGTATAAGTTCGCTGGGGTAGAATTGGGATGGGGGCGCCTGGGTGGCTCAGTCAGTTAAGCGTCTGACTTCGGCTCAGGTCTGATCTCGCAGTCCGTGAGTTCGAGCCCCATGTCGGACTCTGTGCTATCGGCACAGCCTGCTTCAGATCCTCTGTCCCCCTGGCTCTCTGCCCTTCCCCTGTTCATGGTCTCTCGCTCTCTCGCTCTCAAAAATAAACATTAAAAAAAAAATTGGGATGGCCAAAGTTCTTGAGATTCACTGAATAGAATGTTGCTTAAAAAGTGAATTTCTGGGGCGCCTGGGTGGCTCAGTCAGTTAAGCCTCTGACTTCGGCTCATGTCATGATCTCGTGGTTCACGAGTTCAAGCCCCGCATCGGCTCTGTGCTGACAGCTCAGAGCCTGGGGCCCGCTTCAGATTCTGTGTCTCCCTCTCTCTCTTCCCCTCCCCTGCTCATGCTCTGTTTCACTCTCTCTCTCTCTCTCAAAAATAAATAAACCTAAAGAAAAAAAATCTTTTAAGTGAATTTCTTACTTAGCCTTCCCCTTCCTCCGACTCGACTTCTTAGTGTATTACCACTTGTGGTTTATGATTTGGGCTTATGATTATCTGCCATATGTGTCATGCCTGTTCTATGTGCAGAAGCTTTGCTTACGTCCTGAAGAACAGAGCATGTGACATCCCTGTGTATCCACCTCTCTTGTTGTAGCCCAGAGTCTGGTACGCGGGAACAGCTCAGTACCTGGAAGAGATTTGTTCTCTCTCTGCAACTAGACTGTTCACTTGCCAGTCACAACCCGGGAGCCTGAGCTCAGCAAGCAAGCACACTGGGCTTCTTCTCTCCACGCCACGGGCGAGCAAGGGGCTTATTGGAACAAAGGGCCGGGGGCTCTGTGCCCTTCCTACAGGGCTTGCAGGGGTGACTTTTCTTCCCTGTCACCTCCTTTCTGTCTTCAGCAGAGGCTACCAGGACTGCCCTTCTTTAGACCAGAGTAGGAAACCGGGACCGAAAGTCAATAAGCGAACTTGTCACAGTGGTCTCTCCAAAGCCAGGAAGCAATGCTCCTCGTTTCTGTGCAAGTGCTCGGAACACTAAAGGGATCTTTTTTTTGCTTAAAGAAATCTATAAGAGGAAATCCACCCAATGTGACCCGTGCGTACCAATCACACGCAAAGGCGGGGAACAGCCTGTATCGTGACACGTGAGCCTGCTTCAGAGTCACCCAAAGGATGTGCTAAACCACCCTCCTGGGCCTCGCCCCCAGAGTTTCTGAGTCAGCAGGTCTGGACGGGGCCACATAATTCTCATTTCTGACCTGTGCCCAGCGAAGCAATTGCTGCCGGTCTGCAGAACCACGGAGCTAGGTGATCGGCCGGGGTACCACTGGTGACCCCAATCGCTACAAAGTCAATCACTCTGAAATTTCTAAAGTGTCTCTATAACACTCTGAAAATAACTCTTTGCCCACCCTCCTCGTCCCCTGGATAAATACCACAGAGACTGTGTTCGGGAGCTTCTTACCCAGACTGCTCTGGGCCCTTGCCCTGAAGTGTTGCTCACTGAAATCATCGAGTTCACCGTCGTCTGCGTATGGCTTCCAGTTCATCTCAACAAGAATCCTGCAATTACAGAACCCTCCAGCAAGAAGTGACCCATGTGCCTGGGCTTCCACGGGGGGTGAAGGGCACACAGGTGGGCCCTAGAGGAAGTCCAAGGCTTTGTCTCCACCTAACTCTACCCCAGAAGGAATACAGTTGGCCTGCATGTTGGCAGGAGGATCAATGACCCTTCTGGTCGACTCTCTTTTTTAGAGAGCCCCAGACCCGGGGGTGAGATTTTCCCATCCACAAAGCTGGTGTGATACAATGTGCATGGGCTGTCTCCCCCGCAGGGTGGGTCCCCATCCCTGCTCCCCCTCTTTAGAAAGTCAAGCAGAAGCAGCATAGGACCCAAAGGAGAAGGGACATGAAGAGAGGGAAGCCTCTGTCCCTCGAGTAATTTTGTTGGAGCCTCCAGCTCCACGTGGTCCTAAGGTAGTGGGTCTGGATGCTGAAAACGTTAGAATATCTGAGGTGGGGGGCGCCTGGGTGGCTCAGTCGGTTAAGCGTCCGACTTCGGCTCAGGTCATGATCTCGCGGTCCGTGAGTTCGAGCCCCGCGTTGGGCTCTGTGCTGACAGCTCAGAGCCTGGAGCCTGTTTCAGATTCTGTGTCTCCCTCTCTCTCTGACCCTCCCCCATTCATGCTCTGTCTCTCTCTATCTCAAAAATAAATAAACGTTAAAAAAAAAATTTTAAAAAGAATATCTGAGGGGGGCTACCAAAAATTGCCGCTGCTCAAACCCAGGTGGCCTAGACAGGCATCTGTAAACAAAAAAAAAAAGAGGGCGGTGAGAATTTAACAAAGAGAAGTGAAAGAAAATGCCACCAAAGGACACGTCCAAAGAGCAATACTAGCTTTATTCATGATGGCAAAAAATGAAAATAGGACATTGGGAAACCGTGGCTGGTTACTGGGAAGAGGCTGAAGGGAACTTTCTAGAATGTTGGCAATTTTTATCTTGATCTATGCTGTGTGTGGGGGGGTGTATCTCTGAAAATAAGTATATATATATATATATATATATATATATATATATACACACACACACATAAATAAGTCTTTAAGATATACTCTGAAGAGGGGTGCCTGAGTGGCTCAGTTGGTTAAGCATCCAACTTTTAATCTCAGCTCAGGTCTTGATCTCAGGCCTGAGTTCAGGCCCCGCGCTGGGTTCCGTACTGCACATGAAGCCTACTTAAAAAAATACACACACACACACACACACACACACACACACACACACACTTGCCACACCTGACCTGTTTTATGCCTTGATCAAAAAGACAAATATAGAATATCAATGCTCTGGCCCTAGTCCAGAGATTGTAATTTAATTAGATATTGTCCAAGTTCCATGATGATTCTCTTGTGCAGTCAGCGTTGGGAAGCACTGTCTTAGGCCAATGCCTATGGACAGGGCCAACCCAGCTGTGCGCCTAAGGCTCGAGGAGCAACGGGGGGCCCACAGCTCATGTTTGGGCCGCATCACCAGGGTCTGGCCACAGTGAGCGCTTGTTCTGAGTGTCCTTTGCACACACACACACCCTTTGGAGACTGGCGGTGGTCCGTGGCTGGTCAGGGGTCTTCCCATTGATTTTGTCAGCACGTGGTAGAGCTCAGCAGAGAGGAGCTTGGGTTTTGGGAGACGATCGCCCCTAGTCCTCAGGTTGTGAATGTAGCCACATGTGCCGTGGGCAGAACCTTAAAAGGAAAGCGAGTGTCTGGTTTTGGGGGAGAATCTGGCAAGTGGAATCTGAGACTGGCAGGGGGTGGAGATCCATGGCTGGGGCAGGAGTCTGGACAAGCTGTCTCCAGTCCCTCCCACCAGGAGAGCTCTGCGTTTCTTGTGAGCAGAGCTGCTCCTGCATCGGGACGGTATTCACTGACCTAGATCTCCTACTGATCCTGAGGGCCAGATCAGGCTTTCCTTAATAACATGTGGGGAGTGTGGGTTGGCAGAGGACGCGGTGTTTACCACCACCGTTCCCCTCCTTCTTCCATTTCTTGGCCAAGGCTGAGAGGTTGGCATGCTGCCAAGCCTTGGTTGTGATCCTGAGCTTGGGGAATTCGGGGGTGGATAAAAACAGCCAGGCTGGGGAAGGGTTAGGTATATCTGGATGAGAAGTCCTGGTTTAGAGCTAACATGGTTCATATTAATACAGTGCTTCTTTATCAGGAATGGTGTTGATCATAGAAGTTTTTCAAAATATGCACAGCCTGATTCCAGGCTCATTGGTTCTGTTTTTTAGAGTAACCAAGCACTGTATTATTTGGAAGAGATCTAGGTGGTGAACATCCCTGATTAAATAAGACCCCTGGCTTAGTGCTTTGTTTTAATTTGCTTTTATTTTCAGCATCTTCAGTATGAGTTATTGTCAGATCTAGTTGGTGGTAATGTCTTCCAATTGTACATTTTTGTACTAGCCTGCTGCCTTCTGGGGTTTTTTTTTTCTTTTTTTCTTTTTGGAGAACATAAAAGACTTTTATAATTAAAGTAGCTGGAAAAATAAAAACAAAGCAAAGCAAAACAAAACAAACCAAAAAGAAAACAACAACAACAACAAAAAACCCTCAGCCCGGTGGTAGATTCATCAATGAACAGACAACAGGAAGGGAGATAAAAGGGTTTGTAATTGTGGTTGTATTGTCTTTCTGGGTGGCAGTGAAGGGGGAAAACTTCATGGAACTGCCGCAAGCCCAGAGCCAAGAAATAAAATGAAAATGAAAAGTTTAGTCACTTGAATAGTGTTTCCAGGAAGCGAATCGTTCATTAGCTGTGGACGAAACATAATTGCAGCAGGAATTAAAAAAAAAAAAACCTTCAGGAATTTATGTGCAGAGAGAAAATGTTGACGGTGGGTCAGGTGGGTCTTTCTAAACAGCAAGGAAGTGACCTAAAGGAATATTAGTGCCAAGTAGGGATACCCAGTGCATCAGCGGCTGGGGAAGGGTTAGCTTTTAAGAAGCAGGATTTAGAAAGTCATGGGGTTCTCTCTGGCCTCCAGACAGGAGCACCAATCTCACCACCAGTAGTTTGAAGACAAAAACGTTTCAAGAGGATTTCCTAGCTATGATGATGCAGAAATAAACGAAGGGAAGGGATCAGACAGGAGAAGTTTCACATAGTGTTAAAAGATAAACTGAGGCATGGTAAACACTCAAAGAGTTTATTCGAGCCAAAGTCTATTCTGCTCAGGCAGCCCCCAACTGAAAGTGGTGAGGGGTGCTCCACCAGCAGAAGCTCAGGGAGAGACTTGGATACAGCAGCCAGGGAAGCAGAGTAAGGAATGATTGATTGGCTATAGCCCAACGCCTAGTTGGCTGTTTGCGGCTGGTTGTCCTTAGGTTTCAATTTTGTAACCTAGAGGCGTTACAGGCTTGGAGTTGGTTTGCTTAAGTTAGACCACCTTCTCTAGCAAAGGTGATGGCAACAAGTAGGTGCAGAAATGGCTCCTGTCCGTGTGCACAGGCCCCAGCTGGGCCGGCAAAGAGTAGATGAGACCCAGGCGCCCGGTCAAGAGAGGTAGACCTCTGATACATAGCGGGTGGGAGGGCTGGGGCTAGGGGATGGAGCTCCTTGTCTGCACGAGCCTGTGGGGGCCACCACCTGTCCACAAGAGGCCCACAGACCATGAGCTAGGTCAGTGTAGACAACCAAGGGAAGAGAGACTCAAAAGACACCACAACCTATCACATAAAGAGCCATCTGTGGGGCGCCTGGGAGGCGCAGTCGGTTAAGCGTCCAACTTCAGCCAGGTCACGATCTCGCGGTCCGTGAGTTCGAGTCCCACGTCAGGCTCTGCGCTGACAGCTCAGAGCCTGGAGCCTGCTTCAGATTCTGTGTCTCCCTCTCTCTCTGCCCCTCCCCCGTTCATGCTCTGTCTCTCTCTGTCCCAAAAATAAATTAAAAAACGTTGAAAAAAAAAAAAAAAAAGAGCCATCTGTGCTCTCTCTCTGCCTTCCACCCTGGTGCCAAAAGTCTGTACCCTCTGAATGGGGGAGGGCTGTGTGACAAGGGGACCATGCTCCTCCTCCCCCACCCCCCACCCCGATCCGCTGGCCTTAAAGGTATTTGCTTCCAGGCTGTGCTGGGGTGGGGAGGGAGGTCTGTGGGATCTGACTTGAGCCAGAGGCAAGAACTGGGATGGAAAGTTAGGGAATCCTGGCTGAGGTGGTATGCAGGGAGGCTGCCCCTAGCGGGGATGTGGGGATGTGCCCCTAGTGGGGATGGCAGAATTGCCAGCTAATGCCAAGGCCTCTTCCTGTCCCTGCTCTTGCCCACAGGGGCTATTGTGGCCTCATGTTGTAACTGGGACTGGTGTGGCTCAGAGAGTTCGGGAACTCAGCCAAGGTCATGTCTCCTGATGGCAGTGCTGAGACTGGAGCCCGAGGACTGAAGGCCATCACCAGCAGCCACGTGGTGGCAGGCTGGGCTGGGCTGGGGAGGGGAGGGGTCCTCGCTGTGGTGGGAAGGCTGGGAGGCCTGATGCAGGGCCGTCTGTTGTGAGCTGGGTGGTCCCTAGTTCATGAGAGCCTTCCTCTGCTAGCACTGCGGAGAGGAGGGGAAGAGGTTAGCTCCAGTCCTGCCCAGCACGGGAGAGAGAAAATCGGTTGTGGCTGGTATGACAGCCCAGACTAGCCGAGCTGGTGTGCCAGCCCATGGGCTAGTGGAAGTGTGAGTGTGACCGAGCAACAGAGGGATGGTTCTGGTCTAATGCTCTTGGCAGAAGCGGCCTTGTGGGAAGAGGAAGGATCCCAAACCGGCCCTGCCCTTTCCCTCTCTTCCTTCAAGCTCTTCCAGGGGAACACTAGATCCTCAGCTGCACCCCCAGCACGAGAACAACTCGGGCCCAGGGAAGGCCAGGCCTCGGGGACAAGGGTGCTCTGTCCGATCAGCCTTGGTGGTGGGCAGTCAGCTCAGACCTGAACTTGTGGACACTGACCTGGCCTGTTCTTGGCTGAAAAGGTTTCCCACTCAGGCATCGCCTCTTGGACTCTGGCCTTCTAACCCATGCTCAAGGAAAAGCAACTCCAGACTGAGGAATGTGGATCTAGAAAATGGGGATTTGTGGAAGGTTTGCAGTCAGGAGGGTGACCTGTGCCACGTCCAGCCTCTGAAGGTCTGTGACTCCCCACCACCCTGGCTCTCCTTCTGTCCCCAGTCAGGAACCTGCTCTGCGGTGTCCTTCAACTGCCCCCTCCTCCCTCTGCCCCCCCTCTTCTAAGGAAGGATTGGAAAAATCCTTAGAGATTTTTCAACCAAGGAAACTGTGCATTTTCAGGACTTATTCTGGACCCTGCCTTCCCTCGACACTCTGCACAGGTGAGCTCACCTTTGCTCATATTTCCGGTGCCTCCACATACTAGTGTCCCTTAAATTCATGTCCAGTCCAGAACTTTGGTCTCAATTATCCACCAGCCTATTTGATATCTTCATTTGTGTGCCTCACGAACATCCCCAACTCAGGACCCCTTGTTGTAATCTTCCTTCAGTAAATCCTAATGACTTTATCTCCAAAATATACGTCGGATGTATCCACTTTTTCCCCGTCTCTTCAGCTCCCACTCTTGCTTGAGCTGAGAGCATCTCTCCCACTGAACTTGTCCTGGCCGTTTCCGGCCATTGCCTTTTAATGTGACCCTCAACTCATTCTCCGTAGAACAACCCAAGTAATCTGGTTAAACTGCAGATTAAATCATTTTAGTCTCGTACGTAAATCTCTTAATGACTACTTATTGTATGCAGAATGAAATCTAATAATGTGCTATAATTGGCCCCTATCTACCTGTGTTAGCCATTAGTGCTATTCATCCATGCTTTCCATTTCTTCCCTCCTTCCAGGCACCTGGGATGACTGCATACCCTTGAAGTGAAGATAGGACTATGACACTTGCTTTGGACAACGAAACGTAAGCAAAAGTGACTTGAAAGCCAGTACATGACTGTGTACCTGGCTTTCTTCTCCTGCTACAGTGATGAGGGAACCCAGTATTGATATCGTAGGTGCCATGATGCTGAAGCAGCCTGAACTCTCGGCCATATATGCACGAGAGCTGCCCTGGGAAGTTTGCCCAAATCCACATGGACTTTTCATGAGTGAAAAAAAAAAATTCTGTTGTAAGATTTGACGGTTTGTTTCCGCAGCAAAACATAGCCTGTCTGACTGATACATTGTAGAAAGAGGGGTTACTTATGGGAATCCTCATTCATTCATTCATTTATAGAAAGCCCCAAGCAAGGGAGAGGCAGAGGGAAAGGGAGGGGGGGAGAGAGAGTCGCTTAAGCAAGTTCCACTCCCAGCATGGAGCCCCACACAGGGCTCAATCTCATAAGCAGTGAGATCATGACCTGAGCCCAAATCAAGAATTGGACGCTTAATTGAATGAGCCACCCAGGAGCCCCTGGGAATCCTCTTTATGACAAAAGTGAAGGACAAAGTTTTTTCAGAAAATTCCCTTATTTTTCATTGACTAAAAAAAATTTAACTGTGGCTCTTAAGAATTATTCACAAAAAAATGCAACAAACCCCCAAACTGCAGTGAATTTCTGGGTGATCCAATGAGCAGGCACATATGTATCTTTCACAGGTAATGACACAGCTAGTTAACAACTCTGGATGAAGATGGACAAGACAGGATCGCCACTGGGGAAAAAGAGGAAAATACAAATGAAACTTTACAGAGCGATTATCTGATATGAGGGAAAGGCACCTTCGGTGTGTTTAAATATCATTCCTAAAGTTAAACATTAACCAAGAAAGACTGACTTTCTTCTCATCACTCAAGTAACACCTGGTTCACTTTTTCTTGAGTTTAAAATACCCCAGGAAGGATCTGAGTTCTTCAAATTCGGCTGAAGAGGAAGGAGTTTGTGGGGACTACATATTTTCCAATAGGAACATTTCTTTGTCTCCTGCTCAGGCTCCAACTACTATATATCTTCAATCACTGGCAGTGTTTAATAAGAACTTAATTAGGAGACAGAGAGTGGGGGGGGGATGAGAAGACAGACAAATGGGAAGAAAGGAAGGAAGGGAGGAAGGATAGAAGGAAGGAAGAGAGGAAAAGAAAGGTAAGGAAAGGGAGGGAGGGAGGGAAGAATAGAGGGAGAGAGGCAAGGAAATAAACCAATGGTTGGTCTGGAATGTGCAGTCTCAGTGAGAGGTGAGAGATGGCCTAAACACCCTTAACACACAAAACAGTAGGTTTGTTGGTTTGTTTGTTTAACCCACAGTGACCATACTTTGAGAGTCTTAGCTGAAATGGTGTGGTCACTCCCAATGAATGCAGTGACTTCTAAGTGAGCTGGCCTCCGGGCACAGTGAACAGAAAAACGCAATTCTCAGTGCTCATCTTCTCCAGATCATGTGAGAAATCATCAGAAGATACTGAAAACAAGACTGCCCACGCCCGTTGACTCCAGGGCACTGCTAAGGCATTCCATTGGCTAGGGCGCCTGTGTTATGTTTGCAAATTCCCTTTTCTAGGGACAGAGGAGGTGTCTTACTGGGCCTCCCCAAATAATGGGCATCTAGGGCTCCATAGCAAGGTCTTTGTATATAAGCAGAATAAGGCCACATCGCATCGATTAGACAACGCTCTTTCATCCTGGACTGTGTGCAATCTGGTCTAGGCAATCTCTTCTTTTTTGAAGGGCAAGACTGTGTGTCCACCATGAAGTTCAGAATCCTTGCAACTGAGTTAGTCTAGCTCTTGTGCACAGCTAGAGGCCCTAGCTGTGGCTCTGCCTCCCGTGTTCTTTGATGAGGTCATCCATAGTTTCAAAGTTGAGACATTTGGCTGAGTAGAAAGCCTCAGGCTGGTCCATATAAGCCCAGGTTCCTGGCAGCTTGAGAGATCCTGGGAGTTTTCCTCTGGGGAAATGGATAGTGAGCTGGTTTTTCAGACCTGTGTGGGTTCTTTATGGAAGGAGGGCACTGAATGCCGATATTTAAGCCAGATCCCGCTGCCTTTGTTTGGACATTGTCCTCCTGACATTCATGCCGGGCTGTTTCTAGAATGCTGGTCCCTTGCTGAGTCATCTGATTGTTTTCAAACGAGCCCGGGTCTCCTTCCTGAGAGAGCCTTTGCTCGGACCCCATGAGCTTGCCCTTGTGTTTCACTTGAAGACCGGTTTCCTGATGGAAGGTCTGGACCCAGTGGTGCATCTCTAGGTGCTTGTGCCATGGAGATTCGGGGACCTGAAGACAGCCTCTGTCAGCCTCCTCCAGCATCACCTCTGCTTCAGGATCTGCCTCCTCCAGGGACAGGGAACACCTTCTCTCCTTGTTAATCCAAACAGCACTGACCATGGACTCTGCAGGAGCAGACGCGTACCCTCCTGACAAAGCAAGGCACAAGCAGGGTCACCACCAGAATGTACCTGGGCAGCTCGCCTTTGAGGGGTCTCAGAGCTTTCAAGCTGAAGGAATATGATCCCAAAACGTCAAGGAAGCCAGGCGGCCAGTACATTGCATACGTGGGACACACACATACGTGGGTCCCACATGACCCCACTTACGTATGTTCACACATGTGCATTCCCTCCCATGCCCACACATTCACACCCACACAAGCTCTCTAACACACGCTCAGGCACAATTATTCATTCATTCCACAAATATTGATCGCACACTCGTTATATGCCAGGGATTATTTATCCTAGGTTCTGAGAATACGGCAGTAAAGATTGAGACAAAATCCGCATCTTCATGGATGGGTTCTAGTGGGGTGGAATATGTTATATATTCTATACAGATATCATATTATATAATTTAATAATTTATACAGAAAGTATTCTATAGTCATCCTAGCAAGCGACTATATTATAATAAAATCGCAGGTGGTAACCAATGCTATGAAGAAAAATCTCAAGCAGAACTGAGTTTAATGACAGACTCCAGGACTTAACTGCGATGAGCTGGGGAACTAGCATGTCAAGCTGACAGAATTGGTTGGTACAGGTTCACACTCACCGGCCGGGGGAAAAGGTTACTCTTACAGGGTTTTCTGTTCCGGGATTCAACTAACAGGTTTCCCACCCAAGGTAGAGGATGCTCCTTTTGGACGACTGGCCCTTCCCCTTCTCCCCTCCCACAGACACAGTTCTGAGAACACATCAGCAGCTCCCACTGCTTCCCTGAACTGGCTGCAGGGGTGAGGATCCAGACTGATGTCCCTCTTCTTTCTTGGGGATGTATATTTACCACCTTGTGGCACGTGATAGTGTATTGTCAACCCTTGGTGGCAGAGAAGGTGGTGGGGATGACTGGAAGGCACGTTCCCAGGACAGCAGGTCTGTGACCAGCCCGGGGTTCCCTCTGAATTGTCCGTGAAGCTCTCTTGAGTATTCGGGCATGTGTCGCAGCAACAAGGCCCCGTACAGGACAAAGTGAGTGTTCGGGCACGTGTTCTGCAGGGGTGGGGAGCTGGTGTCGGAGGTCTCAAGGCAGCAGGAAGCCCTGAGCTCCAGTTCTGGGAATCTGAGAAAACAGGACTGGTGTGGCCATCTCTGCCAACAGTGGTGAGACTGGACATCTGTTCCCATTTGAGGACCGCACGGTTTTTCTCAGCACGAAAACCTTCACAAATAGTCAAAATGTTATGTACCTATTTGAGAACAGAGGAGGAGGGGACGTGACGGGAGAAGCCAGGAACTAGTGTCCTCTCCGCTATGTTAAGGTGAACAGGCAGGTCTTGGTGGCAGAGAGGAGCCTCCTTAGCTGTCCATCACAGCCCGTGGTCCACAGAGACCGAGGAAAAGGACTAAAGTGGGAGGTACACCTGGACACTGACCCCAAAACAGATCCCACAGAGTGGCTGACCTGGCCTGGGAATCAGGAGTCTTTCCTGACAAAGCAGTGCCTGGCCAGCCCATCTGTGGTTAAGCTACCCGGTCCTAAGTGATCACATGATGCTAGGGGAGAAGGGCACTGAGTTACAGAGCCTAGGAGAAAGAACCAAAGCGGGGGGTTGGGGCAGGGGACGGTGAGTTCAATGGGGCAGGTCGAGTTCAAGTTATCTTTGGGACACGCCAGTTATGGGGATTCGTTGTGAGTCTGAATCACGGGTGTGTTAAGCATGGTACTTTCATTTGCTAGTAGTTGAATTTAATAAATGTTTGCTGAATGACTGAATGAATAAACACCTTTGAGGATGGGCTAGGGCTTTAGGAACCTTTCAGTGTATGCCCTGCAGAGATGAAGGGCTATTTGACTCTGCCATTTCGGTTCAGACAGAACCCACTGGCTGGCAATAGCCCAAAGGAGAAACGGGTGCCTTCAGCTCGGTGGTGAACCCCCCCCCCCCCCCCCCCCCCGCCAGGAACAGCATTAGCCTTTCCACCTCCCTTGACCCAGTCACTCCTCTGTTAGAGGGAAGGGCTGGGATTGAGCCTTGTGCCGCAAACTTTCTCCAGGAATAAAATCTGAGTTCCCAGAGGGAAGAGACTTTTCTCCTTGAGGCTTCTGTATCTCCTGCTTCCTTGGCTGCTGTTTGAGACTATGATGAGCAAGCTCCATGAGCCAGGGTGCCTCCTGAGTCCCTAAGCCCTGTGCTGCCTCTGGCCCTCGCCCGGCCTCCTGGGAATGCCACGTCTGCTCTCTCCAGAGCCAGTTTCTCTGGTTTGCAGGACGTGAGACCCAGCCAGGAAGAGCTACCGGCTCCCCACTGGCCCAGCAGGGGCACCAACCGCCGCCCTCCCCACACCCGTCCACCAGGCAGAACAGTCCTACAAGGTGAGAACATAAGAGCAGAGGCCGGGTACAGCGGGCAGCCGGCCAGCTGCCTGGCTGAGGCCGCTGGGTCAGTTGGCAGGGGAACTGAGCCAAGCAGAGCCGCCCTGAACCGGCCTCCCGGCTCTGGCTCTGCCTCTGCTGGCATCCCTGCTCTTCCCCACCAGGAGGGCTCCCGTAGCCCCCGCCTCCCCTGCCTGCAGCCCAGCCACCCATCAGGCCCACTCCCTCCACGTTTGCCCCAGCACCTGCCCAGCCCTACCTTTCGGGAGCACCACCAGGTGGGCCTGGGCCCTCTGCTGCCGACGCAAGCCTTCGTACTGGGCTCTCAGGAGCTGGATGCTGAGCCGGGGCCCTTTCCCAGGGGCCTGAGTCCCCGAGCCCTCAGCCATGAAGCAAGACCCCAGCCACCACAAATGGGGCAGGGCAGGGCATGGGCAGGGCAACCCCTTCATCCAGATCCGGGAGAAAAGCAAACAGTGGTGGGTGGGGCGTGGGAGGGGAGAGAAGGAGAGGCGGAGGGTGGGAGGGTAGTGAGAAGAGCAGGTGGAAAGGTAAGGGAGGAGGGGAAGAGGAGAGGGAGGGAAAGGTAAGGGAAATGGGGGACAGTGGAGGGGAAGGCAGGGCCAAGTGGAAGGTGGGGAAGGAGTAAAGCTCAGGCAAGGGGAAAAGAGGGGTGAGAGGGAGGTGGGGGAGGGGAAGGCGGGAGAGGGGAAGGTAAGAGGAAAAGGAAGAGTCAGGGGGGAGAGGAAGATTGGGGAAGAAGTCAAAAGGGATCCCCAAGAGGGAAGGAAGGAACAGAGGAGGAAGGTGGTAAGACAGGGGGCTAAGGGGAGGAGGGAGGAGCCAGGGAGAGAGAACAAGGCAAGCACAGCTGCTCAGAAGCCTTCTGGGCGCCCAAGGAGGCCTCGTACTCCAGGTCCTTCTCTGCTCAATCTCGATGTTTAGAGTTCAATTCCTGGAGTTCCTGCGAAGTTTCCCGGCGGGGCTGGAGCTGCTGCAGGGCAAAGCCAGGTGCCTCTTCAGCTCCCACCTCTTGGACTGAAACCTGGAGGCTCATGGGCAAACCTGTCCGTTTGGTTTGCAGCTGGAAAAAAGAATGCCTTCTGAGGACTCACAAAGCTGGTGCCTCGGGGAGGTGCATGCTGCAGCCATGCCCTAGGGAACCCCAGTAGGAAGGGAGCCCCAAGTCTCCACTCACCCACCGCGCACAGCCCAGAAGAAAGCCCAACCCCAAAGTCCGCCTTGGGACAGAGCGCAGGGGAGCCCCAGCTCTCTGACATTGCCACCTGCCTCTTTGGTCTAAGCATTCTCCAACCTAGCAGTGAGCTGGTGTTTATCTTACCCACAGCGAGAGGTGCGCCCCCACCCCTGCTTGCCAGCCGCACCCTCTCTGTATCCCCTTTGAATCCTAGACTCTCTGCCCCTGCATCAGGGGGTCTGTCCTTGCATCCTTTGGTCAACTAAGTCGCTTTCTATCTGGCCCTAACATGAGGCTTCCGGAGAACCCAATTTCCCAGCACACCTCCGGGAGACATTAGAAAGAAGGTCACAGCTGAACTCTAGGAGTCATTCTGGAGGCGAACTGGATGGGATCCAGGGGCTGTGATACGGAGGGTAAGTCTTCATTGGGCAGTGTGTTCATTTTCTAGGGCTGCTGTGACAAAGTGCCACAAATTGGTGAGCTTAAACAGCAGAAATGTATCGTCTTATAATTCTGGAGGCCAGAAGTGCCAGCAAGCCTGGATTTTTTTTCTGGGGACTATGAGGGAATCAATTTTAGGCTTCTCACCTGGCTTCGGTGGCTTTGCTGGCAGTCTGTGGTGTTCCTTGGCACGTAAAAGCATCCCTTGACCTCTGCCTTTATATTCACATAGTGATCTCCCATTGTGCATGTCTCCGTGTCCAAATTTCCCCTTTTTATAAGGACACCAGTCATGTTGGACTAGGGTCCACTCTAATGGTCTCATCTTTTAAAATATTTACTTATTTATTTTGAGAGAGAGCGAGCGAGAGAGAAACCCAAGCAGGCTCTATGCTCACGGAGTTGGGCTCAATCTCACAAACCGTGAGATCATGACCTGAGACGAAACCGAGAGTTGGACGCTTAACCGACTGGGTCACCCAGGTGCTCCTCTCATGGCCTCATCTTCATTCAACTAGCTATATCTGCAATGACCCCATTTCCAAATAAAGTCACGTTCTTAGGTCCTGGGGTTAGGACTTCAATTTATGAATTTGGAGGGACACGATTTAACCCGTATAAGGGAGGTGAATGGTACTTTCAGTCACAGAGATAGGCACAGGAGAGGAGCAGACCGGCAGGTGGGAAAGGAGAAAGAAGGGTTTTGTGTTAGACGTTGTGATAGAGGTGCCTGTGGTCTTTGGATCATCAGGAGGGAGTCCGCATCTTGGTAGAGAGAGGCCAATGTCCTCCTTTGTGAAAACGATACAGTTGGTTATTGGAAAAGCCTAATAGTGCTGCTATGAATATTCATGGACGGTTTTACCTTGAGGACTCGTCTCCATACTTTTGGTTACTCTTTGTAGGAGCAGAATTGCTGAGTCATATGGTTGTTGCATGTTGTTTTTATTGCAAAACTTCCTTGGCCGGAAGTGTATTGCACTTTGATGATATTAAACAATTTTTTGCATCGTATGCTTCGGCTCCTCTGTTGCCATGCCAAGAACTCTGCCCTAGAGCAAGCTGGCCTTTGCAAGTTAGTTAGCGTGTTTGTTAGCGTGTTTGGTTTTTTGGAAAGGGGATCACCGTTTATAATTTCTCATCACGTAATGACAAAATAATACCCTGTCTAGAAACAAGATTTTGAGAGGCAAGGACACTTTCTGACCTTCGTTTCCCAACACTATTATGTCCAATGAATTAAAAGTCCAGGGGCACCGGGATAGCTCCGTTGGTTAAGCGTCCGACTCTGGCTCAGGTCATGATCTCACCCTTCGCGGGTTTGAGCCCCGCATCGGGCTCCCTGCTCTTGGCACAGAGGCTACTTCGGGTCCTTGGTCTCCCTCTTTCTCTGCCCTTCTCCCGCTTGCACTCACTCTTTCTCTCAAAACTAAATAAACATTAAAAAATTTATGTTAAAAGTTCAGTATGCAAATGTGCAAAAGTTTTCCCAGATGTGATTTGCCGTGGCCCATATCAGAATCCTTAACCTGCACAATTGCAATTGCAACTCTATGGAACAATAATATACAATATCAGTGAGTGAATTGTAGAGGCAGCGTGGTGACGGCATATCTGGCTTCTACTGCCAGAATACCTGGGTTTCCATCCTGGCCGTGCCACTTACTAGTTGTCAAATCCTGTTTCTTAATCCCCCCATGCCTTGGTTTCTCCATCTGCAAAATGGGCTAATAATAGTTACAGTTTACCCATCTGTAAAATGGGGCTAATAATAGCATCTTTGTAAGGATATAGTCTTAATTTTTTTTAAATGTTTATTTATTTTTGAGAGAGAGAGAGAGAGACAGAGAGACAGAGTGTGAGCGGGGGAGGGGCAGAGAACGAGAGGGAGACACAGAATCCGAAGCAGGCTCCAGGCTCTGAGCTGTCAGCACAGAGCCCGATGCAGGCCTGGAACTCATGAACCGAGAGATCATGACCTGAGCTGACGTGGGACGCTTAACTGACTGAGCCACTCAGGCGCCCCTGGATATAAAGTCTTTAGAACAGTGCCTGGCATGAGGTCAGCACTGTAAGAGTTTGTTGAAGGCAAATTCACAAGTTGGTCCAGATAATTACAGTACCTTTAATCAAAATAATAAGTTAATATTACAAGTTCTTCTGAAGGAGCTTACTGATTTTAGTTTTGACAATGCCTATCACTCTCTATTAAAGAATGTTTCCCGACCCCCCCCCCCAATAAAGTATATAAAAGCTATTGAAGGACCACTATGGGGTGACTACTTAATAATTCATTTTAAATACCTAAAAAGAGATATTACGACATTTAAAAGCAATTTTACTAATGACAAAGCACAATGTAACTATAAGAATAACAGCCTGGGGGCACCTGGGTGGCTCAGTCCGTTAGGCGTCCGACCTCGGTTCAGGTCATGATCTCACAGTCTGTGGATTCGAGCCCCGCGTCGGGCTCTGTGCTAATAGCTCAGAGCCTGGAGCCTGCTTCAGATTCTGTGTCTCCCCCTCTCTCTCTCTGCCCCTCCCCTGCTCATGGTCTGGCTCTCTCTGTCTCAAAAATAAATAAAAACATTTAAAAAATTAAAAAAAAAATAACAGCCTCCACCATTTGGTTATGAAATCATGATTCAATTCATTCAATGTTTATTCATTCAACAGTACTTATTCAGTTACTACAGTGTTCCAGACTTACGAATCCATATCGAAAAGTAAATTAAACAGACATGATCCTCATGGAGCTTCCAGTCCAGTTCTGGGAAAGAATTGTATAATTACAAGTTCTGATAAGCACTAGGTGAAAATACAATACACAATTTAAATGAAATGATGCATATATACCATTTGGTAGAGTTTCTGGCTGTAATATATGTTACTTATGATTATGTACTGTTCCAATAATTATAATGTATTGACCTGTAAAAAAAAATTCCATCATCTTACCTTGAAGCTTCCTGCCCTCTAGTGGGGACTTTGAGTCATAGTCACAAAACAACTGGGCAAGGTGGAGGGGGGTTTGGTGTTTCAGCTACTATTTAATGAGCTCTTGCTGGTTGGGATGCCCAGCAAGGTATTAGGCCGTGCAAGACACTTGCCTGCTATAAAACCAAATAAAAATAGTTACTTATCAAATAAATAACACATAAATAGTTACTTACCAAGCTACCTAGCTTTGGAGAAACTTTTTTCTGTTCACACGCCTGGCAGGTCTGTTTGCAGAGATGCATTTATATGGGCACAGGGGGCGGGGGACGTGGAATTTCCCTGCTCTGAGTTCTCTGCCTGATCTCAACACAGGTATGGCCTGGACCCTCTGCACTGCTACCTATCAAGTCTGGACCTGTTAACAAAGATTCGGGGAAGAATAGCGACCCTAATTTCATAGACTTTCTGTCTGGACTTACCCACAACCATCCGGATAGAAATGTTGCCCTGTCCTGTTACCCACGCTATGAGCCTCTGCTTAGACTGTGTTGTCCGAGTCCCACGCCTCTGCTCTGCTTTTCACAGACTACACTGCAGGTCCCTCTATAGCGTGTGAATTTATGCACAGATCTAGATGTGCGCACTAAACACCAAGGAAATTCACCGAAAGTCCTACGGTTCTCTGCTTCTGCTTCTGTTTTTACCAAAGATTTCAACTACGTCTATGGCTTTTGGACAATGACTTTCGGATCCCAGCAGGTTTTGCTGGTGACACCTGGGCTTAATAGAAATCACGTGAACTGGTCAGGTGAGTGTTGCTCAATTTGGCCTAACCTCACTATCAGTTTCGACATTTCATTTGACTTTTTGTGATGTTTTATGTATTTCATTTTATTTTATTTATTTCTGATATTTATTTTTAATGGGCTATTTTTGTGTTTGGGTATATTTGGAGATGCGCCAAGCCCCAGAGCACAAGAGTTTTCGAGACCTGGAGTCAGGTTAAACATTTGCCGGAAGTTCTCTTTCCATGCATCCTGGGCTGCTCAGTTGTTTCTCCTCAGAAGTTCTGGGTGGAGGCAGGCCTGGGTGCCTCCCCACTTCCTCAATAGTGAATCACTAAAGAATAAGCCTTTTATTAGTCTCTAGCTTCTGTGCCCCCAAATTTAGCCCAGTCCTCCTGGGAGAGTGGACATTCCTTGGATAGTCAAACGAAAATGAAAGCAGCAATGAAAAGATGATTGCAAATATAAACAACATGGGCCTCTAGGCAGTTTGTGAACATGGAGGACAGATAACCAAGCATTTGGAAGTCCTGACTTCTCCATGCCTGCTGTCTGCAGATGCAAAGAGGCACAGAGTCAGAGATGGAGAAAGATTTTGGTCCATCCAGAAACTGCAACTTGTGCTTTGCTTGAAGGCAAAGCATATACCATCTGAAGACGCTCTCAGATTGCTTATTGACAAGAATGACATGCCCCCAAAGTTGAATTCACTTAGGGACCCAAGTAGAGAGTGAATCTAAATTAAAGAAATTTCAAGCCACACATAAACCTATTGAAAGCAGAAAAACCCCTTGAAACAAAACAGCTTGATATGTTTGTGACAAAGGTGGCCTTGCAGAGCGGTGGGGAAGGCAGTAAACAGTGCTCGACAAACAGTGTTCAGGCAGATGGATGTCCCTGTGGGCAAAGACTGATCTCAGCCTCTGCCTCACATCATGCACAAAGCATCACACACAATTCTAACTGAATTGTAGGTCCACATTTAAAAAGGCAGTAGGTCTTCTAGAAGAAATAGTAGAGTAAGTTTTATTTACTTGAGGAAGGCAAAGATTACAAGACAGAAAAACCACTAATAATGGGGCATATTGTTGATAAAATGGACTGCATTAAAATGAGGAAATTCTTGTTTCTTATTGAAGATATTATTAAGAGTTAAAATGAAGGACACGGGGGTGCTTGGGTGGCTCAGTAAGTTAGGTGTCCGACTTGGGCTCAGGTCATGATCTCACAGTCTGTGGGTTCGAGCCCCGCGTCAGGCTCTGTGCTGATAGCTCGGAGCCTGGAGCCTGCTTCAGATTCTGTGTCTCCCTCTCTTGCCCCTCCCCTGCTTGTGCTCTCTCTCTCATAAATAAATAAACATTAAAAAAATTTTAATACAGGACACAGAGTGGATATAGAAATACCAGTCAATAGACTCGTATCTAGAATATATAAAGAACAACAAGCTACTATGAAAAAGATAGACACCAATACAGAAGTAGTCAAAAGACAGCTACTTCAAACAAGGCCAAGAAGCATATAGATGCTCACACTTGACATCACTGAAGTCAATAGCTGTGCTTTTTATAATAGATATAAAATGAATGAAATATTCACATCAACTTTCTTGGTTTCTTGTGGTAGTTGACATCTGTCCCTGCCATAATCAAATTGAACTGAATATAAATTTCTTCTTCGAACATATTATGATCATTTCTTCTGTCTACAAATTCTATCTAAAATTTTTCTTCCTGGAGAACGAATAATCATCCCTCATTGTTTTTCAAAATCGTTTATACTAAATTCCACCATTTTCTGTAGATACTGCCCACGGTTTTCTGTAGTCAGCTAAGCAAAGATTGCCCCAACAGGACACAAAATGCTTGGCATAATGCCGGTGTGCTGTTTCTTAAATGAAGTTTGAGCCAGCACTCTATGTCACCATTGGCTTGTCTGTTCACTGTCATCAATTGTTCACACCTCCCCTCCCCCGGCCCCCACTTCTGGCAGTTGTGTGTATGCTTCTTTTCATGTGCAAGTGACATTTCATACCGCTTTCGTGGAGAATCTAGTTTACAGTCGTAAATACCAACGTTGGCCAAAGATAATCCCAGACGTTAGTTGTAAGCCACGGAATGGAAGTAGTAACATACTTTTCCTTGAACTGGGAATGTGAAAGCCAGTTTCTACAACTTCTTTCTGTGTTTTAAAATGTAGGTTTTAGGGGCACCTGGGTGGCTCAGTCGGTTAAGCCTCCAGCTTGGGCTCGGGTCATGATCTCGCAGTTCACGAGTTCAAGCCCCGTGTCAGGCCCTGTGCTGGCAGCTCAGAGCCTGGAGCCTTCTTCACGTTCTGTGTCTCCCTTTCTCTCTGCCCCTCCCTTGCTCGTGGTCTGTCTGTCTCTCTCAAAAATAGCAATTAAAAAAATTTTTTTAATGTAGGTTTTATTATTGAGATATGATGAGGCCAACAGATCAGGAGATGTCTGCCATTGGAAAGATAATTGTTACTCAAGGTTCTCAGGAGGAGCCGGCCTACCGTTCCCTGCGGGGGCCATGTGGGGAAGCACCAGGGTCAGGCAGGAGGTGGAAAGGATGAGGGGAAAAGGTGGGCAGGTGCCTAATTGTGGTTTCCACAGGAAGGAACGGGGGGAGCAGGGTAAACAGGCTAAGAGTTGGCTGGTTCAAACACTTGCAGAGGCCCCAGGGGCACAGGAACTGTCCCTAGCAGCCTAGTACCTGGCATCACCACCTAGTGATGGCAGGCCTTGGGCTTGGATTTTCAGAATCTGAGCTCTGGGCTCAGCTCACCTGGGTAGTGAGGGCCCCTCATTCCAACTTTTAGAAATACACGTCTGTTCGGTTTTTAGCCAGGAGCAGCAAAATGCTGTTCTGGTGGAAGACAGTTGGAGAAATCAGAGGCAAACCTTAGTTTTCCATTCTTGTGACACATGGTGGGAATTCACACTGTGGATTTTTTAAATTTTTAAAAATTTTAATTCCAGTGCGGTTAACATACAGTGTTATATTAGCTTTAGATGTACAATATAGTGATCCAATAATTCCATGTATAACCCAGTGCCCATCATGATAAGTGGCCTTCTTAATCCCCATCGCCTATTTCTCCCATCCCCCACCCACCTCACCTCTGCTGACCATAAGTTTGCTCTCTATAGTTAAGAGTGTGTTTCTTGGTTTCTGTGTCTTGCTCTTGCCTTTGCTCATTTGTTTTGTTTCTTAAATTCTACATGTGGTATTTGTCTTTCTCTGATTTATTTCACTTAGCATTGTGCTCTGTAGCTCCATCCATGTTGTTGCAATGGCAAGATTTCATTCTTTTTTTATGGCTGAATGATACTTCCAGTGTGTGTGTGTGTGTGTGTGTGTGTGTGTGTGTGCGCGCGCGCGCGCGCACCACCTCTTTATCCATTCATTTATTGATGGACACACTATGGATTTTTAACATGATTTTTTTTTGTTTTGTTTTTGGCTCTGGGGTGATGAGAACAGGTGGATTGTGGCTCTGAGTGCCAGAGCCTGTTAGAGAGGCAGTGAGGTATACAGGCTCTAGATTGGTTGGTTTGCATATGAAAGTCAAATTCACAGGTGAGTCCTTTACTGGAGCTAGGAATTGGTTAGCCCTGGGCCAGGCAGTCCCATTAAGGTCAGTAAGGTCCCAGATGTTGAAACAGCAGAATAAAAAGACATGCTTAATACACTGTGTTTGAAAGACTTGTTGTTAAACGAAATACTATGTTTTCTACTATGTTTATCCAGTGGAAATCATCACCATTAATTTGAGGCACATTTAGTTTTGCTAGAAATAATCTCAAGCTATGAAAAGCGTTCGAGTCACTTTCCAGTACCATTATCCAACGGAGTAACACTCCAGAAGTTTTGTCCTTTTTTATCAATTTGCTGGTTTTGTGGGTATAATTTTAACTTACAAGATACAACCCAGAGTTACATTTTGTTGCTTCTAAATTAGGCATTTGACATGAAGAATTCTCTTTTCCATCTCAGTGTTTTAATTAGTAGCTAAAGAATCATTTACCAAATAATATGAAGTTTCAAGGATTAAACCAGATGTGAAGTTCAAGATGTGGATTTGAGCAGAAATTTTTCTTATTAATTTTCATGAGTAATTGAATACTCATTAATAAATAACACAGTGCCTTATTTCTGAATTTTACATGAGTTATGCTCAATAAAGTCAGTTAATTTTTATGGCTGCTACTTTTAAAAAATTATAGCAACCTTTTTTGAAAATTTTCTATTTTTCCCTTTTAATTGTTTTTCTCCTGTTATTATTTCTATTATGATCTTGACTTATACTCATTTTGGTGACCTAAAGGTTTAAAAAATAATGCATAGTTGTTTTCAAATACTCAAATTTTTAATATATTTTAATCTAAACATGTAAATCAAAAGTTGGAAAATAAAAAAACTTAGAACAGTCTCAGGTCTTCAAAAATTACTTTCTCTAAATATTCAAAATTGCCTCAATAATTAAAGGGCAAAAATATAAAGAAATTACTCCAAAAACCAACATTTTTGATTTGTGAAAAACTGCGTTAAATACTTTTTTATAAAAAATAAAGCCACACTCTAGTATTCAGTGCCCTCCTCCTTGCCAATATAAAGAAATACAATTAGCGTCACATTTTCAGGTTACATCCCCCGCCTGCATGTTTACATACAAATTCAAAAGTAATATGAATTCTGTAATATTGCAAAATGTTCCTGGGTTGCCCAGTGCAACTGTTGCAAACTGCAGTATTTTGTGAGAACCTCAGGAAGGGGGACTTGAAACAGAAAGAAAAGCAATCAGAGGTGTCTCTAGCAGGACTGCTGAATGATACTTTGTATTGCAAGAATCAACCGCTTCCAAGCTGAGAAGAATTGACCATGGAGAATTGATGTTCTTTTCTCTTACCCATTTCTTCTTCTACTCCCTGCACTCGACAGTTTCACCCGTCTCCCACAACCCCCCAAAATGTCTCTGCTGAACCAGTTACAGACTGCTGAGTCACAAACTCAAAACCGAGGCTTACGCGGACAGCGCGTGTTAATTCTCTGAAGGTGGCCACATAGGCTTTTTCAGCCAGGCTCATTCAAATGCATGCCTGTTGGTGAATGTCCGTGTGCACAGATTTCCTTGGGGCATTTAACACTCCAGAGAAATCTTACAGTTTTTTCATCTATTAACCCCTGTAGGTAATAGAATCCTATAGATTCTGCCTCCAAATTCTCACTTCCCAGACTTCAGTGTTCTCAGAATCACCTAGAGAGAGCTTATTTAAAACGCAGATTCCTGGGTCCCACCCCAGAAATTCGACTTTATATAGAATCTGCATTTGTTAGAAGTCTCCAGACCACACTCTAAGGGATACTGATCTACAGGTCTACACCAGCACCCCCCTCTTTAACTCTGCAGTAACAATTCAGATCACCCACACCTGTTTCTCCCTGCATAGACTCCTCAATGATACTCCTGATCCAGGACACGTGAATGTAGTGCTTCCTGTTACTAGCTGCACATTACAATCACCTGGAGAACTTTAGAACTATCTCCTGATGCCTGTGCCTCACTCATAGCAATTAGACCCTCTGGGACTGGGGCCCCCCCGCTACCAGAATAATTTAGAGCAAACCCAGTAGATAAAACTGTGCAGCCAGAGTGGAGAATTGTTCTGATCACTCACTGCCTCCCTGGGTCTTTCTTACCCTACCTTTAGTATTCTAAGGTTCCTTGTTCCTAGAGCAAAGCTTCCCAGCCCGTATCCCAGAGAAGGCAAATCAGTTACAGGTGTGGCACAAAACAGTGACCTGTCCGTAACCAGGTTGCTCCTGGGCCTGCAGGCTCCTACAGCTCCTTGGAGGAGAGCTTGAGCTGAGTTTCGTTTGCTTTTTGCTCCAGGATCCTGTGCTCTCTGCTGCCCACTGTAGATGAGGTCCCCATTGAGATACAGAAGGAGAACACGGCCCGGGTGCCCCAGAGGCCCAACCCCAAGATAATGGCTGGTTGGGGAAGAAGGAGTCATATGAGCCGGGGTGAGTGGAAGGCCAAGCTGCAAACAGCAGCCACCCGCCCCCCCCCATCCCTGTCTTTACGTGTACTTGATTCTTTCACCTGAGTGTCACTGATATGCCCTGTCTGTGGTTACGGGGTGACCAGTAGTCACATGTCCTACTGTCCAGTAATGCACATGTATTCTGAAAATTGCATTGTCACTTTGAAAGATTTGATTTAAAAAACGTGAGGGGCGCCTGAGTGGCTCAGTTGGTTCAGTGTCCGACTCTTGATTTCGGCCCTGGTCATGATCCAAGTGTCGTAGGGTCAAGCCCCTGCGTTAGGCTCTGTGCTGAGTGTGGAGCCTGCTTAAGATTCTCCCCCTCTCCCCCTCCCTCTCTCCCCCACCCATGCATGCTCTCTCTCTAAAACAACAAACATGAAACTGGGTTTAAAATCTATCAGCATTATCATTGTAAGTGTTAAAACTGTACCGGGCCATGAAAGAAAAGGAGGAACTGTTATCTCTTGTAAAAGCATCATTTCAGTTGCTGGTTGGTAAGTTGTTTAAATTTTTTTTTAATGTTTATTTATTTTTGACAGAGAGAGAGAGAGAGACAGAGACAGAGCATGAGCAGGGGAGGGGCAGAGAGAGAGGGAGACACAGAATCTGAAGCAGGCTCCATCCAGGCTCCGAGCTGTCAGCACAGAGCCCGACTCGGGGCTCGAACTCACATGCCATGAGATCATGACCTGAGCTGAAGCTGGACGCTGAACCGACTGAGCCACCCAGGCGCCCCTCTGGTTGGTAAGTTGTTTAAAGTTTTTATCACCTACTCATGTGATCAAGATTTGCTGTTTTGCTTTTTTTTTTAACTGATGGTTACTAGCTATAATAGGAGAAAACTTATAAAAGCTTGACCAGGAATTGTATGTAGCATACACACCCTGTCAAAACAAAAATATTCCCAAGTGTTTAAAAGCCGTGATTTGCCTGACTTTGAGGTTTCAACGATATCAAAATTATGAACTTCCGTTTACTCAAAGACTGCACAAAGGTAGCTTTGTGGTCCTTCGCTGAATAATATAGAAAGATTTTCTGGAAAATGTTTCTTGAGAGAGCCTGCTCCTTTGAAGTGAAACTAAGGGCCACTAAGCCTGATCTACGTAGATGGCTGTTGCATAGCCGACGATCATTCCAGAAGCATCCTGTTTCTGAGTGTGAGGCAAAGACCGGCAGTGGCTTCCGGGCACAGTGAGCTCATTAGCGTTGCGTTTGGCCCCAGAGGTCAGGAATGATGGTGGTCATGGGAGAAAGAGGCAAGAGGGATGTGGGACATTCTCAATTCTGGAAATGAGATTAAAAAAAGAAAAAAACGTTAAATGATATGCTATTTAAAAAATCCAAAAAGTGGGTGAAAAGGTGAGTCACAGGCTAAAAAATATTTGTGACATAAAATCAATAAAAGGCTAGCATCCAGAATGAACAAAGTATGTTGAAAAATCAATAAGGATTAACCATCAATAGAAAAATAAAGGAAAAGACTTGAACAGGTACTTCATGAGAGAAGATCTGAGTAGCCAGTAAGCATGGTGAAAATGCTTCATTAATCACAGAAATGCACAATAATGTCAAAATGATTACACATCCACTAAATTGGATTTAATTTGAATTTAAAGGTCTTGAGAATACTAAAGTGGTGAGTACGTGAAGTTAAGGACCCGGTAAAATTGGCCTCTGATAAGCTTAAGCAAATTCAAACTTGACTCCATGTGTGATCCAGGGATCAGCAGCACTGGCCCAGAGAGCTTGCCCAGTTGCAAGCAACCGCCCAGTTGCAGACCTCCCAAATCAGAACTGGCATCTTAGCAAGATCTGCAGGTGATTTCATGTACGCGTTCATGTTTAAGATGCCTTGCTCTATAAATCGCTGAGTCACAAACTCAAAACCGAGGCCCTAAAGAGGCTTGTCCATGACAGCATTGTCTGTAAACAAAGACTGAGACTAATCCTAGTCCGTTAACAGTGGAATGGACAAAGAAATTACAGTGTAGCCTTATGATGATTATATAGTCAGAACAAATGAATTCCAACTATGTATATTAACATGAATGACATTCACACACATGAAGGTAAGCGTAAGAAGCAGATTGCAGAACAATGAATGATTCCACTTATCTTTGCACATGTGCTCGGAGCCTGCTTCGGATTCTGTGTCTACCTCTCTCTCCCTGCCCCTCCCCCACTTGTGCTCTGTCTCTCTCTGTCTTTCAAAAATAAACAAATGTTAAAAAAAATTAACATTTATTTACTTTGAGAGAGGGGATGGGAGGGTCAGAGAGAGAGGGAGTGCAGAGTCCAACACAGGGCTTGAACCCACAAACTGTGAGATCATGACCTGATCCTAAATCAAGAGTCAGATGCTCAACCAACTGAACCAGCCAGGTGCCCCACAATTAAATCTTGTACGTAAAGTTATGTTCATGGAAACAAGCTTGAAGTTTTGCTTTAAAAAATTAGAAAGCATGTTTTTGGGGGAAGCTGTATAGAAATTCTGTATTACCCTTCCTAACTGCTTTTGTATAACATGACTTAAAATAAGTACTTCACTAAGGCACATATAGATGTCCCCAGATCCTGTCTACTTTAACCCAGTAAGCTGCTCAAATATTTTCTCTGTGTACGTCGACCTAACATAAAGCGTTGTGAAGCAAGGACCTGGAGACCATGTCGTTGCAAAGGCTGTCAAGGTCCCCAGCCTTCCCGTGGAGCTTTCTCTCTCCCAGTTGCTCTGCTCCAAATTCTAGCTATTAGATCCTTGCCTTTCCCAGGGACACTGCCATGCCAACTAAGACCATGCTGCTTCTAGAATGCCCTGGATGTTCTTCTTTCTTTCCTCTAGGCTTTTGATAAAATACCACCGCTATAAGAACTTCTGATTTCCTAGACAGAATAATTATTCTCTTTCACAGCCCTTAATGGCCCATTCAAGTCATATGTTTAGTTGTTTTGACCTGTTTTTCCTCTGCTAGGTTATGAACGACTCTAGAGCTGTGTGCTATATTATATATTATAGTATACGCATATAACAGAATATTTGCCTTTTCATGACCTCATTCTATATCCTGTGGCGTTGTAAATCCTGTATTTATCTTTATTATGACATGAATTTGGTAACAAGTGAAAAGTGCTCACCATTATTATTCCTAGATTCATTAATAATCCACTCTGGAAACAACAGAATCTTATATGACATTATACTCTTACCGAAACTTTTATAAAATAGTTTCTAGCCTTATATTAAAGAGGTTAGCTTTACATATAGGTTGGTTAACTCTAACACATAATACATAGCTAACAATATATTCTTCAAGCTGTGAAGCATCTGTATACTGGGTCTGTAACAAAGCAACCAAGCTTAGCTTAAAGTTATGTTTGAAAGTGGGCAAGAAAAGTCTATAGAGCTTTCTGAATGGGAAGAAGAAATACCATGATGTTAATGTCTATCTCCTAAAATTCTTCTGAAGTGTGGGGGAGGAAACAATGATCTCCTGTAACAATTTGGACCTTTTTCCATCTCATTCTAAGATTATCAGAATGAATTTGTCATGCCTCAAACCCCTGTTGACATAATCACCGCCAAAAGTCCAAGCTCCAACCAGTCTCCCATTTTTCCCTGGCCATATAGCCAACCCCTAAACTTTGGCTGCACATCTGATAATCTGGAATCTGGGCAACACCTAAGTCTGGTTAAATCCTGGATTGGGGATGGAACTCTAGCATTACTTTTTTTTTTTTTTAGAGCTCTTTTTTTAGTCCTGCTATTTTTAAACTGAAATCTAGTTGACACACAATGTTAAGTTAGTTTCAGGTATGCAACATGGTGATGCAACAAGTCCATATGTTATGCTATGCTCACCACAAATGTAGCTGCCATCTGTCACCAGGCAATGCTATTATAACACATTGACAGTATTCCCTATGCTGTACCTTTCATCCCCATGACTTATTTATCCCATAATGGAAGACTGTACCTTACTTTCAACCCTTTTGTGCATCCCTTCACCACCCTCCTCTCTGGTAACCATCAGTTCTCTGTATTTATGCGTCTATTTCTGCTTTGTTTGCTCATTATTTTTTCCCCGAGTCCACACATAAGTGAAATCCTGTAGCATTTGTCTGACTTATTTCACTTAGCATAATACCTTCCAGGTTCATCCAAGTTGTCATAAATGTCAAGACCTCATTCTTTTTTTTTTATGGCTGAGTAATAATCCATTGTATACACCACATCTTGATTCATCTATTGATAGACACTGGGTTGCTTCCGTATCTTGGCTATTGTAAATAATGTTACAATAGACATAGGGTGCATGTATCTTTTCAAATTAATGTCTTTTGTTTTTGTTTTTGGTAAATACCCCATAGTGCAATTACTGGATCATAAGGTCTTTCTTTCTTTCTTTCTCTCTTTCTCTCTTTCTCTCTTTCTTTCTTTCTTTGAGTGGGGCATTTCTAATTTTTTGAGGAACCGCCCTACTGTTTTCCACAGTGGCTGCACCAATTTACATTCCACCAAACGTGCATGAGGGTCCCTTTTCTCTACATCCTCACCAACGTTTGTCTTTCTTGTCTTCTTGATACTAGCCATTCTGAGAGGTGTAAGATGATACTATGGTTTTGATTTGAATTTCCCAGATGATTAATGATACTATACACCTTGGCCATCTGTATGTCTTTGGGGGAAAATGCCTATTCACATGATCTGCTTATTTAATCAGATTATTTGGGTTTTTGGTTTTTTTTTTGGTGTTAGGTAAATTCTTTATATATTTTGGATATCATTCCTGTTTTGAATATATCATTTACAAATATCTACTCCCATTCAGTATGTTGCCTTTTCATTTTGTTGATGATTTCCTTTGATGTGTAAAAGCTTTTTAGTTTGATGTAGTTCTAATAGTTTATTTTCATTTTTGTTTCCCTTGCCTGAGGAGACCCATCTAGAAAAACGTTGGGGAGCCTGGGTGGCTCAGTCAGTTGAGTGTCCAACTTTGGCTCAGGTCATGATCTCACGATCTGTAAGTTTGAGCCCTGTGTGAGGCTCTGTGCTGACAGCTCAGAGCCTGGAGGCTGCTTCGGATTCTGTGTCTCCCTCTCTCTCTGCCCCTACCCCACTTGTGCTCTGTCTCTCTGTGTCTCTCAAAAATAAATAAATGTAAAAAAAATTTTTTTAATATTTATTTTTGAGAGGGCACAAGTGGGGGAGGGGCAACCAGAGGGGGACAGAGGATCTGACGTGAGCTCCGTGCTGACAGCAGGGAGCCTGATGTGGGGATTGAGCTCACGAACTGCAAGATCATGACCTGAACTGAAATCGAACGCTCAACTGACTGAGCCACTCAGGTGCCCTTGATCATAGGATTTTTATCCTTCATTTTGTTGATGTTGTGTATCACATTAATTTGTGGGTATTGAGCCATCCTTGAATCTCTGGAATAAATCCCACTTAATAATAGTGAACAATTCTTTTAATGTATTGTTGAATGTAGCTTGCTAACATTTTGTTGAAGATTTTTTGCATCCATGTTCATCAGGGATATTGGCTTATAGTTTCCTTTTTTTTGTAGGGTCTTTGGTTTTGTAATCAGGGTAATGCTGGCATCGTAGAATGTATCTGAGCGTTTTCTTTCATCTTCTGGTGTTTTTTGTTTTTTTTTTTTTTTGAATAGTCTGGGAAGAATAAATATTAACCCTTCTGTAAATGTTCAGTAGAATTCACCAGTGAATCCATTTGGCCCTAGACTTTCATCAGTTGAGACTCTGGTAAAATTACCAATTGATTACCAATTCAATTTTGTTACTAGCAATTGGTCTGTTCAGATTTTCTATTTCTTCCTGATTCAGTTTGGAAAGATTATGTTTTGAAGAATGTGTCCCTTTTTTCTGGGTTGTCTAATTTGTTGGCATATACTTGTTCGTGCTCTGTTACAAACCTTTTGTGTTTCGATGGTGTCAGTTGTTGCTCCTCTTTCATATCTGATGTTATTTTGGGTTCTTTCTCTCTTGATGAGTCTGGCTAAAGGCTTATCAATTTTCTTTACCTTTTCAAAGACCAAGCTCTTAGTTTTGTTTACCTTTTTAGTTTCTCTCTTCTTTTTTGGAGGGGTGTCTCTATGTCATCTATTTTTGCTCGATCTCTATATCCTTCTACTAACTTTAGGCTTCATTCTCGTTCTTCCACCTGTCAGGTTAGATCGCTTAAAGATTTTTCTTATTCTGAGATAGGCCTGTATCAGCGTAAATTTCACTCTTAGAACTTTTGCCATGCCTTCAAAGATTTTTGGACTGTTTTTTCATTTTCATCTGCCTCAAGATATGTTGTTGTTGTTGTTGTTGTTAATCTCCTCTTTGATTTCTCCATTGCCCCACTGATTGTTTAGTAGCATTTTGTTTAGCCTCCACACGTTGGTGTTTTTTCCATTTCTTTTTCTTGTAACTGATTTCTTTTTTTTTTTTTTTTTAATTTTTTTTTTTTTCAACATTTATTTATTTTTGGGACAGAGAGAGACAGAGCATGAACGGGGGAGGGGCAGAGAGAGAGGGAGACACAGAATCGGAAACAGGCTCCAGGCTCTGAGCCATCAGCCCAGAGCCTGACGCGGGGCTCGAACTCACGGAGTGCGAGATCGTGACCTGGCTGAAGTCGGACGCCCAACCGACTGCGCCACCCAGGCGCCCCTCTTGTAACTGATTTCTAGTTTCACACCATTGTGGTCAGAAAAGATGCTTGATGATATTTCAATCTTGGTAAACTTATTGAGACTTGTTTTGTAGTCTAATGTGAGCTATCCTAGAGAGCGTTCCATGTGCCCTTGAAAAATATGACTCTATTGTTGTGGGGCAAAATGTCTTGTATATATCTGTTAAGTCCATCTGGTCTAATATGTCATTCAAACATGGTTTCCCTATTTTTTTTCCCTTACCTGGATGACCTATCTATTGATATAAGGGGGATGTTAAAGTCTGCAACTATTGTATTACTGTCAGTTTCTCCCTTTGTCTGCTAATATTTGCTTTATGTATTTAGGTGTTCCAATGTTGAGTGCCTAGATACTTACAAATGTTACCTTCTTGTTTGATTGATCCTTTTATCGTTATGTAATGCCCTTCTTTGTTTCTTGTTACAGTTTCTGTTTTAAAGTCTATTTTGTCTGATATAAGTATTGCTACCCCAGATTTTTTTTTCCTTTCATTTGCATGGAACATCTTTTTCCTTTCCTTCCTTTAAGTCTGTATGTGTCTTTAGTTCTGAAATGAGTCTTTTGCAGGCAGCTTATACGGGTGTCTTTTTTTTAATCCATCCTATCACTCTTTTAATTAAAGCATTTAGACCATTTACAATTAAAGTAACCATTGACAGGTATATACTTCATTTTGTTCATTGTTTTATGGTTGTTTCTATAGTTCTTCTCTGTTCCTTCTTGCTCTCTTTCCTTGTGATTGATGACTCTCTTTAGTGTTAGGTGTGGCTTTCTTTTTCTTCATTTTTTGTGAATCCTATGTCTTTGGTTTGCAGTTACCACGAGGTTCGCATATAACATCCTATGTAATTGGCAGTCTATGTTAGGTTGATGGTCACTGAAATTCAAATACATTCTAAAAGAACTTCATTTTTACTCCCCTCTCTCCCACGTTTTATAATATGTTGCTATAGTTTACATCTCTTTGTGAGTGCCCTGAACTTTTTAAAGAAGAATTGATTTTACTTTTAAAAATTCCAGTATAGTTAACATACAATGTTAGATTAATTTCAGATGTACAATATAGTGATTCAAAACTGTGTTCAGTGCCCATCATGATAGATGTACTCTTAATCCCCTTCACCCATTATCCACCCCCCCCCAAAAACCTCCCCTCTGGTGACCATCTGTTTGTTCTCCACTTGAGTCTTTTTTTTATTTGAACAAAGAAATTATTTGTTTATTAAATTCCACATGAGTGAAATCATATGGTATTTGTCTTTCTCTGACTTATTACACTTAGCATTATACTCTCTAGATCCATCCATGTTATTGCAAATGGTAAGATTTCACTCTTTTTTATGTATAAGTAATATTTCATTGTGTGTATGTGTATATATATACACATAAATATACCACATATATATGTATATACACACACATGCCATATGTGTGTGTGTGTGTGTGTGTGTGTGTATGTGTGTGTGTGTGCGTGTGTTTATACACACCTTTATCCATTTATCAGTAGACACTTGGGTTGAGTTTATATTTTGGCTATTGTAAATAATACTGCTATAAACATAGGGGTGCACATATCTTTTTCAAACTAGTGTTTTTGTGTTCTTTGGGTAAATACCCAAAAGTGTGATTGCTGGATCATGGAATAGTTCTATTTTAAAATTTTTGAGGAACCTCCATACTGTTTTCCAGAGTGGATGCACCAGTTTTCATTCCCATCAACTGTGCACAAGGGTTCCTTTTTCTTCGCATCCTCACCAACGTTTGTTGTTTCTTGTGTTTTTGATTTTTAGCCATTGTGACAGGTGTGAGACAGTATCCCATTGTGGTTTTGATTTACATTTCCCCAATGATGAGTGATGTTGAACATCCTTTCACGTGTTGGCCCATCTGTATGTCCTCTTTGGAGAAATGTCTGTTCATGTCTGCTGTCCACTTTTAAATTTTTTTTTTTTAACGTTTATTTATTTTTGAGACAGAGACAGAGCATGAACGGGAGAGGGGCAGAGAGAGAGGGAGACACAGAATTGGAAGCAGGCTCCAGGCTCTGAGCCATCAGCCCAGAGCCCGACTCGGGGCTTGAACTCATGAACGGCGAGATCGTGACCTGAGCCGAAGTCGGACGCTCAACCGACTGAGCCACCCAGGCGCCCCTGCTGTCCACTTTTAAATTGGATTATTCTGGTATTCAGTTGTATCAGTTCTTTGCATATTTTGGGTACTAGCTCTTTATTGGATATATCATCTGCAAATATCGTCTCCCATTCACTAAGTTATCTTCCTGTTGTTTCCTTTGCTGTGCAGATACTTTCTATTTTGATATAATCCCAGTCACTTATTTTTGCATTTTGTTTACGTTGCCTCAGGAGGCCTACCTGGAAAAATGTTAGAGCTGATATCAGAGAAATTACTGCCTGTGCTCTCTTCTAGGAGTTTTATGCTTTCAGGTCTCACATTTAGGTCTTTAATCCATTCTGAGTTTGTTTTTGTGTATGATATAAGAAAGTCGTCCGATCTCATTCTTTTGCATGTAGCCGTCCAGTTTTCCCAACACAATTCGTTGAAGAAATGGCCTTTTCCCCATTGCATATTCTTGCCTCCTTTGTCAAAGATTAACTGACTGTATAATCATAGGCTTGTTGCTGGACTCTATTCTGTTACATTGATATATGTGTCTATTTTGTTCCACTATCATGTTGTTTGGGTTACTATACCATTGTACTATATCTTAAAATCTAGGATTGTGATACTTCCAGTTTGTTCTTTTCAAAGATTGCTTTGGCTATTTGGGGTCTTTTTGTGGTTGCATACAAATTTTAGGATTATGCCAGTTCTGTGAAAAATGCCATTGGTATTTTGGTAGGAATTACATTAAATCTATAGATTGCTTTGGGTAGGGTGGACATTTTAACAATATTCTTCCAATTCATGAGCATGGAATGTCTTTCCATTTGTTTTTATCGTCTTCAGTTTCTTCAGTGTTTTGTAATGTTCAGAGTAAGATCTATCACCTCCTTGGTTAAGTTAATTCCTAGGGTTTTTTATTCTTTTTAGTGCAATTATAAATGGGATTGTTTTCTTTCTTTCTCCTACTTCATTATTAGTGTATATAAATGCAATGGATTTCTGTATGTTGTTTTTTTGTTTTTTGTATCCTGTGACCTTACTGAATTCATTTATCAGTTTTAATAGGTTTTGGTAGAGTCTTCAGGGTTTTTTATATGTCGTATCATGTCATCCGCAAATAGTAAAGGTTTTACTTCTTCCTTACCAATTTGGATGTCTTTTATTTCTTGTCTGATTGCTGTGGCTAGGACTTCTGGTACTATGGTGAATAGAAGTGGTGAAAATTGACATCTTTGTCTTGTTCCTGACCTTAGGGGAAAGCTCTCAGTTTTTCACCCTTGAGTATGATGTTAGCTGTGGGTTTTCATATAGGGATGTTATTATGTTGAAGAATGTTCCCTCTAAACCTACTTTGTTGAGAGCTTTTATCATGAATGGATATTGTGCTTTGTCAATGCTTTTTCTGCATCTATTAATCATGATTTTTATCCTTTCTCTTGTTGATGTGATGTATCACATGGATTAATTTGCTAATATTGAACCACCCTTGCATCCCAGGAATAAATTCCACCTGATCATGTTGAGTGATGTTTTTCAAATGTATTACTGGATTGTGTTTGCTAATATTTTGTTGAGGATTTTTGCTTCTATGTTAATCAGAGATTGGCTACAGTTCTTTTTTGTAGTGTCTATGTCTATATATTTTGGTGTCAGGGTAATACTGGCCACATAGAATAAATTTGGAAATTTTCCTTCTTTTTCTATTTATTTATTTATTTATTTATTTATTTATTTATTTATTTAGGAACAGTTTGAGAATAGGTATTAATACTTCTTTAAATGTAGAATTCACCTGTGAAGCTGTCTGGTCCTGGACTTTTGTTTGTTGGAAGTTTTTTGATGACTGACTCAATTTCATTGATGGTAATTGATCTGTTCAGATTTTCTATTTCTTCTTGATTCAATTTTGGGAGGTTATATGTTGCTAGGAATTTATCCACTTCTCCTATGTTGTCCAATGTTGCCATATAATATTTCACAATATCCTCTCATCATCCTTTGTATTCTGTGGTGTTGGTAGTGTGTTTTCATTGCTGATTTTGTCTGAGTTCTTTTTTATGAGTCTGGCTAAAGGTTTATCAATTTCATTGAACTTTTCAAAGAACCAACCCCTGGTTTCCTTGATCTGTTTTTTTATGTCATTTATTTCTGTTCTGATCTTTATTATTTCCCTTCTTTTGCCCGTTTTGGGTTTTTTAATTCTTCTTTTTCTAGCTCCTTTTAGATATAATGTTAGGTTGTTTGAGATTTTTCTTGCTTCTTGATATAGGCTTGTATTGCTATAAACTACTCTCTTAGAACTTTTTGCTGCATCCCAAAGCTTTTTGGACCATTGTGTTTTTATTTTCTTTGCCCCATGTATTTACTTCCTCTTTCATTTCTTGGTTGGTCCATTAATTGTTTAGTAGCATGCTATTTAACATCCATGTATTTGTGCTCTTTCCAGATTTTTTTCTTCTGACTTATTTGTTTCATAGCATTGTGGTTGGACTTTGATCTTGTAAAATTTGTTGAGACTTCTTTGGTGGCCTAATACGTGTTCTATTCTGGAGAATATTCCATGTGCACTTGAAAAGAATGTGTATTCTGCTGTTTGGGGACGGAATGTTCTGAATATCTGTTAGATCCATCTGGTCCCATGTGTCCTTCAGAGCCACTGTTTCTTTTTCTGCGTGGTTAACCTATCCATTGATGCAAGTGGGTTGTTAAAGTCGCCTATTACTGTACTACTATTGGTTACTTCCTTTATGTTTACTGTTAGCTGCTTTATATATTTGCTTCCATGTTAGATGCATAAATATTTATACTTGTTCTATCTTCTTGTTGGATCATTCCCTTTGTGATTATAGTGTCCTTCTCCGTTTTAAAGTCTGTTTTGTCCAATTATACGTATTGCTACCCTGGGTTTCTTTTTACTTCCATTTTCGTAAGTGTTTTTCCATCCCTTCACTTTCACTCTGCGTGTGTCTTTAGGTGTCCTGTAGGCAGCCTATAGATGGGTTTTCTTTTTTTATCCATTCCGTCACCCCATCTCTTTTGATTGCAGCATTTACATTCAAAGTAATTTACATTTACATTAAAAGTAATGATTGATAAGTCTATACTTATTACCATTTTGTTACTTTATGGTTTTTGTAGTTCTTCTCTGTTTCTTTCTTGCTCTCTTTCATGGTTTGCTGGCTTTCTTTAGTGATATGCTTGGATTCCTTTCTCTGTTTTTTGTCTATTACTTGTTTTTGATTTGTGGTCACCAGTAGGTTTGTAGACAACATCTTATGCATATAGCAGTCTGTATTAAGTTGATGGTCACTTAGGTTTGAACCCATTTCTTTTTTTTTTTTTTTTTAATTTTTTTTTTCAACGTTTTTTATTTATTTTTGGGACAGAGAGAGACAGAGCATGAACGGGGGAGGGGCAGAGAGAGAGGGAGACACAGAATCGGAAACAGGCTCCAGGCTCCGAGCCGTCAGCCCAGAGCCTGACACGGGGCTCGAACTCACGGACCGCGAGATCGTGACCTGGCTGAAGTCGGACGCTTAACTGACTGCGCCACCCAGGCGCCCCGGTTTGAACCCATTTCTTATTCCTCCTCCTCCTCCCCCACGTTCTTAGATATATGGTGTCATATCTTACACTCCTTTCTTTTGTGAATCCCTTGACTGATTTTTGTAGGTATGGTTATTTTTACTGTTTCTGGGCTTCTTACTTTCCTTACTCCTACTTCTCTCTTCCACTCAAAGCATTCCCTTCAACATTTCTCGTAGGGCTCGTTTAGTGGTCATGCATTACTTAAAGAGTTTCCCAAACAAGTTCATCTCTCCTCCTATTCTGAATGTTAGCCTTGCTGGATAGGGTATTTTGCCTGCAGGGTTTTTCTTCAGCACTTTGAAAATATCATGCCCCACTCCCTTCTGGCCTGCAAAGTTTCTGCTGAAGAATCAGCTGATATCCTTACAGGGTTTCCCTTGTACATAACTAGTTGCTTATAGCTCTTTTAAAACCTTCTAATGTACTGCCAGGATTAGGAGCCATGCCCTTAATCTGACCAAATCCTGTCCTATCCTTGCTCCCTCCCTCTCAATCCCTTTCAAAGTACCTTCTGGGGTCTAGATCAGAAGCCCTCTCTGCATCCTCAACTATCCTTCTTTAACTGAAATTTTGTAAGCGTTCTTCCTCCCTAACTTTTATATTCCACATACCAGAGTCAGGAGGTGATTGGATTTTGTGCTTGCCCTCCAGTGTCCTTTAGAAACTGCTTGATGCAAAATCTCCCACTCCTTTGAAACTCATTCGTATCATTACACCAACTTCTTATTACCCTCTTTATTGCTGCCCTCTCTTGTCTCCCAACTCCCTCATCCAGTGGAGATGGTGTACCTCCTACTCTTCTTATCCCTGTTCTCATTTTCTTTCTCAGTGACCTATTTAATCCCCTTGTCTCAGATCCTTGACCTGAAGAGCTGCAACCATCTTCTTCTATCCTACCTCTGTATCCTCTCATGTTCACTTAGTCCTTGTTTTCCCTGGAATCTGCATTACTGCGAAAATCCTGCCCTGCCCACCATCTCCCATGTGTCCATTTACTTGCTCAGTCACTCCCACTGCCACCTTTCGACCTTGTCAAGACCTCTGATCCCCAGAATCCATCACTTTTTCCATCTCCACCAGGTTCTTCCTGGCTTTGCTTGTCCCTCATCCAGCCATAATTATTTCCTTTTTTGTAAAAACACTGCATCAATGTAGTCAGTCCTCTGAAAATGCTGTTTACTCATTTACTTCCTCCCTCTATTGGACTCATCTCCTAAGACCCTATCCTGCTTGCACTCTAGTTGCCTGCCCTGCAGGAGGTGAACATGGCTGGAAAACTATAGAACAGGGTTTTGAAGTCCTAACAAGCTTCTCATGGGCACCTAACCCTGCCCAGAAGTCATGCTGTTCTTTCCCATCTTGAAGATGACTGTTTCATACTTTGTCCTTTAAAGTTGCCTTCTTGTTCTCCTCCTACTTTCATCTTGGAAGGGCTATCTCATAGTTTTGATTTTCTATCTTCCTATCCCTAAACCCATAATCCTGTCTACATTTGCATGCATCTTTATTCATGGATTTACTTCTGAGTGCACTATTCTGTTCCATTGGTCTATGTGTCTGTTTTTCAATGTCAATACCATACTGTTTTGTTTACTATAAGTTTGTCATACAGTTGGAAATCAGGAAGTGTGATGCCTCCAGCTTTGGTATTCTTTCTCAGGATTGCTTTGGCTATTTTGTGGGTCCATAAAAATTTTAAGATTGTTCTATTTCTGTGAAAAAGGACTCTGGAATTTTGATGAGGATTGCATTGAATCTGTAGGTTGCTTTGGGTGGTATAGATATTTTAACAATATTTTTCCAATCCATGGGCACAGAGTTATCTTTCCACTTACTTATGTCCTCTTGAGTTTTTTTCATCAAAGTCTTATAGTTTTCAGCATATGTGTCTTTAACTTCCTTGGTTAAATTTATTCCTTAGTATTTTGTTCTTTTTGATGCAATTGTAAATGGGACTGTTTTTTGTTGTTGTTGTTTTTTAATTTCTCTTTCTGATAGTTCATTACTGTATAGAAACAAAGATATCTATATATCATTTTTTATATCCTGTAACTTTACCAAATTGTTCTAACAGTTATTTTTTTGGTGGCATCTTTAAGGTTTTCTATATATAATGTCATGTCATCTGTAAGTAGTGATAGAAAGGAAGAAGTTTACTTCCTTTCAAATGTGGGCACCTTTTATTTCTATTTCTTACTGAATTGCTTTGACTCAGACATTCAGTACCATGTTGAATAGAAGTGGTGACAGTGGGCAATCTTTGTCTTATTCCTGATCTTAAACTAAAAGCTTTGAGCTTTTCATCATTGAATATAATGTTAGCCACAGGCTTGTCATATATGGCCTTTACTATGTTGCGGTGTATTCCTTCTATACCCACTCTGAGAGTTTTTATCATAAATATGTATTTTGTAAAATGCTTTCTGGCATCTATTGATATCATAAAATTTTTCTCCTTCATTTTGTTAATGTAGTCTATCATGTTGATTGACTTTTCTGGATGCCGAACCATCCTTGCATCCCTGGAATAAATTCTACCTGGTCGTGGTATATGATCCTTTTATTGTGTTGTTGAATTCATTTTGGTGATACTTTAAGGATTTCTGCAACTATACTCGTGAGGGATATTGGCCTGTAATTTCTTTTGTTCTTGTCTTGGTTTTGGCATCAAGGTAATGCTGGCCTCATAAAATGAGTTTGGAAGTGTTTCTTCATCTTCTATGTTTTTGGAAAAGTTTTAGAAGATTAGTATTCTTCAAATGTTTGACAAAATTCACAGGTGAAGTCATCTAGTCATGTAGTTTTTTGTTGTTGCTGTTGTCATTGGGAGATTTTTGATTACTCCTTACTAGCAATAAGTCTGTCCAGATTTTCTGTTTCTTCATGACTCAGTCTTGCAAGGTTATATGTTTATAGGAACTTAACCATTTCTTCTACATTGTCTAACATGTTGGCATATAATTATTCAGAGTAGCCACTTAGGATCTTTTGTATTTCTGTGGTATCAGTTGTACGTCTTTCATTTCTTTTTGTGAGTCCTCTCTCTCTCTCTCTCTCTCTCTTTTTTTTCCTTGAGTTCATCTAAAGGTTTGTCAATTTCCAAAGAACTAGTTCTTAGTTTCATCAATCTTTTCTATTGTCTTTGTAGTCTTCATTTCATTTGTTTATGCTCTGATATTTGTTATTCCTTCTAACTTTAGGCTTCATTTTTCCTCCTTCCATCAAAGCATTTGTTTATTGAAGTATAGATGACACACAGTTACATTAATTTCAAATGTGCAACATAGTGGTTCAACAACTCTATATGTTATGCTGAGCTCACCACAAGTGTAGCTACCATGTGTCACCATACAATGTTGTTATAATACCATTGACCATATTCCCTATGTGTATGTTTTATTCCCATGATTTATTCATTTCATAACAGGAAGACTGTATTTCCCATTCCCTCTACCCATTTGGTGCATCCCCTCAACTCTCTCCCTTCTGGCAATCACCAGTTGTCTCTCGTTATGGATCTGTTTCTGCTTTTTTTTTTTTTTAAAGGTTTCACATATAAGTGAAATCATACAGTATTTGTCTTTCTCAGACATATTTCACTTAGCATATAATACCCTCTAGGCTCATCCATGTTGCAAATGGCAAGATCTCCTTTTTTTATGGCTGGGTAATATTCTATTGTGTGATTTATATATATATAAAATTAAATATATTTATGTATTATATAAATAAAATATAAATATATATACAATTATATCATATATATATGATATATCATATATATCATATATAATTGTATATATATTTATATTTTATTTATATCTGATATATATTTATATATATATATATATATATCCTTTATCCATTTATCTATTGATGGACATTTGGGTTGTTTCCACATCTTGACTAATGTAAATCTTTTTTAAAAATGTATTTTGAGAGAGCATGAGTGGGGCATAGGGGCAGAGACAGAAGGAGAGAGAGAGAATCCCAAGCAGGCTCTACACCATCAGCACAAAGCCTGATGCGGGACTTGAACTAAAGAACTGTGAGATCATGACTGGAGCCAAAGTCAGACACTTAACCGACTGAGCCACCCAGGCACCCCGGCTATTGTCAATCTTCAATAAACCTTACGGGTGCATATATCTTTTCAAATTATTGGTTTTTTTTTTGGAGGGGGGACAAATATTCAGTAGATTTACTGGATTGTATGCTATTTCTATTTTTAATCTTTTGAGGAACTTCCATACTGCTTTCCATAGTGGCTATACCAGTTTACATTCCTACCAACAGTGCATTAGGGTTCATTTTTCTCCATCTCCTCGCCATCATTTGTTATTTCTTGTCTTTTTGATTCTAGTCATTCTGACAGGTGTGAGGTGATATCTCATTGTGGCTTTGGCTTGCATTTCCCTGATGATGAGTGGTGTTGAGCATCTTTTCAGGTATCTGTTGGCATCTGTATATTGCCAAACGTCCTTCCAAAGACGTCTATTCAGATTCTCTGCCCATTTTTTAATCGTATTTTTGGTGTTGTATAAATTCTTTATATTTTAGATATTAAACCCTTATCAGATACATCATTTGCAAATGCCTTGTTCCATTTAGTAGGTTGCCTTTCCATTTTGTTGGTTACCTTTGCTGTGCAATCCCAAATTTGGTGTAATCCTAATCGCTTATTTTTGCTTTTGTTTCCTTTGCTTGAGGAAACCTATCTAGAAAAAATGTTGTGCTGCTATGGCCAATGTCAAAAAATTTACTGCCCGTGTTCTGGTTTTATGCTTTCAGCTCTCACATTTAGGTTTTTAATCCGTTTTGAGTTTATTTTCTTGTATAGTGCAAAAAGTGATTTAGTTTTGCTCTTTTGCATATAGCTGTCCAGTTTTCCCAGCACTATTTTTTGAAGAGACTGTCTTTTCCTCATTGTATATTTATGTCCCCTTTGTCATAGATTAACTGACCATGTAAGTGTGGGTTTATTTCTGGGCTCTGTATTCTGTTCCACTGATCTAAGAGTCTATTTTTGTGCTAGTTCCATACTCTTTTATTATAGGTCTGTAGTATGTGTTGAAATCTCTGATGGTGGTACCATCAGCTTTCTTGTTTTTAAGATTGCTTTGACTATACAGAGTCTTTTGTGGTTCCATCCACATTTTAGGATTAATTTGTTCTGGTTCTGTGAAAAATGCTACTGGTGTTTTGATAGGGATTGCATTGGGTCTAGATTGATTTTGGGTAGTATGGACATTTCAAACAATACTAATGCTTCCAATATAAGAGCATAGAATATTTTCCCATTTGGGGGTGCCTGGGTGGCTCAGTGGGTTGAGCGTCCGACTTCAGCCCAGGTCATGATCTCGCGGTCTGTGAGTTTGAGCCCCACATCGGGCTCTGTGCTGACAGCTCGGAGCCTGGAGCCTGTTTCAGATTCTGTCTCCCTCTCTCTCTGACCCTCCCCTGTTCATGCTCTGTCTCTCTCTGTCTCAAAAATAAATAAACATTAAAAAAATTAAAAAAAATTTTTTCCATTTGTACAGTCTTCAGTTTCTTTAATAATTGTTTTATTGTTGTCAGAATACAGGTTTTAAGTTCATTCCTAGGCATTGGGTTTCATTTGTCCTTTTTCCAGTTCCTTGAGCTGTGAAGTTAGCTTGAGATTTGTTTGCTTGTTTCTTGAGGTGTCAGCATTTTAGCACTGTGAACTTTCCTCTTAGAACTGCTTTCGCTTCATCCCGTAAACTTTGGTTTGTAGTCCATTTTCATTTGTCCCAACGTGCTTTCTCTTCTGACTTCACTGACCCATTGGTTGTTCAGTAGCATGCTGTCTAATCTCCACATATTTGTGAATTTTCTTATTTTCTCCTGTAATTGATTTTTGGTTTCATACCAGTGTGGTTGGAAGAGGTTGATTTCAGTCTTCTCAAATTTAAGACTTATTTTGCAGCCTAACATGATTGATCCTGGAAAATGTTCCATGTGCACTTGAAGATTTATTCTGTTGCTTTTGAGTGAAATGTGCTATATAACATGTTATGTTTCATCTGGTCTAACGTGTTCTTTGAGGCCAGTGTTTTGTTCTGTTTTGTTTTGTTTTTAGTCTGGATGATTTATCCACTGATGTAAGTGAAGTGGGTTATTGAATTCTCCTACTATTTTATTACTCTTTCTTTCTCTCATTAGGTCTATTAAAACATGCTTTTACATATTTAGGTGCTCCGTGCACTCCTCTTTATTCCACTGGTTATGGCGGAAGAAATGACTTTCCTCCTATCTAAGACTAGTTTCTTCTGTTGTGATCCAAATCCCATTTTTTCTTGACTACACAACGGATTTTCTTTGTCAGGTATCCTTTTTCCTACAAAATCAATCTCTACCTCTGTAGCATTTCCATTTGCATGCAAGTAAACCTGCTGTCCTAAACACAAAATGTTTATTAACCCTACCTCTCAGCTCTACTTTAAGACAAACTTCTCAGGAGTTCTACACATTCTGCTTCCCCTTCTTTACATTCTATTCACTTACTTTTTTAAAATAATGCATAAAACATTCTTGTTATGATATATTCAAACATTTATAGGTAAAACTAAAAACGATCAATCCCTACCTCCTCTCCTTCTCCAGAAGTCACTACTGTAAGTAGTTAGAAATATTTCCTTGGAGATCTTTCCCCATTAATTTACACGCAGATTTACCTATAGAGAATAGCTAACATGTTATGTTTTATATAGATGGAATCCTTCTGTTCTGTGTTTAATATTGTTCTACAACTTGTTTTCTTTCTTTTTTTTTACACAGCAAGATTTTCCTATTTCAGTGTTAATAGCTCCTTACTTTATATTAATTTGAAAGGATTTATCATGTTGAATTTAACCATTCCACTATTGATACAGATCCAATTTTGAGCTGCTATAACTAATGCTGTAACAATCATCCTCAGACATTGTTCTTTACACTGAAAAGCATGATTTCTGGGTTGTTTCTGATCACTCCTCAATTCTCACCAATATGGCTTCCATCCCTATCTTTTCATAGGATTTATTTTGTCATAATCACCACTCCCATTTTCTTTTCCTGTGCTATTCTTAGTCTGTCAGCATTTCTTAGGCATGTCAGCTATCAAATGCTTTCTCTTAGAACTGTTCTCCTCTTTGCTTTTGGGATAAAACCCTCTTACTGTTTTGGTTTTTTTCTCCTTCTTTGGCCTCCGTTAAGTCTCCCTTGTTGGCTCCTGCTCTATTTGGTCTCTAAATATTCGGAGTTCTTCAGGCTGTCTTGAGCCCTCTTTATTCTGGATTGTCTTCCTGGGTTATCTCCTACATTCCTGTTTTTAAGAACCATCTAGACACATAGGACATTGAAACATAACCATGTCTTTCAAATTCCTATGCCAGTCAAGACCTGTCCTTTTGAGTTCTAGACTAGTACCCAACAGCCTGTAGGACCTCTTCATTTGCATGCACACTGGTGAAGTATCTTTAACATGTCTAGAAAGAACCTGAACTACCTCTGCCAACCCTCCTGTGTTACATGGTACCCTAACTTTTGGTTGATCAAACCAAAAGTTTGAGGATTTACTCTGAAATCCTACTCCCACAAGTCCTTGGATTCTCTCTCCTAAATGTTATTGAATCCATACACACTTTGTCCCATCCCTGTGACCTCCTCACCACCCTCCAATCACCATCATTATCTCTAGCTTATGTAAATGTAAAAACTGGTTTTCTAACTCTTTTTTTTTTTTACATTTATTTATTTTTGAGACAGTGAGGCAAAGTGAGAGTGGGGGAGGGGCAGAGAGAGAGGGAGACACAGAATCCAAAGCAGGCTCCAGGCTCTGAGCTGTCAGCACAGAGCCTGACGTGGGGCTTGAACCCATGAACCATGAGATCATGACCTGAGCTGAAGTCGGATGCTTAACCGACTGAGCCACCCAGGCGCCCCTGGTTTTCCAATTCTTAAGTCTCCTTCTGCAACCCACTTTTCTATACAGTTGCCAAAACAAGGTTCAATCAGAGCACATTATCTCTGGCTTACCCTACAAAGGCTTCCCTTTGCACCTATAGGGGAGGCCTTAGATGATGGGGCCCTGCCACTCTATCCAGCTTTATTTCATGCTTCTGATAGTTGAAGAGCGCCAAGCTCTTTGGCTCCAGGACTTTGTGACATTCTTTCTACTGTAAAGTGGGTTCCTTGGCTCTATGAATGTTGGAGTCCTTTTTACTCATCTGGTCTCAGCTTAGTCCCTTCAACTATTCCATCCAAAGCAGGTCCCCCTATTCTCAAATACTGTGTCCATTTGTTTTGGACTCCTAGGATATAGTAGGCTACTATTCACTAGTTTACATATCTTTCTAGAATATAACCTCTATGGGAAGGGTGTCTTAATCACAGCTGTAGTGCTACCTACCACATAATAGATACTCACTTACTTTGAGAGCTCATCATCTAAGTTCAGAATCCTAATTTTTTAAATTTTATTTATTTTTATATTTTTAAATATAATTTATTGTCAAATTGGTTTCCATACAACACCCAGTGCTCATCCCAACAAGTGTCCTCCTCAATGCCCATCACCCACTTTCCCCTCTCCCCCACACCCCCATCAACCCTCAGTTTGTTCTCTGTATTCAAGAGTCTCTTACAGTTTGCCTCCCTCCCTCTCTGTTTGTAACCTTTTTTTTCTCCTTTCTCCTCCCCCCATGGTCTTCTATTAAGTTTCTCAAGATCCACATGAGTGAAAACATATGGCATCTGTCTTTCTCAGACTGACTTATTTCACTCAGCATAATACCTCCCAGTTCCATCCACATTGCTGCAAATGGAATGATTTCACACTTTCTCATTGCCACATAGTACTCCATTGTGTATATAAACCACAACTTCTTTATCCATTCATCAGTTGATGGGCATTTAGGCTCTTTCCATAATTTGGCTATTGTTGAAAGTGCTGCTATGAACGTTGGGGTACATGTACCCCAATGCATCAGCACTCCTGGGTAAATTCCTAGCAGTGCTATTCCTGGGTCATAGGGTAGCTCTACTTTTAATTTTTTGAGGAAACTCCACACTGTTTTCCAGAGCAGCTGCACCAGTTTGCATTCACACCAACAGTGCAAGAGGGTTCCTGTTTCTCCACATCATCACCAGCATCTATAGTCTCCTGATTTGTTCATTTTAGCCACTCTGACTGGTGTGAGGTGGTATCTCAGTTGGTTTTGATTTGTATTTCCCTGATGATGAGTGACGTTCAGCACCGTTTCGTGTGTCTGCTGGCCTTCTGATGTCTTCTTTGGAAAAGTGTCTGTTCATGTCTTCTGCCCATTTCTCCACTGGATTATTTGTTTTTTGGTGTGTAGTTTGGTGAGTTTTTTATAGATTTTAGATACTAGCCCTTTATCCAATATGTCATTTGCAAATATCTTTTCCCATTCTGTCAGTTGCCTTTTAGTTTTGTTGATTGTTTCCTTTGCAGTGCAGAGGATTTTTATCTTGATGAGGTCCCAATAGTTCATTTTTGCTCTTAACTCCCTTGCCTTTGGAGATATGTCGAGTAAGAAATTGCTGCAGCTGAGGTTAAAGAGGTTTTTTTCCTGCTTTCTCCTCTAGGATTTTGATGGTCTCCTGTCTCACATTCAGGTCCTTCATCCATTTTGAGTTTAATTTTGTGAATGGTGTAAGAAAGTGGTCTAGTTTCATTCTTCTGCATGTCACTGTCCAGTTCTCCCAGCACCATTTGTTAAAGAGACTCTTTTTTCCATTGGATATTCTTTCCTGCTTTGTCAAAGATTAGTTGGCTGTACACTTGTGGGTCCAATTCTGGGTTCTCTATTCTATTCCATTGGTCTCTGTGTCTGTTTTTTGGGTTTTTTTTTTTTTATACCAATACCATACAGTCTTAATGATTACAACTTTGTAGTAGAGGCTAAAGTCTGGGATTGTGATGCCTCCTACTTTGGTTTTCTTCTTCAATATCACTTTGGCTAATTGGGGTCTTTTGTGGTTCCATGCAAATTTTAGGATTGTTCTAGCTTTGAGAAGAATGCTGGTGCAATTTTGATTGGGATTGCATTGAATGTGTAGATTGCTTTGGGTAGTATTGACATTTTAACAATATTTATTCTTCCAGTCCTTGAGCACGGAATGTTTTTCCATTTCTTTGTGTCTTCTTCAATTTCCTTCATAAGATTTCTGTAGTTTTCAGCATACAGATCTTTTCTGTCTTTGGTTAGATTTATTCCTAGGTATTCAATGGTTCTTGGTGCAATTGTGAATGGGATCCATTTCTTTATTTCTATTTCTGTTGCTTCATTATTGGTGTATAAAAATGCAACCTATTTTGGTACCTGAGATTGATTTTGTACCCTGAGATTTTGCTGAATTCATGTATCAGTTCTAGCAGACTTTTGGTGGAGTCTGTTGGGTTTTCCACGTAGAGTATCATGTCATCTGAAAAAAGTGAAAGTTTGACTTCTTTTTGCCAATTTTGATATCTTTTATTTCATTTTGTTGTCTGATTGCTGACCCTAGGACTTCCACACTATGTTACACAACAGTGATGAGAGTGGACATCCTTGTTGTGTTCCTGATCCCGGGGAAAGCTCTCCGTCTTTCCCCATTGAGGATGATATTAGCTGTGGGCTTTTAATAAATGGCTTTTTTGATGTTTAAGTATGTTTCTTCTATCCCAACTTTCTTGAGGATTTTTATTAAGAAAGCATGCTGTATTTTGTCAAATGCTTTTGCTGCATCTGTTGACAGGATCATATGGTTCTTATCCTTTCTTTTATTA